>NC_089580.1:54352162-54693793 GCF_019320115.1 Miscanthus floridulus | reverse complement strand
ATACGGTCTATGGGGGCCCGTAGGGTTCCCCATCGACAGACTCCCACCAAGATAAAGCAGAATATCGCAAAACACTAGATGCATTTTTTACCTTCCTCCTTGGACACATAAAGTGAGTAGCAAATATGTTATCAATGGCAATTTCCCACTCCATGTACTCATCAGCACCTATACCATCATAAGTCGGTGGATACGAACAACCTGTCATTGTTAGAATCAAACAAGAAAACACACAAGTATATATTTTCCTATGAACTACTATAGGATGTGGTCAAGGAGTAAAGTCACACACTCTCAAGCATCTTACCACGGTCTTACAAGTGTTCTTACCAAAGCAACAGGCGGTGCAATCGGTCGGTGACTGAGATACCGTTGTAGCTTGAGTGTAATAGTTGCAAGGTGAACATGTACTTGGTTAGAAGAAAGTGGAGCTTGGACAGGCATAATATAGTAGCAAGGAATAGCAAAATTCGCAACTGAATGGCAAAGCTGAATAAGTATCCCAAGTACTTGTCTTAGTTGCTGGCCTACTCGCATTCCAAGTACCAGATGTATCAAGTGATGTAAACAACAAGAATATGATTAGGAACAAGGCAGAAATCAGCACACGCAAACATAGCTCAAATGGCGCTCTCTATGTGCTCCTCTAGATATTGTTCCACTTTTGCCCCTCTTTTTTCTCTATTTTTGGGCTATCGTTGTTTTTTTGGGAAATTTTGACTTTTTCACTTAGGAGCACAAAAGAAGTAACCACAGAAAATATGAGCTTAAACAAGTGAAAGTCGTGGCATGTGGAAATTTTAGAAGACGTGCTCAAAATCGACAAAAAGCTTGTGACCATGGAAAGAGGATCTTGTGACTAGTTTTTGACCAAAATAAAAATCTCCGCCCCCGACAGAGCGGGGGATGGATGGATCTAAATTTTTTTCTGATCGATTTTGATATATGGAACGTCGAAATCCAAGTTCGTATACGAAAACTAGACCAGTTTTATGAACTGACTCCGAATTAGAGGACAAAACGGGAATAATGCGCGCAAAATTGGTCACGACAGCAAGGATTTGATGGAAACAGTGAAGACAAGTATAACAAATTAGATGGCGTGGACTAGGGTTTGATGGATATAAAGGAAACATAGTAAGACTTGAAGGTGTTTACGGATTATGATGAAAAACAAAGGGAAAAACACAAACTAGACTCAAAAACAATATAAAACCAGCAACCAGAGCTTGACCTAGGGCACAAACTCAACCATGTGATACAGAGACGAAATTGCACGGCACAACGAGGCTATAGGACAGGGAATATGTGGTGGTGTATATTTTTTTGGCTTTTTGTGGACTATAGGTAATATAAAAACAGTAACAATATAAAGGGAAAAACAAAGTTATACCTAACGGGCAACAAGGTCTCTAATACCACTTGATGTAGACTAGGCCTGATCTTCCAAAAGGTATGATAGCGTCGATTGGTGGAGACTCAACGTTCATGATCTAGGCTTCGAACCAAGACTGATTCGGACCCCCGCAACCATTACACCACTGCTCCGTTGGTTATCAACCACGCGAACGCGATTGACCTCGCCGAGAAGGCTTTCCTACAAGCGAATCGAGAACACAAGCAAGAACAAGATAAACGCAATCTGAAATTGCAAATAAATATAAGGCTTATGATAATGAGAAAGAGTTCAAGTCTTTATTCAAAAGGACTAATCGTCACAGGCAAACAAGATCAAGAACTAGGGCCCTGGTTCACAGCAAGCGGCCTTGGCGGCGATAGTTGCAGCAAAACAACGTCTGTTTCATGAGGAAATCAAGAACTAAACAAAACCTAAACCCTAAGGAGAGCAACGGCTGTTATTTATAGAGTCTTGGGCGTCACCCCCCTGGACACGTCCTCTAATGGGCCCAAACACGATACACGGTCCAACGGACGAAAAGACAGTGTCGCAGCACCGTGGCAGATTCTGGATGCTGACTTGTTTCAACGATTCCCGTTGATTCCGAAGAGATTTTGATGTGAGACCACTTGAATTGGCTTTCTTATCAAATTAGCTTTCCATCCATATATGGATCATCGAAAATGGACTCCGAATGCGTCCTGGGTGACCAATTTAAGGCAGACTGGTCCTGGAGCCCAAGCCGGACTCGTACTTGATTTGGGTCTCCACCTTGGGGACTCGAACCGGATGAGCTCCGGGCCTCCTTCTCGGTTAGGACACCCTCGCTGATCTCCTTGGTCTCCATATGGTTCTCCAAGCATGGTCATATGTATGGAGGTCATGTCCTCATCAATGTTCTTCATCACTTCCATCATCACAAATTTGTACCTTAGTGGCCTTAGCCATGAAGCATGATGGAGTATCCAAGAGAGAAAGCTTCTCATTGATAGCAATGCTTGCAAGTGCCTTCTTCTTGGTGGCCTTGTTATCATCACTATCATCATCATCACTTGAGGAAGCATCACTATCCCAAGTGACCACATATGAACCACCCTTCTTCTTCTTGTAGGTCATCTTGTCCTTCTTCTCTTTCTTTTTCTTCTAGTCCTTCTTCTTGTTCTTCTTGTCATCATCTTTGTTACTATTGTATGGACATTGAGCAACTAGATGATCTTTGTTTCCACAATTAAAGCACCTTCTTAACTCTTCCTTGTTCTTGGATGAAGATTTCTTCCTTCTAGCATGATATCCTTTCTTCATCATAAACTTCCCAAATCTCTTGACAAAGAGAGCCATCTTCTCATTCTCATCATCATCCCATGAGCCATCATCTTCACTTGATGTATCTTGCTTTGCTTTGCCCTTGGATGATGTGGCCATGAATGACATGCTCTTCTTCTTCTCATCTTTCTTCTCCTTCTTTTCTTCCTTCTTATCATCATCTCTATATGTATCATCGGTCATTATATCTCCCAACACTTGGTTTGGTGTCATGGTGTCCAAACCACTCCTCACTAAAATAGTGACCAATGTGCCAAATCTTGAAGGCAAACATCTCAAGAACTTGTGGGAGAAGTCCTTGTCCTTCACCTCTTCCCCAAGTACTTTGAGATCATTAACAAGTACTTGAAGCCTATAGAACATCTCCGGCACACTCTGATCCTCCTTCATCTTGAAGCTTGCAAACTTCTCTTTGATAATGTATGCCTTTGCACCCTTCACGGCTTGAGTGCCCTCAAATGATACTTCCAACTTCTTCCAAGCCTCATGAGCCATCTCAATATTCTTGATTTGCTCAAATGTTCTCTCATCAATTGCATCATGAATGGCACTTAGAGCAATGTCATTGTTTTGGAGAAGCACTTCTTTGGCCGTGGTGGGATTCTCTGAATCATCAATCTCAATTTTGGTTTCTACCACCTTCCACACTTTTCTATTGATTGACTTGATATGTGTGGTCACCTTTGATTTCCAATATGGATAATTTGTGTCATCAAATTGGGGTGGCTTCTTGATGATGTTGATTTGAGCCATTTTTACACCGAAGGTTGTCAAGCCTCAAATCACGGCGACCTCGGCTCTGATACCACTTGAAAGGTCCTAATGGCTAGAGGGGGGTGAATAGCCTATTAAAAATTTCTACAACAATACTTAGCAAACCGGTTAGACAATTATGAGGCGAAGCAAGTGTTGCGCTAGCCGACTAAAATTACAAGCCACCTACTACACTTCTAGTTTATATAGTTTCTATCCACACAATAGCTATATCACCACACTAAGTTAGTGCGCTCTCAAATGCTAACTAAAGAGCCACACTAACCAAACTAACAAGCTCTCACAACTAGCTACACTAAAGAGCTTGACAACTAGTTTGCGGTAATGTAAAGAGAGTGATCAAGATGGTTATACCGCCGTGTCGAGGAAGGAGCCAATCAATCACAAGAATGAATACCAATGAAGACCAATCACCTCAGAATCAAATGATGACATAATGATTTTTTTTACCGAGGTTCACTTGCTTGCCGACAAGCTAGTCCTCGTTGTGGCGATTCACTCACTTGGAGGTTCACGCGCTAATTGGCATCACATGCCAAACCCTCAAAAGGGTACCGCACAACCAACACAAGATGAGAATCAAACAAGCCATGAGCAATCCACTAGAGTACCTTTTGGCTCTCTGCCGGGGAAAGGTCAAGAACCCCTCACAATCACCACGATCGGAGCTGGAGACAATCACCAACCTCCGCTCGATAATCCTCACTACTCCAAGCCATCTAGGTGGCAGCAACCACCAAGAGTAACAAGCGAATCCCGCAGTGAAACACAAATAACAAGTGTCTCTAGATGCAAACACTCAAACAATACATTTGGATTCTCTCCCAATCTCACAAAGATGATGAATCAATGATGGAGATGAGTGGAAGGGCTTTGGCTAAGCTCACAAGATTGCTATGTCAATGCAAATGGCCAAGAGTGTGAGCTTGAGCCGACAATGGGGCTTAAATAGAATCCCCCATGAAATAGAGCCGTTGTACCACTTCACTTGGCACAACTGGGGGTGACCGGACGCTTCGGTTAGATCGACCGGACGCACCCTGCCAGCGTCCGGTCAATGGATGGCTGCCACGTCATCCCTCTCTTCAAATACTGAGCGCCCGATCCCAACAGTCAAGTGATGACCGAACGCGCCGCTCGAAGTGATCGGACGCACCAACACCAGCGTCCGGTCATTTCCAGTAAGGTTCCAGAGGCGAAAATTCACGACCGGACGCATCCGGTCATGCTCGACCGGACTTAGCCAGCATCCGATCACTCAACGTCTCCTCTGTGCGCTGCCACATCAGTGGGACCGGACGCACCCACTCAGCGTCCGGTCACGAAGTGACCCAGCATCCGGTCGAAGACCGACGCCAGCGTCTTCACTTCTTCTACTAACCGGACGCGCCGGTCCAGTTGAGGCCAGCGTTCGGTCCACTCTGTGAGGCCCTGTCTTTTCTGTATAGGGCGTCGGTTGCACCGTCGAACTGTCCGCACTCTACGGGCGGACACTCCACTGGTGAAGATCCTAACCCTTGTTCAAATGTGCTAACCACCAGGTGTATCACCTTGTGCACATGTGTTAACATATTTTCATAAATATTTTTAAGGGTGTTAGCACTCCACTAGATCCTAAATGCATATGCAATGAGTTAAAGCATCTAGTGGCACTTTGATAAACCGTATTTCGATACGAGTTTCACCCCTCTTAATAGTACGGCTATCGATCCTAAATATGATCACACTCACTAAATGTCTCGATCACCAAAACAAAATGGCTCCTACCATTTATACCTTTGTCTTGAGCCTTTTGTTTTTATCTTTCTTTTTTTCAAGTCCAAGCACTTGATTATCACCATGGCATCACCATCATCATATCATGATCTTTATTTGCTTCACCACTTGGAATGTGCTACCTATCTTATAATCACTTGATAAACTAGGTTAGCACTTAGGGTTTTATTAATTCACCAAAACCAAACTAGAGCTTTCACATATGTTTAGAAGTAAAGTAGCAAAGCTGCAACACAAAAGACACATGGAAATTTGCAGGCTCAAGTCGATAATTTGGGCCTTCGAGCGAGCTTATGTGAGTCGACTAGTGCAATCCCCATGTGAGTTTCACTACTATTAATTTGAGTAAAGAATTAGTAAAGATAGAAATGAATGGGATATGATTTAACCTAACTGAAACCAAATGTATATTGCTCTTTCCAATATAGCTAGTCTCTTGGGTTTATTTTTTCTAGAGAAAGATTCCCCTACTTTACTGCTCATAATTAAAGCGGTCAAAGTTATTACAAATCAATTTATAGTTCGAATCATTTTTTGCCTATATACTTCCTCTGTCCTTGAATTAATCAACTTCTAGATTTATCCAAAATCAAACTTTTTAAATTTGACTAAAATGTTATATGTAGAGAAAAGACAAAGATTTATCCTAAGTCAAACTCTCTGAGAATAATTTTTCATGCTATATTTTTTATGTTGTAGATGTTAGTAAAATCGGTCAAACTTAAGAAAGTTTAACTTAGGATAAAAATTGATATATTCTTGGGACCTATAGTGAGCATTAAACAACAAAAAGAAACAATGCACTGTGTGTGTCTCTCACTAAAAATAATGAGCTAACTGTGTAAAGCCCTGCTGCCACTGCCACGCACCAATAAAGTTGTGACGGCCAACTCGCTGAGCATCTTCCAATCCAGGAATTTTTAGCAAGATTAAAAAAAACTCATCTCCAACAACTTCTAAATAAATTTTTTACTCTTTTGGCACTTGAGATTAAAAAAACTCATCTCCAACAACTTCTAAATAAATTTTTTACTCTTTTGGCACTTGATAAAAAGCATCCCACGTGTCTAAAGTTACGCGTGTGTATGGTCACCCCAATCTAAAGGTGGAAGGACGTGGGAAAGAAAAAAAAAGTAGGACAGAGATGCTGATGCAAATCTCTGCAGCTAAAAAAAGATTAGTAAGGGAATCGTCCCCGTCGTGCGAAAAAAACGCCGCTGGCGCCCAGATCACCCGGCGTGTGAAAACCCGGGTCTGATGATTTTTCCCGGCCACGTGCAATGCTCGGTAGCCCGCTCGCTTCCCCGGCGCACGCATGATTTCCTCTCCACTTGCTTCCCCCGGCGTGCGCTATCTCCTCCTCCAATCACGCGATCTCCTCTTCCAATCCAATCACGTAAGGAAGCAGCCTCCAATCACGTACAAAGATCCGCGGCATCCTTTCCCATCGCGACGCCATCGGCAGAAGGCAAACCTGAAACGCGACGCGCCGCCGTTCTCCGCCCTCGCCGTCGTCGCACACCGCGTCCGCCCTCGCCCGCGCCGCCGCCGCAACGCCGTGCCAAGAAGGAGAAGGCCCGATGACGGAGCTCTGTTGTCCTTGCCCCGCCCCACGTAGATCATCAGGGATTCATGTCCATCAGGTCGATCCACGTTGTGGTCGCGTCTTCTGGTCAGCATCGGCGTCGCGCACTCTAATCCGCATCTGCAGGAGCGCAAGGCGTCACCGTAGGCCGTAGAGGTTGCTACAGATGTTGTTCGGTGAGTATTCTTCTGGATCTCCATCGTATGTGTTTCCTCATCGTTCCAGCCAATGATGTAGGAAGTCGTTCCTAATCTCGCCTGATCAAAGGACGGCACGACGCGAAGGCGAACAGAGACAGCCTGATCATGTTGCGTCCATGCGGAAGGACGTAGCTTCATCGAGGCTTGGACGTCCAGGCAGGTAAGCCTCTGGTTACATGCCCACCACCTGTTTGTTTTATGTCATTGGTTGCTGCTGCCAATCTGACTGTTGATGAATCGTTTTAGTGTCTGCTTGCATTCCAAGCCTTTGTTTGTGCTATACAAATGGTTTGTTTAATGGTTGCAATATGCCTAAGTTAGTTGCTTGTTTTCTTAATCTGGATCAGTTCTCTGAGTAGACAAAAATAATGCTTAGGGGTCTGATATTGACATACTAGACCCCTGCTTAATTAGTCTGATATTGACATGCTAGAACCATCCTGGTTTCAACAGTAGTAGAGATTTTTAGAATATTCAATCGCTTAGTTTCATATTACATTGGCTATCAACTCAGTTCATATGTTTTTCCCCCTGCATTTCTTGTAGATTTACTTATTTAGTGAAGCACCAACCTGTGCTTACCTGTTTCTGAATCTAGCAAATAAGTTTGATGAGGTTCAGGTGCTTAAGAACATACAGTAATTGGACTTCAGCTAGGCACTGCTTGTGGACTTGAAATCAGATTTTTTTTTAGAAAAAAACATGAAATATAATCGCGTTGTTGGCGTCCTGGTGTTCCATCACCACTCTGCATAGAACCCGAGCAAGTAGTAGCACACGCCATGCACATTGGATAGCAGTGCTGCAGCGGTTTTCAACAGAGGGGATGAATTGAAGGGGTGCTTATGAGATGTCGATAAACTTTTTCCAATGCAGACTGGCATGCCCTGAGTGTTGGACATTTTTAAGCCTAATGCTTATGGAAAAATGTCCAGATTCCCACAGGTGGCTTAATAGCCAAAAAATTCATTTTTTTCATTGTGTTGCACAGCCACAACCTAATGTTATGATTGTTTGACATACAACAGACTAAAACATAGAAGAGAGTTCCAGTCATTTCAGCCTAATCGTTTGATGTCTCTAATGGGTCAAAACTGTTAATTTCAGGAAAGTATCCCAAATGTCACAGAAGAGAAGGTGAATGAAGACATGCTTGGAGTAGAATCAAAAGTTCAGCTGTCTATTCCAAACTTCTGTCATATGAATTTCAGTGCTTCAAGGTTTGATTGCAGTCAAACTTATGGTGTTCATCACTTTGCACAATCACGTAGATGTCATGTTTGCTTCATGTATTCTCTTCTGGTGTGTTCCAACTGATTAGGACAGGGGAAGTATTCAGGCTCAAGCAGGCTGCCCTCTACTACAGGAAGGAGCCTTATATTAGATTGGACAATTTTTTTGATTGCTGATGCTTCAAAAAGTTTTGGAAGCCCCATTGACCTACTGTCTGTACATGCATCTCATAGACTTCTTATTTCAGGTCAGGTTCCTAGAAGCACTAGGCTAGGCTTAATGCCATTGCACATTGGCACCTCAATAGCCCCTTGTCTGTGCATAGGAAGCACTAAACTATCACAGCTACAGTGCCTGAGATGCCCAAATATATGGCATGCGTCAATAGCTTGTTGGAATAAAAAAACATTTATGTTTATAAGTTGCTATCAAGTTCTTTGTAATATATGTGATGACAGTACAACACACGCCCATACACATGTTCTTGTGACATGTTTTGCCGTTGCAACGCACGGACATTTACCTAGTGTATAAATAAATTATAAAAGTGGTTAGTGTGATTTAAAAATAGTTTAGGATTACTCATATAAAATTGCCTTTTATGTTTTAGGCGTGAGGTTTTAGAAACGGTTGGAGTTGTAGCTTTTTTATGTCTTTCGATATGTTTTGCAAAGGTTGAAAAACCTATCTTTGGGAGTATTTTTTTTACATACTGTTGGAGATGCTCGACGCTGTCCCATATGCAGCCGGCCGCCCTGCGCCACCAACCACTTGAAGATCGATACTCCTAACTAGCCTAGCAGGTGCAGGTAGCAAGACGATGCACTCGGCTGGCATTTAGAGTCATAAATGCATGTAAGATCTAAACAATCACGTATGGACCCGCTCGGCTGGCAGAATTTTGGCTGAAACTGGCTGAAAAATACTGTTCTGGCTGAAAAAAGAAGCCGAACAAGCTGGATATGGGGTAAGCCAAACGGGGCCATGGTGTCTGTCAATCTTTAAACGATGCTGACCATATTGGATAAATTATGAATTAAATGCAAGATTTATTTTGCCATTGCACTGACACAGAAAAAACAATCAATGTGGTATTCCTGTTCGTTTGTTAGTTTCAGTCAGGACTTATCAGTCATGGTACAGTATTTTTTCCTCACAATAAACCAGCATCAACCGGGTTTATTAGTCTAGAAACCAACCAGCAAACAGGGTGATTGTGGCATAGAACCTCCAGATCCCACCTATAGGCAAGGCGATCAGCGGTGCCGCGTGATCGAGCCGAGCAGTTAGAATTTTTGAATGGTGTCCTATCACACGATTGGGTGGTGTCGCACGGAGGTTCTATGCGACGGTGTGGTATTGAAATTTTTTCCCACCGAGACAGACCTTGTTATTAAAGAAATAAAACTCGATCCCTGAAGAAAGACTCCCAGAGGCATTGCATTAAGAAGGTTTCTTGCGCAGAGTCAAGAAAAAAACCATGGAAGTGCCACTGCCACTGACAGTAAGTGCCACAGCACATGTTTCCCACCATGAAACAAAAACTATATTTCAGAGGACGACTATAATAAAAATTAACTACGAATTAAAACTCGGTCCCTGAAGAAAGACTCCAAGAGGCATTGCATTAAGAAGGTATCTCGCGCAGAGTCAAGGAAAAAAGGGGCATTGCATTCAGAGGATGACTAATAAAAATTAACTAGATGCATGCCTGCAACGCACTCAGTCTGCATGAAAATCTGTCGTGCCGCACCTCACCTCAGTCGTTGAACAATTTGATCTTCTTTGCCACCGGCGTGCTACTCTCCGCGTCGGCGCCATCGTCATCCTCTACGGCTTCGGCACCGGAGCCTCGACTCGTATCTTCCAGATAGATTGGGGGGCAGAACCGATTCCTATCTCGCAGCCAGGTTTGGAAGAACTTCATGATTTCCTGGAACTCTTTAGCGTCCTCCGACGCCAGGTCGAACACCAGACGCCCCAGGTCCTTCATCTCCTCGAGAGTCGAGCCTCTCGCACTTGGCGTCGAGTCGCCGCTGCATCCTTCCCAGCGCGCAGCAGGGTGGTATCTGCGACATGGAAGCGTGGCGCATCACGCAAAAGATGTGCCGGCAGGGGAGGCCGTCGCGCTCCATCTTCTGGCAGCTGCACTTGAGGACATCATCGCCAGAGCGCTCGACGTCGAAGACCACGCCCCGGCGCTCCTTGAATCCCACGGCGTAGCGCACCTCGCCGGATGCGGCATGGCGGCCTCGCGTCTCAACGAGGACGTCGAAGCTGCCCAGCATCTTGATCTCCTCGCGCAGGAGGTAGAAGTTGGCCGGCGTGAACAGGCGCGCGGCGCGCTCCTCCAGGCGCCAGTGCTCGGTGGTGAGCGCCAGCCGGGACATGGCGGCCTGGTGGTCGAGCGCGGCAACGTCCCCGCGCAGGGTGTGGGTGCAGGCGTCGGCGTGTCGCCACAGGTCGGTTAGCGACATGCCCTCGTGGAGACCCGTGTGAAGCGCCGTGGCGAGGCACTCGGTCCTCTGGTCGTTCGCCATGCCGAGGAAGAACTTGTCGTGGACGAAGGCGGCAGCCCACATCTCCCTCTTGTTGTACATGGCGTCCAGCCAGCGCTGGTTCGCGGCCGTCCGGTGCTTCGCCATGAAGCCGTACCACCGGTCCTGGAAAGCCGTCGGGGAGCACGCGTCGTCGCACATCAGGGCCCTGAACTCGTTCTGCGCCGCCGACGAGCCGCGGAGGTTCTCCTCGATGCCCTGCTCCACGTGCCACGAGCAGAAGCGGTGGTTGGACCCCGGGAACACCGTCTTGATGGCTCCGGCCACCGCGTCGCTGTCGTCAGTGATCACGGACGCGTGCCCGTCTCGGCGGCAGTGGTTCGACTGCTTGAAGCCTTGAAGGCGCGCAGCAGCCAGACGAGGGAATCTAGGGACTGATCCGTGGTGACGCCGCAGCCGAGGACGATGGGCGTGCGGTGGGGGCTCAGACCGACGAAGGGGACGAACGGCACGCCGTGCTTGTTCGTCCGGCACGTGGTGTCGAACACGACGACGTCGCCGTAGCCCATGATGTCGTCGATGCCGGAGTCGGTGTCGGCCCAGAAGAGATTCTTCAGGCGTCGCTCGCCGTCCAACTCGTAGTGGTAGAAGTACTCGCAGTCGTACTCGGTTTCGGTTTTCCTGCGGAAAAGCTCGAGAACAGCGTCCGATTCGCCGCGGTCGATCGGCGGCCGTGCCATGTCGTCGTGCCTACGCAGATCGTCGATCATGCAAAAAAAATATGTACGTATGAAAGAATCGCAAACAAGTAGAGTATAGGTATTAGAGAGATGTAGCGCCGAGACGGCCGGAGGGTGGAGGCGGCGGCGGCGCGTACCTGTGGACAGCGGCGCGGGGCTCACCGAGGACGTGGAAGATGGCGGGGTCGAAACCGGCGACGGTTTACTTCAGGAGGAAGATCGTGGGGAGAGGAGCCAAGTATCAGTTCATTCCAGAAAATGAACTAACCTCCCGTCAATCGTGGGCAGGATAACACGAAGAGTCTGCCTACTGTATACATGTGTGTTTTAACATAAGTTAACACATGTATGTTGGCTATATGTAAAACACACAGATTTCAACGTAGAAAAAACCATGTGTTTTTGAACTAGTTAGCACATGGTTGTTAGAAGCATAAGAAACACACGAATTGAAACACCAGAAAAACGTGTGTTTTAAGAGAATGCAACACAAATTCCATCAGGCAAACAAGACCCACAACTGTCGTTTAGCCCAATAAAGACGTGACAGAGAGGCCCACTAGCTAAGAACTCAGAGAGGCCCAATATCAGCAAAGAGTAGTTCAGCCTCTCACTAGTAGCACCGAATTCATTGATAAATAAAATACACACTAGGGCAATTCTGATAGATAAAGCCTAAAAATACTCAAAATCCCACATTCCACGTCCTGCTAAGTTAGTACGGCTGTGCGTGATGCAGTCACTCATCTCGCTCACTGCCATCATCAGAGGCTGCTCGGATGATATACACCTGGGAGACGAATTCATTGGTAAATGAGCACTGAGCATTATAAATGAAAAAAAAAACATGCTTTGAACTACTGAAAAACAGTATTGCACTTAAAGCATATAGTACCTTGAAGGTCGTGGGCTTAATCAACTGAAAAACAGCTGCATCTCCATCCTGAATCCCATGGCACAGTGCAAAACCAGCCCATCCGCCACTTAGCCCCTTCTTGTAGGCAATGTAGTTGGTGTCGAATTCTTCATCCTTCTCATCCAGCAAGGTGATAATGGCGTCTTACTTCAGCATGTAAGTGTCACAGAAATGGCTCGGGAGACCCTTTCGATCATACATACAGAAAAACTAGCACATGACATAAGTTGCTAGGGAGAGCAAACGGGTGTAGAGCTGAGTACTCACCAGCCAAAAACCTCGAACCACATGTGAATGCAACATTGCCTTCACAAAGGATGGGATGTCAGGGTCAAGCTGTGATTCTAGCTCCTCGGCCTTTTTTGTTGCCTCCAACCTAGCTTTCATGGAAATTGTTCCGCTTCTTGCCATGTAGATGAGGTCAGCTGGTTTTCTAGGAGACCTACGGAAGAAACGGAACAACATGATTGTTACCTAAGAGGAGCAGAGCATATGTTTATAGCTCCTATGGTCAGGCTAGGCAGCTAGCAAATGTCCACATACCTTGTCATTCTATCTGCAGTGTGTGGTGCTATCTGTTGGCAAATACAACTTGTCAGTAAAAACAAATGGTTCAAATTTATAGTTCATGACATGGATGCTAGGCAAAATGGCACGATGTGCCATGTTACATTACAGGATGATTATCAGAAGAAACATTTGTAAACCAATGACTTTTGAAATGATTTTGTAAAAAAAAATCTGTTGCGGCACACAAATGTTCAACTTTTCAGTTACCTTTACCAAAATCACATGGTTTCGTAAACAGAACAGATTGTGCTTTTTTTATGGCCACATGGGTTGGTACACGCCACAATGTTTCAATTTAAGAGCAGAGAAATAAAATGTTGCTCTGTTTCCGGTGGAAAGAAATGGGAAGCCTTGAACTCGAAATAAGAAACTACCATGTTCATTGGCCACACAAACACGTCTGGAAATCACTAAAATAATAGCAAAATATGTGCATTTATTAGAGCCCAAAAGGAAAATGAGACAGAGCAGGCAAAAGAAGACAGATACCTCAGCGTACTTGACCTCAGGGAGTTGCGCAAGCCGGCGGGACCTCCTAGGAGGCGAGGGAACCACGACTGCGTCCTCGATGATCCTGCGCCTCTTCGGCTTCTGCTCACAAAGGGTCAGTCAGACTAACGGCGACGCATATAGCAGGTGAAGACGAACGAAGGAGGCAGAAGCGGTCGTGGCATCACACCAGTGGGGAAGGGGTCTTGGGGGCCTCCTTGATGACGGCGGAGAGGTGGCGCAGGTTGAGCGCCTCCATCTTGCGCTTGTTCTCCTGCTTCTGTCTCCATCCTGCGTTTCTCCTGATTGCTACTAGATTTTGCACAATCTTATATGCAAATTAAGTGTACTGCATTATATTGATGAAATTACTACTGACACAAAATATTTACTCACACATAATGAGATGTTCTCGGTGAAAAAATGCACAATGAATATCATCTTCAAATATTACAAAACAAGAATGCAAAAATTGCACATTTCAAATAGTACAAATACTACATATTGTTATTGCAATTATATTGTATATGTATATAAATACATAATCTACCTCAATAAATCACTAGGTAACTAAATAGCTTGGACGACATCTACACCACTAATCCAACCTGCTTAGAAAAGTACTAGTATTATTACTAATTTAACTATGGTGTAGGCTAGCACAAATCACAATAAACAAAGAAAAAGTTGTGGCCCAGTAAGACATTACATAATTGTAGAAATGTGGAAAATAGACAAACTATGAATCCCAAACCGCTCAGTTCAACTATACCATGTACAACCCACTACACAAAACCCAGATCAAAAAAGTTGGAAGGATTCTCGTGGAAGAATGATTTCCTTACTAATAGTCAACCCCTGAAAGTAAAAAGGGACATATTGCATATCCTCAACACTAAAATTGCAGTTCTCAATAATTGCAATTTACAGCATTGTTGGTTGCAATTATTAAGTAACTGAATGTTTTATTTGTTTTTTCGTGAATAGAACAGATTAATAGGAACAGAGCACTGCAACTATTATGGACAAGAACAATAAATAGTCAAGTCCAAAGCCCAAAGATAACTGAAGAATAAAAAGCAGAATTATTGAAGGTTTCAGTCAAGGTAAGCAGATGCAGGAGTCCATCATCAGGTCATGCATGCCTGGGAAAGCATATACTGATATATGTTGGTTATTACATTGTCAATGTTTTCCATCATGATGCTTTTCACTTGATCGACCTGAGCCTTCACTTTGTACAGCTTACTCACCTCCTCTGGGTGATCCGTATAGTACTGCATCTGATCTCTAAGCCTCGGCCTGTATTGCCAGTCCCCAAGCATGCCCAACACAGTGAGGAATAAAAAAGGTAGTGTACAGTATTGGAAAATGCATCTAAAAGTCTAAAAAAATTATTGTTCTTGCAGACGAAGAATAAGAATTATTATTACCCAAAATCTCGGGTGAGACTGTTGGCTGTAGCCATTGCTGCTTTGCCCCCTGCATATCTCTTGTTGAAGTCCTCCTTGATCATCTCCAGGAAGGCCATAGGAATCTGCCGCCCAGCTGACTCGGTTGCGACAACGCAGAATGCTTCAATTTGATTTCAGTTATTAGCACAAATCACAAGAAATAATTTTTTTTCTATGAAAGGACAAGGAAAAAAATTTGGTGTGAGCTTGCACAAATCACAATAAACAAAGCAAAAGGTGTGTTAGCACAAATCACAAGAAACAATTTTTTCTATGAAAGGACATGGACAAAAAATTGGAGTGGGCTTGCACAAATGACAATAAACAAAGCAAAAGGTGTGTTAGCACAAATGACAAGAAACAATTTTTTTCTATGAAAAGACAAGGACAAAAAATTTCATGTGGGCTTGCACAAATCATAATAAACAAAGGAATAGGTGTGTTAGCACAAATCAGCATGCATGAGAAACAAAAAATGCTTTGGCAAGTTTGTTCAAGGTTAATGTCCCAGTCTTGGGAGAGGAAGGCTGACCGGTAGCAAACAACTTCATAAAATATTGGAATTAGAAGATCAATGAAAATACCCCGCAAGGAGATGTTAGTGCTCCTGGTGTTGTGATTGGAGCCGGAAAAGTGTGGTTTGTACAGAAGTTAGTCCAAAACAGAGACATTTGGTCTATTTTAATACACAGCTACAAGTACAAAAGCAAATATAATTTGTCCGTGAACTCAAAACAGTGTCACTGGAAGAACCGATCATATCTGATAACTTTTTTTCCCTCACATCATCTAATTTCTCCAGGGATCGTTCCAATGGTTTCATACCAACCATCTATAGAGAGCAAGAGTAAAAAAATCCACAATTTAAAGCTACATTTTGATACATTTAATGAAGTGAAGAGAAAAGCAAGCTCTCAAGAAGGAAACCTTGGCTATGACAGTTAAAATAGAAACTGAAGCATCTCAAACTTCTGGAGTACCATCATTCAAGCACTACATATAGAAAATCAGATCAGCATAAATACAAAACAGAAAAATAAAAACAAGGATATCACAAGAAGTATATAAACACATGGGTGTTACAATCCTAATGGTTCCATGCTATTGTGAATTGACATGAATTTGACTCATCGCAGTGGCAATGATTATCAATTACATACATGGCAGGATAGAATTATATCACCACCGGCATAATGTTGGTAGAGACTTGTTCATTATACATGACTTGCACAAGATGACACAAACAGAGAGGTATACATAAAAATATGTAAGCACTTGATGCACAAATTTCAGGATTCAAGCAAAGGCTTGATATCATTAGTCTAAATTTTAGATGGCATAGTAAGGAACCAGGTTCGCTACCCAATTCCTTACGAGGCAACTATTCAACAAGGACTTTCACTATGATGCCATAGTGTAAATTTCAAATGCCATTGGACATATATAAGGGGAAAAATGGACTTAATTAAGGGTCTCAGGAAGATGGGGGGCTTTAGACAGGAAAATTACCATATGCACTATTTGCAATTGCTGCAGCAACAGAAAGCAAGTTATCGTAACAGCTCCTCATATCTGTCATATCCTGTCAAAGAAAGCAACAATTCAGAACAAAACTAGCAGGAAGCAGACCCAGAACTTGAACCAAGAGAAGTTTTAACATCATCCATTATGGTATTCTGATGAAGCTATACAGCTGGTAAACAGCAGGACTAGGTTATCACTGCTTTTTGTTTTTAAGACACCCACACAAAATAGTTCAATTTTGAACAATTGAAGACTTCTGGACAAACTGATTGGGAATGGGGCACCCATTTGTCAGATCCAACTAGATTAGACAAGGTCCCAATTGGGCAAAATGCCACTTTCATTTATTGTAAGGAATTCAGAAGTATCACGAGTTCTGCTGCTGCCCCCACTACACTAGTGCAGAAAGACCTGCCAAATGCATAAATACATCTCCCACCAAAGCGACACCGCACACAAGCATCGATGCATGATAATCACTCGATTACCACCTCATTGAACAGGAGAAAATGCTTCCCAATGAAAACCAAAGCAAACATGACTCTGCCAAGTAACCATAGAAGTTGAGCTGAAATCACGCCACTAGCAGATCAAAGGAAATTCTCTCTCAAGACTATGCTAAACCAAATGTGAGCGGATGATTCCCACCGCACCAGGAAACAACCCCAAAGCAAAGCTCATTCCTCCCCGTGGAATCCCAACGACGTCCAACCGTGTGTTGTGAAATTGAGCACAGATCCGGACACTAGAATTTCTTATGCAATCCCCACGGCGACGATGCTCCACACTCTCACACACCAACAACCGAACTACGAACCGGCCATCAAAACCAATCGCGCGGAATCCATCAACCCGTGATGGCTGCTGCGGAAAACCAGAAGCGGAACCGGAGCTCCCCCGCGAGATCTCCACACCCGCAACAGACTGACCCACCCACCCGGCTCGCTCGCTCGCCCACGAAGCGAAAGGGAGAGGCAAGGTCCACACACCTGGGCAGCCACGAGGAGCTCGTCCGCCGCCGTGGCGGCGGCGGCGGTGGAGTGGCCCCGGCAGCGGTCCCGGTCCCGGTCCACCCGCTGCTCGTGGCGCTGCAGCGCGAAGCCCCGTAGCTTCCGCAGCGACGACTCCATGTCCTCGCCCCGCGAACCCGAGTCAGGGCGGGCGCCGGATCGAGCCCCAGATCGCCCGCGGCTGGGCGGCGATGTGCTCGCGGAAACCCTAGCGGCACTAGTAGCCCCGCACGCACACTCCCACTGACGAGCGGGAGAGAGGGAGCGAGTGGGGAAATGGAGAGTTCTTTTTTCCTCCTTTTCGGAGCTCTGGGACAGAGGGAGAGAGGGAGCCACGCGACCCATCGGATATCTGGCGTGACTTCCAAAATACAAACAGTAGCAGTGGACCCATGCATCAGCCAGACAACGAAAGGGCACCTCACTCTCTGCCAAAACCAGCGCTCCCAGGCTCCCAGCCCTCCATCGCCAGATGAACGCAGCAAAAAAAATCGTGTGCTGCCAATAAAAGAAACACACGGGCAACAGATAGCGATCCCGTCCAAAATACAAACAGTAGCAGTGGGACCCATGCATCAGCCACACAGCGAAAGGGCACCTCACTCTCCGCCAAAACCAGCGCTCCCAGGCTCCCAGCCCTCCATCGCCAGATGAACACAGCAAAAAAAAAATCATGTGCTGCCAACAAAAGAAACACACGGGCAACAGATAGCAATCCCGTAACAAGAAAGAAATCATGCCGAGATCAACGCATCAGTAACAAATTTCACGGGTTTCCCTCAAAAGGAAAAAAACAAATTTCCACTACTATAAAAAGCATTTCTAGGGGCGGCCAGTAACCCTTTGTAGGGGCGGTTTGGCCAGCCGCCCCTACGCAAGGGTCTCTACAAATCATGCATTTGTAGGGGCGGTTCCCAGGCCGCCCCTACAAATCAATTTGTAAGGGCGGTTGGTGTTTCCAGCCGCCCCTACAAATCGATTTGTAGGGGCGGCTCGTGTTTCCAGCCGCCCCTACAAACAGGTATTTGTAGGGGCGGTTCAATTTATAGTACGTTTTTCCGTAAAAAAAATTCAAATTTACAATTCAAAATCACGTTGCCGAACATCCCACGACCAACGTTTCGAACCGCGTTCGCGTTGCCGAACGCTCCGCAACCAACATTTCGAACCGCGTTCGCGTTGCCGAACACCCCGCGACCAACGTTCCAAACCGCGTTCGCGTTGCCGAACGCCCCACGACCAGCGTTCACGTTGCCGAACACCCCGCGACCACGACTACAAGCACAAGAGTATTCTATAAACTACAATTACAAGTCAAATTCACAAGAATATATACAATCCATCATTAAATATACAAATTCCATACACAATGTTATCAACGTCCTAGAGCTAGCCTTTCAGTCTCACGAAGGTGTTGGTACTAAGGATTTGTACCTAACTCAGACTCTCGGTCATGGTAGGCGCCTCTAACGTGTACAATCTGGTCCAATATGAAGTTGCAAGGGTCGCCAATGAGCTCTAAGAGTTGGTCATCCTTGTATGGGTCTCTTTTCATTCCTTTCTCTTCTCTCCACTATAAGAAAACAAGTTTTGGTTTAGTATTTCATACCATTTACAAAGTTTTTATACTACGGGTGAAGAGGTTCAAACTTACCTTTAAGGGGTGTCTCCTGTAGGCACCGGTGTTACCCATTATAGAACATATATAGTATCCACAATGTACACGCCCAGGCTTCTGCTTGGGGCACTGTGTGTTTTGCATATAAAAATGTTAAGTAATGCTTTTGACAGCCATGTAACGGAGTACTGAAGAAGTAAGTTACACTTACCGCACATAGTGTTTTTATAGCCAACTTTTCCTTCCTTGCTGGATCATGCCTTCCATGATGATTAGTGACATAGAACCTAAATGCCATGTTCGAATTATTTTAGCAAATACAACTTGTTAGTATCCAAAAGTGAACGTTACAAGTATGTATACAAACATATAAGCTAACGAGGATTGTCGATATGTATACGTCTTGAGAATCGATATGAAGTCTTTGTATGTCACCGTGTCCTTACCTAATGAATCAAAGACACATGCCATGCTCCTCCCGACATCGACGGCTATACAAATCCAGTGGTTGCTGCATGGATTTAATCATAGAACTAGATAAGTCATTTTGCATTGAATAAAATATATCGAAAAAAGCTTTAAGTATAGAGTTGAGCTTACTCGAAGTTGTATGGTAGCCATATAGTAGAGTGGTGTTGGAGATTTTTGAAAGCCAAGGCAATGTATGCCGCAACCTTAAGGGACTCTTCCCTTAGCTTCGCACTACGCATGCGCTCTTTCTCTCGAAGAGTCTTTGCAGCTGCTAGCTCTTTGGCATTCAGTGTCCACCGTTTAGGGTAATTAAAATTTGTTTGGGCTATAGCTTGAGGGTCTACATACCCAGCTTTCACACTTGGCATTTGTTTGACAATGTGCACTTGCATTCTACAAATCACGGCATGGGTTAGTTACAACAAAATTCAAAGATTACATTCATATCATATCGGGAGGACAAGGACTTACAGGCACCACGTGCGAATTAGATTCATCTCCATTTCTCCCAAGTGAAAGCATGTGTGCATGTCATTGAAGTCAAAGACAATTTTCCCAGCTGGGCTTCCAAATGTGCCGGTGGGAAAGCATGCTTGTATGATATCTATGCTCGTTGGGAGAACACGCAAGTACTAATCATGGAACTTTCTCATTCCAAGTGGTAGGTGCTAGATGTCCCAGTTTGGTAGGAAGGGCTTACCTCTTTCATATGTTTTCGGGCAATCCTTTGACCATTTGATGGTATCAACATTTGGATACTGCTTTGCAATTTGGTGGAGTTTGCTAGTGACAGCCTCCTTAGAACCCCGTGATGAGACTTTGTTAACTTGATTCTCAGACTTGAACTGGTCATGGGAATACCACTTGGACACCGACGAGATGTCTTTGATCGAAATATAAACTAGCCTTATGTTGATTGGAATCTTCTTTCGAAGTTCCCATTCAGGCATGTCCTCATCTTCTTGTGCATCACCTTCTTCAGCAGACACTTGTTGTTCATGTATCGGTTGTGCTTGTTGAGAAGACTGTGGCATCTCATGATGTACTTGCTTGGTACGAGCTAGAGAAGGTTGTGGCATCTCATCAGGCACATGCTCGATAGGAGGTGGGGAAGAATGTGGCATCTCAGGAATGTGGGGGTCATGAGACGGTGAAAATATCTCCCCGACCTCAACAACTTGCTCCAAATTTGGGAGAGGGGGAGGCGGCAAAGAAGCAGTCAATATAATGTCCCGTTTGTGCCAGAGGATGAACTGCCCCATAATGTCTCCGAGTAACACTAGCCCCTTGGGAGTTGCGTAGTCTATCCTCCACTGCATGAACTCGGGCTTCACTGTATGCACCTCGACCCTAGTGTAGTCCGACGGTATCTTATTATTGTGGTGTAAGCCACTGGGAGGATGTGCCACACTCGTTGCCACCTCCATCACAGTGTTCTGCCAGCCGCTGAGAAACACCAAGGTGCAACTAGTTGGTTCCCGTATGTGATCGACTGGGGTTGTGGCTGCAGTGGAACCTTGGCTGCTAGGAACTTTTGGAGGGCTGCCAACTAATGCCTGTTCTCCCAGCGGCGTCACTAATATCCGTGGCTCCGTAGACAGTCATTGCTCCTCCAGCGCCTTCGCAACTAGAGCCTTCACTTGAAGCTCAAGACTAGTCTCCTGGTCTCGGTCATGTTTCTTGTACATGTGTCTGTCCTCTTCGAATCCTTGCTTCCAGGTCATCCTTTTCCCTAGCCCCCTGGTGCGGCCTATGTGCTCCTTATTTCCTAAGCCAAGGCTAAGCTCGTCCCTCTCTCTAGAAGGATTGAATGAGCCCTTCTCTTTGTCTTCAGCATATTTCAATATCCTTGATACCGCCTCTTGGGTCTCCGGCTTATCAAACTTAAGATTACTACCGAATGATTCTGTACTCCTCGCATATATTCAGTTCCTTGAGCGTACCTTCAAGTTCACCACATCGATATTCCTAGCAGTTGTGGCCTCTTCATCCATCTTCCTAAACTGCTCTTCCTTGGCATAGTAGCCACTAGGGCCTAGATGATGGTGGTGTTTGTTCTTCTTTGCCAGCTCGATGTTACGGGCACTGAGTTCCAATGCCTCTGATAAAGTCTTCTGAGCCACGAGCTCCTCCCATTGACTAGGAGTTATTTTGCCGAACTCGTTGAAGGGAGTTAACCCCTTTTGGATATACTTCGTGTTGAGCTCCGACCTCCAATGTTGGAATGACTCTCCCATCAGCCTGATAGCATTTTTTTACCAATTCGTGCTTACCCTCCGGAAATCTAAAATTGACCTTTAGCTGCCTATCCTATAGTGCATTCTTTATGTTCTCTGGTACCTCTTTCTAGTTAGGGATTGCTAGGTTCAATTTATCTCTTACTAGGGCCCCAATCGCATTACGGAATCGTCCTCTTAATTCCTTCGGCTCAAGGATCTCCCCTGCTGGCCCAACCTCCGTTATCACATAGCAAGCCTTATTTGGATATAGATTTCCTTTTCTATCCCCTCATTTCCTCTTAGGCTTGGTAGTCGTGGTTGTGTCTTGAGTTTGTGGAGCAGAGGCATCGTGATCCATCTTTGTGGCTGTTGCCTCTACTCTCCTTTCCTCTACTTCGTCTTGTCCAGCAAGATGTCGCGGACATCGACGTTGTCTTTTCTGAGTTTCAGGAGGGACCTATATATAGGATAGGTCAAAGTGTTAGCAGAGGTAACACAGCCAAAGCTTTAGCAAAATTTACAAGCTAAGGCTTGTTCCCTACCTCCTCGTTCGGGTCAAAATCCTTGTCCAAATCCTCCTCCATTGGCCTCCTTCTTGCTTCAGGTGGGAAAGGATCCTTGGGACTTTCATATCCCTCTTCTGAGTCATCATCATCATCATCCTCTTCTTCTTCGCCTTCAACAGCCTCTCCTTCGGGGCCTTCCTCCTCGTCACACTCCTCCTGAGTAAGCATCACTTCTAGATCCTTTTCTACCTCGTTATCGAACTGTTCCTGAGTAAGCTGGTCCTCTAGTGCTTGCTCCTCAAGGGTTGGCTACTCATCATGCTTGGGGCATCGAGCTGCACTGTCTGTTGTCCGCGACATTATTGCATGCTTTGTTCTAAAAGATGCAAGAAAGTGTGCTTTAGGTACGCAAGAAGGTATAAGAAATAAAAAAGGGCTATAAACCAAAGTAGTCCTATAAAACAACAATATATCAAAAAAACTAGTAGTAGCAGTAGTAGAGGCCTCAGAAACATGTCAATCATCATTTGATCTTGAACTTGGAGCATCAAAGCATCATAGCAGAGAAGAGAGGAGAAGGTAATGTAGGGGCGGCTGCTAATGATGCCAAGTTCCTCATAAGTTCTTGATCATCAGCTCATATTCCATATAATGTATGGACTTGGACAATTTCATCATCAGCAAAACAAAGAAGAGGAGAGGAGAGGAGATGGGAGATTTGGCAAAAAAAACAAACAACTGCTTAGCAAACATAGTGCAGCAGCTGATGGCAAAAGACAGGACAACAAGTCCTGGGCGAGTCCTGGGAGATTTGGCAAAAAAAGCAACAGCAGCCACTTAGGAGTAGCAAGTAGTAAGACGAGTAGTAGGAGTAGTAAGAGGAGGAGTAGTAGGAGTAGTAAGAGGAGGAGTAGTCGGAGTAGTAAGAGTAGTGGAGTAGTAGTAAGAGTAGTAGTGTAAGAGTAGTGAAGTAGTAGTAAGAGTAAGAGTATAAAGTAGTAGCAAGGACAACTTAAGTATTAGTTAAGTAGTAGTATAGAGTAGCAGCAGCAGTTAAGTAGTACAGAGTAGTAGTAGTAGTATAGAGCAGTGGTAGTAGTTATGTAGTAGTAATAGTATAGAAAAGTAGAGAGTAGTAGAGATAGTAGAGTAGAGTAGAGGAGTAGTAGTAAAAGTAGTAGAGTAGAGTAGAGTAGTAGTAGTGGAGGAGTAGTAGTATAGGAGTAGAAGTAGAGTAGTAGTAGTAGTATAGGAGTAGGAGTAGAGTAGTAGTAGTATAGGAGTAGGAGTAGAGCAGTAGTAGTAGTATAGAGAGTAGTACGAGTAAGAGTAGTGAAGTAGTAGTAAGAGTAAGAGTAAGAGTACAGACTAGTAGGAAAGACAGCTTAAGTAGTAGTTAAGTATTAGTAGCAGTAGTACTAAGGATTTGATATTGACGACCACTGCTAGTAAGCATCAAGACAGTGACAACCACTGGCATGTGCTAAAAGTAGTAAGCATCAAGACAGTTACAGAGTGGCATGTGCTAAAAGTAGTAAGCATCAAGACAATTGAAAGTATGCAGTGTAAGTGTCATGGAGCCCAATCAAAACCAAACACAAAACATAGAACAAAATATCCTCCAGCTTGTATGTCAAACATGATAAGTACTTGTGTTGTTTCTAGGATGCTGGAGAAATTTAAAAATGATGTGGAGAAGCAACAAGTAGAGCAAATGACGGATTGGCAAACAAAGCTTGTTATGATGGACTCCAAGGAACGACAATATATCCTCCAAGTCTCAAATTATAAGGTGAATAGCATTTTGTATTATTTATATTAGGAGTTGGCTTTTGCTTGTGCTTCCAGTTCTTGATTTTGACATGCTAGGTGTGGACGACAATCACCTAAATCGAAACTGTCAACTAATACAGCCAAGCAAGTATCATAGTCCAGCAAGTAATACAACTTTCCTATCATAGTCCAGCAAGTAGCACAAGTTTTCATAAAAAAATACAGTCAAGCCAGCATGCTAGAACAATGCAGCAATATTTTGACAAGCAATCTAGCACATCTCATTACGGTGAAGTCAAACTGATAACTCAACAATGAAAACTAAATTCTTCTCTGCAACATCATGTATCAATCCAACCATAGTTCAAATGCAAGAACCTACCACAAATCATATCATGTCATACTACAAATAAGAAATAACATGTGTACTTGCTGATAAAAAACAAATAATTAAGTTTTACTATAGTATATAATCCAGGAAGTTAGAACAGATCATTAAAGAAATAACATGTGTACTTGCTGCTAGAAATTTCATATTCATCACCAGCACCATGTAAAAAAAATCCTGCAAACTGCATTCTTAATTTCTAATCCGTTGACAAATTGATATCCCGATACCTAAATTTTTGAAACTGCCACTCTAAAAAAATACTTCAATCCTAAACCTGTGTATAAGCAAACACAAGCATACTAATTTTTGAAACTGCTTATATCATGTTCAATTTCATTCCCTTCAGTGGTACATCTAACAAATACAAGCAGTTTTGTAACCAGATATAAAGATAAACAATTTCATTCCCTTCAGTGGTACATCTAACAATAGCATGTACCATTTTCTAGTGTGACTAACTTAGTGGGAGTTTCCTCAGTGGCTGGTCCTTTGAGCCCAACTGTACGAATTACATATTGAGAAGTGAAAACATGTTCAGGACCACCAGTGGTTTGCTACTCAATCTTACGACAAGTCTGAAGGCGAAGGCATAGAATTGCATAAGCAATATAATTAAGAAGAGCAAATAAAATCAGTTTTGGACTTATATGCTCAGCATTGAAGCTCATTATAACTCTAAAACAGAAAACTTCTATCAATCATAAAACCATTGTCATATTTTATCCAACAGCTAGGACGTCTACAAATCTCAGCAGCTGAGCAAATTCTGCGCTCTGAAAGTGTTCTCAAATACAACTTCGCACTAAAAAACCACACAAAAATAGTGACAGCTCAAATTGCATACAGTGAACTCAATTGCTCACAAAACTACTAACCATCCGCCCCCACTTCACCTTGATCGCCAAAATCGAAGCCTTACTATGTTCAAAACACAGACAAGGGGGACAAGCTGGGATCAGGGGATGGGAATCCTAGCATAGGATTCTTCAGCCTCTGTTCAAGATGGGGATGGACAGCAGAGAAAGGGAGAGGAGGAACATACATGTGTCGTCGGTGCACGGGGGCAGGGGGCCGAGCGCGGGGCGCCGGGAGCGTGCGTCGTCGGCGTACGGGGGCAGGACGCCGGGGGTCGGGCGCCTAGGGCCGGGTACGGGCACGGGACCGGCGGCGTGGCCGGTGGCGTGGCCGGCGGTGGAAACCCTAGGCGCACAGGGGCGGGCGCGCGGGGGCTGGGTGCGGGACGCCGAGGGCCGGGCGCCTGGGGACGGGTGCGGGCGCAGGACCGACGGCGTGGCCGGCGGCAGAAACCCTAGGCGCGCAGGGGTGGGCGCCGGGTGCCTGGGGCCGGGTGCGGGCGCGGGACCGGTGGTGTGGCCGATGGCGGAAACCCTAGGCGTGCAGGGGCGGGCGCCGGGGGCCGGGTGCGGGCGCGGGACCGGTGGCGTGGCCGGCGGTGGAACCCTAGGCGCGCAGGGGCGGGCGCCGGGCGCCTGGGGCCGGGTGCGGGCGCAGGACCGGCGGTGGAAACCCTTAGCACGCAGGGGCGGGCACCAGGGGCCGGGTGTGGGCGGGCGCGGGCGCGGGACCGGGGGCGTGGCCAGCGGCGGAAACCCTAGGCGCGCGGGGCAGCCTGACGGCGTCGTTGGAAGAAGACAGCGCCCAGATAGTCTGACTCGTGTGCACCCTCTTATTTATACTTGGGACTATTTTTAGGGGCGATTTCTGATCCAGCCGCCCCTACAAATGCATTTATAGGGGCGGTTCCTGATCCAGGCGCCCCTACAAATAGTTTCTATTTTTTAAATTATAAATTCTATATTTTTATATCATAAAAACACAAAGTAATATAAAAAATTGTGTATATGCACAAATATAATATTTTGTATTATTATATATATGAATAAATATATATATAAACAATTGTAGTCAAAACAATATAGAAAACAAAAATTAAAAAATTGAATTTTAATACTTCAACTACAATTTTATGACATTAAATGAAATAAAATGAAAATGTTGTAATAAATGAAAATATAGTGGATGTTCAAATAGAGTCATCTGGATGTTGCAAAGGGTAGTCTCACACACATGCATAAAATATAGTCTCACACACATACAAAAATATGTAGTCTTACACACGTACATAAATATATAGTCTCGCACGCATGCATAAATGAAGTCTTACAAACACACACTTACACAAACACTCCACGTTCAACAACTAGCTAGCCCGCTGTAACGACTTTCCCCTTGACACCTTTTCGTTCCCATGGCATTATGTCTTTGGGGAGGTTCTTTTCGACAACACTGATCTTCTTAGGAAAGTCTATGAATAGCGGTATCTCATCGTAGTTATTGTACGCTTCAACATCGTCCATGCCATCAACTCCAATAATGTGTTGTTTCCCAGAGGCAACCACGTGCTTTGTCTTCTTCTTCGGGAGGAGGTTACTTTGTGGGTTAGACATATAGAAAACTTGTGCAACACGTGAAGCGAGCACCCAAGGGTCATCTTGGTAGCCTAGATTCTCGAGGTCCAAGACTCTCAATCCGATCTCGTTCAGTTGGTGTTGTTTGATCCAACGGCATCGAAACAGGGCCACCGTTATATCCCTTCCATAGTCAAGTTCCCATATCTCTTCAATGATGCCAAAGTATTGGATCTTTCGCCCTAATCTATCGAGAGCCTCTATTCGAACACCGTTGTTTTGGTTCACATATTTACTATCCTTTGCGTGGGTATAGTACGTATACCCATTGATGTCATAAGCATTCCAAGATGTCACTTGTCTCGATGGCCCCTCCGCCAACCTACTGATGGTAATAGAGTCTATGGTTTCTCCAGGCGGTATGTTTTGATCCTTCAACCATGTAGTTAGTCGTTGCTTGTGTTGTTTCATGACCCAATCATCTGAACGGCCATTTCTCTCCGCCATAATGATAGCCAAGTGTTCATCAATATATGGTTGCATCAGTTGTGTACTTTGCAAGACACTGTAATACGCTCAACTCATCTCTTTGTAATCATGGTCGATGAACACTTTTCTACCACTGGTGCTCTTCCCAGCCAGCCTACCCTTATGACGAGAATTGGGTTTACCAATCCCTTTCTATACTTTTAGGTACTCTTGACAGCACTTGACAACTTCTTCAGTACTATAACCCTCTATCATGGAGCCCTCTGGGTATGCTCGATTATGCACATATCAACTTAAAACCGACATGAACCGCTCATAGGACCACATTTCATGCAAGTAGCAAGGGCCAAGCGCCTGTATCTGATGAACCATGTGAATCATGAGATGTGGCATTATATCAAAAAAAGCAGGAGGTAAACACATCTCTAGTTGGTTTTGTGTCTCTACCACAAATTCATGTAGGTCACTCAGCTCTTCCTTGCCAATCGTCTTCTATGAGATCTTTGAGAAGAAGTAGCACATGCGGGTGATGGCCATTTTTAAGAACTCTAGCTTTATAGCCCTGATTGCAATAGGTAGAAACACTGTCAGCATCACATGGCAATCGTGAACCTTGTAGTGTGTTATTGACAAGTCCTTCATCGACACTAGCTTCTTCACATTTGCTGAAAACCCAGTCGGGACTTTGATCCCCCTCAGGAAAGTGCATATAGCTCTCTTCTCGTCTGGTGTTAGGTTGAAGCACGCCATGGGCAGAGTGTATTTTCCATTAGCCTTAGGTACCGGGTGAAGCTGTGGCATCATGTTTAGCTGCACCATGTCTTTCCGTGCTTTCAGACCATCCTTTGACTTGCCTGTGTCCATCAAGATAGCAATGAGACTCTCAAAGACATTCTTCTGCATGTGCATAGCATCAATGGCATGGGGGACCTCCAAGTCTAGCCAATAAGGCAGATACTGAAAGAAGATCGATTGTTTCTTGAAAGGTACGCCTTTGATAGGAGGTGTGCTTCTATCTCTGTTCATCCCATCCGGATTCTTCTTTCCATAGACGACGCGTATATTTTTCACCATTCTGTACACATGTTCTCCGTTATGATGTCTCTCCGGAGGGGGTTCAATCTCCGGGACGTTGTCATAAAATCTAAAGAACAATTTGCTGCGGTACTTGTGACTTATCTTTAAGAAGCGTCGGTTCCTTAGGTAAACTATCTTCTTAGATGCATCTAGGTACACCCATGTAGTACCATCCAAGAAAACCAAGCATCCCGTCTTCCCTTTGATCTGTCCAGACAAAACAAACAGCACAGGGGTAATCATTGGTAGTAACAAATATTATTGCTCTACATATGAAGTCCTCCTTTCGGAACGCATCGTACATCTGCTCCCCATGCCTCCATAGCCTCTCCATTTCTTGCATCAAGGGCTCGAGGAACACGTCTATATCAATGCCTGGTTGTTTAGGGCCAGAAATAAGAATAGTGAGGAGAAGGTACTTTCTCTTCTAACAAAACCATGTTGGGATGTTGTACATGGTCAAGATCACTGGCCATGTGCTGTGGTTGCTCATCCTCTCATTGAAGGGATTCATTCCATCGGTGCTCAAGCCAAACCGTACATTCCTTGGGTCATCGCTGAATTCTTTGTGCTTCTCATCAAACCTTTACCACTGACTACAATCAGCCGGGTGTGTAATCTTGTCATTATCCACCTTGCGCTCATCATCCCACCATGTCATGAGTGCGGCTTCTTTAGGGTTTAGGAAGATACGTCTCAAGCGATCGGTCACTGGCAGGTACCACATTACCAGGGCAGGAATTCTTCTCTGCTTTGCGTCATTGCCTAATGGAGTGTCCTCTGGGGACTGAGATTCTTGTACCAACTTTTTTGTACCCTTCTTATTCCTCTTTTTCCTCGTGGAGGGTTCGTCCCTACCGTAAAGGTCATTGTTCTTGTACCGACTGGCCCCACACCGGGGACATTTATCCAGTGACTTGAACGTTTCGCCACGAAAAAGTATACAGTGGTTGGAGCATGCATGTATTTTTTCAACCCCCATTATCAATGGACTTATGACCTTCTTCGCTTGGTATGTGTTGGCAGGAACTGAGTTTGGTTGTGGCAGCACCCATGACAGGAGATGCAATAGATCATTGAAACTATAGTCTGACCAACCGTACTTAGCCTTTAGGATGAGCAGCTCAAGCACGAAACGTAGCAATGTCCAATGTGTCGGACAGCCCTTTTCAACAGCATACACAGTCTCCTTCGATGCTTTTGTCACTCTTTCCAAATTTTCTAGACCTTTCGGGCTATTTAGTAAAATCTCTGGTCCAAGGGTTCGAATTATATCCTCTAAATCATCTTCATCCCCTACACGTGCTCCACCATCATTATTGGCACCACCTTCGTCGTTACCATCCCAACCACCAGCATCACCACCTTGTTCATTACCAAACTCGAAATCCATTCGTGCATCAAGCTCTACTGAATATTGGGACAGGGATTCTATGGTTTCATCGTCGTATTCCTCCTCATCCTCATCATTAACAATAACCGTTTCACCATGATGAATCCACACTGTGTAGTCCTCAACAAATTCTCGCATAATCAAATGTGATCTGATGATAGTTACATCTGTCTATATCATACGGTTCTTGCAATCTTTACAGGGGCAAATAATTGTATTCTTATTCTCTTTCAATGTCGTTGCATGCTTCGTTGCGGCTTCAATAAATTTATCCACCTCTTCACGGAAACCTGCCTTGAACCTTAACGAACCATACATCCAAGAGTTCCTGTACTCCATTTTTTACAACAACAACAAAACAAATATTAAAGGACTACTTATTCAGATATATATAAAAATAAATCAAAGTAATAATTATTTGAGAATAATTGTATATACTTCAGATATATATGAATATAAATCTAATATAATTACATGAAGCATACAAACACACCATGGTAGAGGAAAATTAATTAATGGTCCATTTATCCATAAATAATTAAAATACATATTTATTGATTACAATAAACAATTTCAAAGACAACAATTAGCAATAATTATACTTTACCCAATATCTTTTATACAAACTCTAGTCCAATTTTATCAAACATAAATTTACAAAAACAAAATTAATAAAAAAACCAAACCCTAGATCTAGATCATCATGCACATGAAACATCCATAAAACTAACTAATTGTTCACTAAAATCAAGAAACAAGGACCAAATAAGGGTATGATCTTGTTCCCCTCCTTAATTTACCCTAGTACATTTAAAACTTGAGTCTAATTTGCTTCATAAGTAGCTCAAGCACCATAGAAGAGAGAGAAAAACAAAACTCTAATTACTCACTAACCAACCATTAAAACTTCAAAAAAAATGTAGAATAGTATTTTCTTACCTTCTACAACCTCTCCACCAAAAGATTTGAGACCAAAATCTTCCCCCCTTAGTAGAGCAATTTTTGGGAGATGCCCAAGACCTCCCCACCTTTCTTTCACGGGTTGGAGTGAGTGACCCGAGAAGGAAGAATGTGCTGCATGTGTTTTATATGGGAGGGCATTTATAGGGGCGGCTGGTGATTGAGCTGCCCCTACAAATCGGAGCTATAAATACGGGGCTATTTGTAGGGGCGGCTCAATCACCAGCCTCCCCTACCAATACCATTTTCAGGGGTGGCTGGTGATTGAGCCGCCCCTACAAATCAGACCATATTTATAGGGGCGGCTCGTATCACCAGTCGCCCCTGCTGTTCCATTTATAGGGGCGGCTGGTATCTAGGCACCCGAGCATGTCACTGTAGGGGTGGCTCCATCACCAGCCGCCCCTACAAAAAAAAATCGAACCGTTACTAAAAAAATCGTTTTTTACGTAGTGTTCACGGGTGCCGTCATTGGAATCCAGGTTTCGCAAAATATAACTGAACAGTTTTTCTTTTCAAAACACGCTCATATACACTGACCTTTATTTTAGACTACCACTTTAGTGCATCAGCTACCTTAACGGTTGCAGAGACAAGCACACGGAACACACAGAACAAGAGCAATACCCTGTGTGGCTATGTCATATATGAAATTCCTGTATATATCTACATCGAGAACAAAGATTATGTCCTATTTACAAAGGAAGATATGATATGTACTAGAGCTAAAATTAATACACGTGCGTGCTTGACGCTTATGGCTTCACTGTACTCATGCCACTCTATAACACGGTTGTTATTGGCCATGTTATATGACCACATTTGTTTATGCTTCTAACTAATTACTTTTTTTTTAGAATTTCTAACCAATTACTAGTAGCAAAGAAAAAGTTTGAAAGATTATGTCTGTGCTGCATGCGAGCTTATCACGCCTACATCAGGGAACCGATGGATCAATTACACGTAAGATTTAAACCAATAGGATCTGCATAACTTGGTCATAATTATTCTTTTAGTGCCAGGGGATGTGCCTTTTTATTTACAAAGGGTACACGTAAGACCCAAACAATCGTTTACCGTAACTTTGTCGATCTTTTAAGTGATGCTAACTAGTCTTTAGTAGCATCATGAGTGTACATAGGGTAACAGTGCGTGTTTGTGTTTATGATAAACTAGAAGCATACTCTGCGCGTTGTTGCGGAAATCGCTAATAAATTTTAGGGCCTATTTGGAACACACATGAATTTTACATGAACCAAATAGGAATTTCACAGGAAAAACATAGGAATGGGAAAGTTTTCCCATATTCCAAACAGTCCCTTCTAGGATTGCGGTAAGCTGGCCTGGAAAAATAAATGCATATTAGTGGATGATGTGGTTTACTTACGTTGATAGCTTACATGAATAGATATGTGCCATAATTGCATGTGTCAGTGGGCTGCTGATGTGGATGACTTGCATGTGCAAGATTGACTGTTAGTGGGGTTTAGGATTATAGGAGATAGAGATTTGTTAAAGGACATCTTTCAATGTTAAGGAGTGTTCGGGACTCCTCCGCTCCTGTTTTTTTAGCTCGGCTATAGCTCTGTGTTGCTAAACACCTTCAACTCCAAAAACTCCGCTCCAAGAAAAATGTGGAGCTGGTGGCCAACTCCATGTTTTTTCTGGAGCACCTCAAAAAATATTTTAATTTTTAGAGTTTTACACTACTACAGCAAAGATTTGTAGAGGCGGCTCGACCAGCCGCCCCTACCATACTGTCTATACAAATCAATTTGTAGGACACCAGCCGCCCCTACAGTTCATTTTTCCACAAAAAAAAATAAATTTACAATTCAAACTCGACTAAAATATATATATATATATATACACACACACATATATAATTAAAATCTGACCACAACATATATAATTCAAATCTAACCATAAGCACAAGAGCATTATATAAACTACCATTACAAGTCCAATTCACAAGAATATATACAAACTGTTTTTCACGTAGTGTAACCAACAATTAGTATTAATTTAATGAAATTACTTGCGTTACATGCATATACTGAGGCATGGTACAAGAGTGGAATGTAGAGCACTGGCGTATAAAAACTGCACAGACAAGCATAATGTCAACTTACATGACTAGGTGGAATGTGCTTTCCGCTGAGGAGATCAAACATGAATAGTGAACGCCATAGGAAATGGAAAACAGCCAAACACGATTCTATTGAAAGTTTACCTCTGTTTTTTTGTGACTTCCGATAAGGAGCAGCTTGCCTTCAATAAGTATTTAGGTTAGAAGTAAGACAGCAGGTGACCATATAAGCTTGTAGCATTTTCATACCGTCTTTGCATATCTCCATGTCCTTTAGCTGCAGTATGTGGTACTTTGGCCGCCTTCGTTCCATATCATATTAGTGGAGCAGGTTTCTGCGTTTAAACCAAAAGCTTCTCCCAAGGTACTAACATATATATATTGTAAAGGCTTCTCTCTGGTTTAGCCTCAAGTGGTCAATAGATATTACCTTGGTGCATCTTTTTAGATTGTATTTTACTGCCATTTCCTTGGCCTGTTGCTTGCAAAGCACACTTCTATTGTTCTGAAGCTATATAACAAACCCATCAGTATGATGGAGGAAGCCACGACACTGTCTTGTCTTTGGCAGTGGCACTATATTGCAGTTGTTTCATTCCTAGTTCATATGTATAGGCATCTATGGTTCATGGTAAAGGTTATAGATTTTTTTAAAGCAAAGCATGCAGATTTAACCGTAAATATTTTCATTCCACCACTGGATAATCGTCCACTATTATCCTATATTCGAAAAGCTAGAACTTGGATTTGTTTTAGCCCCAAATAACATATGGAACTGACAGAGCAACCAACCAATTTCAGAACAGTAACAAAAATTGTACCATATAGCTAGAATATGTCCCTTCCATGTATATTGGCATGACTAATTCCATTAGGGAAAAAATAATCTCATCATGCACATATGATATATTAGACTTAAAATGTGAGCGATGCCAATCCATCAAGTTTACCTTTCAAAAACAATACATGGAAGAAGATAAAAGAGCTGTCCCATGGCTTCCAGCATATCCACAGGTAGAAGATGATCTGCAAACAAATAAATTCTTGAGTAATTTAGAATTCAGATTTGAAGAACTGTACACCTTTGCTGGAGTAGCTTGCAACTACCTCTGCAGATGAAATGCAGGTTATAAAAATGATAGTGTGTATTGAACACATCTCATATGGACATTCCATCGAGCACATGGGATGCAGAGTCATTCACATCTTACTGGAGAAAAAAAATGGGAGCCACGAATCATAGAACCAAGATCCATATATATGCAAAATTGGGGAAATTAGAACCCTACATGCCTCCTAGTGCAGCACGCGCACGCAGGGAGAAGAGGTGGGAGGGAGAGGAGGCGATGACGCACCATGCTGTAGACGTGCCGCTGCAGATGGGCGGCGGCTGAGCGCAGCTGGGTGGCCAGCCATGGAGGCACCGGATCCGGTCATGGGCCGGTGATGGAGAGGCAAAACCCTAGGTCGCCGCTGCCGCCACCGCGCCGGGTGTCAGCCGCCTAGGTCGACGTGCCACTCCAGGGGAGCCCACGCCGGGGCGCCAGAGCGGGGCCTGCCTGATGCGAGCTCCGCCAGGACGTATGGAGAGGTTGCCGGAGGGAAGGATGGTAGAGGCCAGGAGCAGACGAGGAATCGTGGAAGCTGGAGGAGGCGAGGATTGGACGGGGAGTTCGACATGGAGGCTGAGCTGCGTGGGGGGGGGCAGAGGGGAAGGGGCCGACAGCACGCCGCCCGCAGAGGGCGCCGCCACCTCAGGAGCGACCGAGGGAGAGAGAGAGGAGGGCGTTTTTTTGGGCCTTTTAACCGTGTGCCATTATAAATGGACACAACAAGGGTTCAGCCGCCGGATCCGGGACCCTCCTCACCGGATCGAGCTCTTCCTTGCAGAATCAAGCTCCTGCATGAGGAAGAGAGCACCGGCTACCGGGTGAGAGAGCTACGGAGAGGGAGTAGGAGAGAGCGAACAGAAGAGGGGGTGCGGAGGAAGCGGCTGGATAGATTGTCCGTGTGTGTTATACTTAGAGTCATTTGTATGGGCGGGTGCATTTACAGGCGTGGTTTCTGATTTAGCCGATTCTATAAATATTTTCGTATATTTTTAAATACTATTTCTCCATATTTTTTATAAATGTGTAAATATATATATAAATATATAAATGTAATAAAAATAATTTGCTATATTTTTTCGTACACATAAAAAATTACTTGCTTATATATATAGATATAATGATACATTTTATTTTCTAAAATAAAAAAATATATTTAAAAATTTTAAAATTTGAATTTGTGAACTTCGAATTGAATTTTAAGACAAAAAATGATCTCAAATGAAAATATTGTAAACATCAAAGTTGTAGAACTCATCAAGATGTACAACTTATATTTTGGTCATCTTTTCATTTGACAAAATTTAAAAAGTTCAAATTTTGAATTTTAATAAATCGCAACTTCAAACAAGATTTTAAAAACTTAAATGATTTTAAATAAGAAAGTCATGAACATAAAAGTTATCGAACACATCACTATCTACAACTTTTATTTTGATTATCTTTTCATTTGACAAAATTTGAACAGTTCAAATTTTGAAATTCAATAAATGACAACTTCAAACAAGATTTTGAAACCTTAAATGATTTCAAATAAGAAAGTCATAAACATAAAGGTTGTTGAACACATCACTATCTATAACTTTTATTTTGGTCATCTTTTCATTTGACAAAATTTGAACAGTTCAAATTTTGAATTTCAATAAATAGCAACTTCAAACAAGATTTTGAAACCTTAAATGATTTCAAGTACAAAAGTCGTGAACATAAAAGTTGTTGAACTCATCACTATCTATAACTTTTATTTTGGTTACTTCTTTATTTGATAAAGTTTTAGTAAATATTGTTCACAAATTCACATATCACTCATAGTTTCATTAACTATATGAGAGACATGTTGATTTGTGAACAATGTTTACTATCACTTTGTCAGATGAATAAATAACCAAAATAAAAGTTGTAGATCTTGATGAGTTATACATCTTTGGTATTCATCACTTTTTCAGCTAAAATCATTTGGTGTTTTAAAATCCTGTTAGAACTTATCATTTTTTTAAATTTGAAAATTTGAATTGCTCAAACTTTGTCAAACGAAAAGAATGACTAAATAAACACAGTAACTTCATAGGGCATAATTTTAGAAAAATTTAGGAAAAAATCATCACATTTGGAGTTAGTATGAGGGAGAAAGACTAGTTACAAATTTTACCCAGAGATTAAAAAAAATCACAACTGTTTATGATGATCAATGATGAACAAGTGTGATTTCTCTTTTTAATATGTGGTTGAAAGTTGTAACTAGTTTTTCTACCTCGTACTAACTCTAGATGTGATGTTTTTTCCTAAAATTTTCTAAAATTATGTTCTATCATTTTAGTCTGGTCATATATTTTTGTCCCTCATTTTGGACAATTTAAATTTTGAATTTTAGAAAAATGACAACTTCAAACCTAATTTTCAACCACTAAATGATTTCAGCTGTAAATGTGATGAATATAAAAGTTGTTGAATACATCACTATCTACAACTTTCATTTTGGTCATCTTTTTATTTGACAAAATTTGAACTGGTCGAATTTTGAATTTCAATAAATGACAACTTCAAACAAGATTTTGAAACCTTAAATGATTTCAACTACAAAAGTCGTGAACATAAAAGTTGTTGAACTTATCACTATCTATAATTTTTATTTTGATAACTTCTTCATTTGACAAAGTGTTAGTAAATATTGTTCACAAATTCACATATCACCCATAGTTTTATGAACAATATGAGAGACATGTTGATTTATGAACAATGTTTACTATCACTTTGTCAGATGAAGAAATAACCAAAATAAAAGTTGTAAATCTTGATGAGTTATACATCTTTGGTATTCATCACTTTTTCAGCTGAAATCATTTGGTGTTTTAAAATCTTGTTAGAACTTGTCATTTTTTTTAAATTTGAATTGCTTAAACTCTGTCAAACGAAAAGAATGATCAAATCAACACAGTAATTTGATAGGGCATGATTTTAGAAAATTTTAGGAAAAATCATTACATTTGGAGTTAGTATGAGGGAGAAAAACTAGTTACAAAATTTATCCAGAGATTAAAAAAAATCACAACTGTTAATGATGATCAATGATAAACAAGTGTGATTTGTAGGGGCGGCTGGTGATTGAGCCGCCCCTATAAATCGCAACACCGTAGGCGGCTGGTGAGTGAGCCGCCCCTACAAATTGACCCATTTGTAGGGGCGGCTTGTATCATCAGCCGCTCCTACTATGTCATTTGTAGGGGTGGCTGGAATCATGGGACCCGAGCTCACCCACTATAGGGTGGTTGGTAGTGAAACCGCCCCTGAAAAACCTGTTCTAAAAATCGTCTTTGTAGTAGTGTTAATTGAATTGTAGGATAATTATTCACAACAACTCTTCTTTCTCCGCCGCTCTTTCCACACCGTTGCATGATTGGGACCAGGGTTTTCAATTTCGGTATTGCAAAAATTTCGGCCACCACCGAAACTACCGAATTTCGTGAAATTCGGCCGAAATTTCGGCGAATTTTTTTTAGAGACTAGCACATGAAGTATGCTTTTTCTAAAAAAAACATTTAAATCTAAACAAATATTAGTATGATTTATGACTACACATCTATTGAATACAAAAATATGCAATATAAACAATAAAAAATTGAGTCTAAAGTTATATAACACATGTATTAGTGTATTATAAAATTTCGGATTTTTCTTTCAGCCACCACCGAAATTATCGAATTTCTCAAATTTTCGCCGAAATTTTAAACCCTGATCGGGACAGAGTCGATGGCCTCAAGATTGCATGACCCGCGGGTGGCGGGCTGACCATGCCCCGGCCGAGGCCACATGCAAGCCTAGTGCAGCTATGCGCGACGTTCTTCACTGCTCCAGGAGCTCTGATGTGCTAGTGTGCAGTAGATGCAACAGTGTGCTTTGATTGATGGTGTGTGCTTTTGTATCCGAATGATGGAAATTATTTAGCCAAAATATTTATTTTCTGGATACTGCTTGAATGGACAAACTTAAATCACCATACACATAATAGACCATTTGCATAAAAACAACCCATTCCTAGAGAGGGTTGTGTGCCAAACAGTATCACCTGCTCTACAACCTACACAGTGGAGCTGCTCCATGGTGGAGTTAGTGGAGCGAAGGCCCCGTTCGGCCGATAGAATTTTGGCTGACTGTTCTGACTGAATTGTTGTGAGAGAAAAATACTGTTCCGGCTGAAAAAAAAGAAGCCGAACAAATCGAATATGGGATAACCCGAACGAGGCCGAAGCTGTAAAAACTAAAGTGAAACAGTCCCAAACATGTTCTTAGTATTTGCTGATGGATATTCTCAACCTATTTTTGTTAGAAGATATTCTTCAACTGTAGTAATGGGCTCCTAGACACTGTCTATTAAAATAATATTTTCTTAGAGAGAACGGAAGAGAGAAGTTAAGAGTGACAATTATGCCCTTGATTATTATACCGCAAACCTTAATAATTATCTAAAAAATTCATAACTTTGCGTATGATGTGCAATGAAGACAAACTTTATGTTAAAATTATAGAGCACATTGAGATCTACAACTTTAGTTGACGAGTTTTATTTGAAATTATCTAGTGAATAAATTTTTCTAAATTTTTATATTTTAAAATTTTTGAACGATCTTGGATGGAGACATGGTCTATACAAAAGTTATAGTTATCAATACGATCTATAACTTTGTAGTTGATATTTTTTTTATCTGGGGTCATTTAGAGTCATAAGTATCTATTTTATTTTCTTAGCTTTTGAAATTCTAAATTTTGAATTCTAAAATCCAAGAAAATGAAACAAATATTTATTAGTACTATAATTGATTTTAGATAAAAAAAAAGTCTACTACAAAGGTATAGATCATATTGATAATTGCATTTTTTACATAGACCATGTCAATGTCTTATGTCGTTCCAAAATTCTAAATTTTGAATTTCAAAATCTATAAGTTTAATATGAAAATTTGAAACTATAAATTATTTTAAATAAAAAATTTATCAACTACAAAGTTGTAGATTTCATCGGGCTCTATAATTTTGATATAAAGTTCCTCTTCATCCAACTTCATACGAAAAATTATGAATTTTTTTTGTAACCACTAAGAGTTGTGGTATAGTGGTTAGCGACATAATTGTCACTTTTAATTTCTCTCCTATCCACTAAAAAATATTGTTTTAATAGCCATACTTTTAAGAAAAACAAAATGAAATAGTGTGTTAGTGTCCATCAGCAATTATAAACATCGAAGTGTTAGTGTAAAATAAAGATCAGTGTATATGAGCGTGTTTTGAAAAAAGAACTGTTCAGTTATCCTGCCCACGATTGACGGCCGATTTATACCTTCCTGTTATCCTGAAATTATAAAGAGCACATTGAGGTTAGTTTTTTTTATGGCCGATTTATACCATTACATGTCCAATTCACAAGAATATATACAATCCATCATTAAAATTATCAACCAATTTAATATAAATATTAACTTAGGCAATAAAAAGAGACAACAACAGTCAAACACACATACAAATTATCAACCAATTTAATATAAATATTAACTTAGGCAATAGAAAGAGACAACAGCGGTCAAACTTATAATCCACCTGACTAAAAATTTAATAAGAATTTGAAGGCATTTTACAAACTTCAACATTTGCACAGCAAAGTACTGTCAAGTTCTTTCATTTCCGAAAACTGTTGAGATACGGAGACGGATACTTGACAACACATAAACAAATAAAAGGAAGGTTCAGAGAAGTGACAGCTGAAACCTTGCTGAATATATGTGCTTGATCTTTGTGTTGCTATGGACCTGCAAGCATAACTGAACCAGAAAAACAGTTGTTCAAAGACAATCAAATCTGAACTTCAGTAGAGAACTGAAGCAACTAGATAGACTACTACGTAGATGAAAATACAGTCAGAGACAGTTAGACATCCTAGGCGTTTTCTATAAGCATCCATGTACATCTGCAGTCAAAGGTTCACAATTCAAAGGGATCAAGCTTCCTGGCATTATACCAACAAATCAGTTACTCATCTCACTAGTACCTTTTTGGTTGCCATTGCAAATTGAAAGAATCCAAATATGAAAACAATCACACAAAAGCATGCAAAGAACATGATTCATGAGGCTCCCTGAAAATTGCATGTATGCAGAAATCTTGCATACTACAACATATTCATAGTCTTCAGAGAAGCTCATAAGAAACATATTATATCCTATACTTCTTTTTTATTGCAGCCTTGCAATTTATACTGGTTTTAGCACAAACAAAATGCACTGACACTCGGCTAGGCATAAATCTTGTGTAGCGAGAAATTTAACTAACCATTCACTGGACGACAAGGTTTTTATAATAAAAAATAAATTTTGTTGCCAAAAATAAGTTTGCCTTTTATAGTAAAAACATGTGGAAGTGGAACCTAACAAATTATTCATCAGTTGACAGATTCAGTAACAAATTTACAGTAAGATATTTCCATTCGATAGACAAATTCATTATATGTACTTAATTACAGTAAATCTTATATGGACTCATTTACACCAAAAATAAATTAGAAATCCATAAGATTAAAATAGATTTCATTGGATACAATGACATCCCTGTGGCACTGTATATCATATAAAGTGGTATGAAAATCACAAATGAACACCACTCAGGTACTAATAGTGGACAGATTTAAATTTCATTTCTAAGAAAGTACCTATGTAACTTCACTGTTGTGTTGGGCTGAACTTACGAAAACTAATGTATGATACTCCACTGCATTCATACAGTTTTCTTCTCTTATTTAGTAAACCTAGGAATACATCAGATGAAATCTTTGTTAACTCATACTCGCAGGCACTGCTTCATAATATTATATTAAATGAAACAACAGATGAAATCTTTGTTAATTATATCTATTTAACTAATTAGATATAAATGGATCTGTTGCATGGTGATCAAAATCAAAGCCAAATCATATGGATTAGGGGGGGAGGAAGAGAGGGGAACCAACTAGCACAGAGATGGGGTTCACGCTGCTCGAAACGACGTGGAGATGACACAAGGCGGCCGGATCCATCACTGTCGCCTACCTAACCTCACGCTGGTGCCGGAGGAGATGGGGGCGCTGCCACTTGGGGGATGCGCCGTCGGGGGGCAAAGGAGACGGATCAGCCCATCGTTGCCGACCTCGCCTCAACGTGCCACTGCTTGTGGCCAGGAGGGAGGGCGCTGCTTGGTGACCGAGGGCGCCATCGTGGGCCGAGGAAGACAGATCCGTCGCTGTCATTGTAGGCCAAGGAAGGCTGATCCACGACCACTATTGCCATCGCGGGCCGAGGAAGGCTGATGCGCCGTCGCTTGGGGGCTGGGGAGGGAACGCCACCGATTGGGGGCTAGGGTGCGCCACCGCTTGGGGGCCAAGGTGCGCTACCACTTTTGTGAGAGAGAGACTCCCGGGGAGGTTGTGGCGGCTGAGAGAAGGGCTAGGGTTAGGGCGGACGCTTTTATGCGCCCGCTTTTGGGCCAGCCGAAAGGCCAGCGCAGCCCAGGTCTAAGTTGGCTGCGCGGCTCGGGTTTCATCGCCCGTTGAAATTAATTTCTGTGTCGGTGATTCAGCCACCCCTACAAATCGATACATTTGTAGGGGCGGCTCATATTACCAGCCGCCCCTACTATGCCATTTGTAGGGGTGGCTACTGTGCTGGAGCCCGTGCACGTCACTGTATGGGCTGCTCCAATGCCAGCCGCCCCTAAAAAAGCCTCGTTGCGACAAACTATTTTTCACGTAGAGTCATACATATATCTTACATGATCTACACGCATGCACGACGACATGGCATGGCGACTGATCGACCGGGGCGAATGGGACGTAGTTCTCGAGCTTTGCCGCAGGAAAACCGAACCCGAGTACGACTGCGAGTACTTCTATCGGTACGAGCTGGATGGCGAGGAACGCCTAAAGAATCTCTTTTGGGCCGACACCGACTCCATGATGGGCTACGGCGACATCATCATGTTCGACACCATGTGTTGGACAAACAAGCACGGCATGTCGTTCGTCCCCTTCATCGGGTTGAGCAACCACCGCACACCCATCGTCCTCGACTGCGGCGTCACCTCAGAACAGTCCCTCGATTCCCTCGTTTGGCTACAGCGTGCCTTCAAGTAGTCTAATGACCGCCAGAACAGGCCCACGTCCGTGATCACTGATGACAGCGACGCGGTGGCCGAAGCCGTCAAGGTGGTGTTCCCGAGGGCCAACCATCGCTTCTGCTCGTGGCACGTGGAGCAGGGCATCGAGGAGCACCTCCGCGGCTCGCTGATGGCATAGAACGGGTTTAGGCCCCTGATGTGCGATGACGCGTGCTCCCCTACGACGTTCTAGGACCGGTGGTACGTCTTCGTGGCGAAGCACCGCACGCTCGTGAACCGGCGCTGGCTGGACGCCATGTAGGGCAAGAGGAAGATGTGGGCTGCCGCCTCCGTCCATGGCAAGTTTTCCTTGGCATGGCGATCGACCAGAGCACCGAGTGCCTTGCCACGCCGCTTCACACGGGCCTCCACCAGGGCACGTCGCTACCCGACATGTGGCTGTTAGAATTCTAGGACCATTGGTGCATATCAGTGGGTAAAACATAACTTAGATGGGACACTTGGTGATGTACCTCGCCATGCGCAGTCACGGCCACAGCGCCACTATGACATGACCCCTGGAGTCATAGTAGGGGAAGCCATGCAGGCGTCTGCTAGGTCGTCGAATGCAGCAGCAGTGCAGGTGCGGTGCTATGGCGGCGACAAAGGCGATGATGCTTCCCGTCACTCACAGCGCCCCTCTCGATTGGTCTAGGGTTAGGAACTTCGGGGTGGGGCTAGCAGCTATCGATGACCTCATGTCTTGTGCCCCAGCCCCCACCGTCCTTTTATGATGCTGCACGATAGGGCCCATCAGCCAGTAGAACCGGCTGAGCGACCCCAATCAGGGAGCGGGTTAAGGGCCCAATTGGCCGTTGAGCCAAGGAGATCATCCTAACATTATCCCCCTTGATCTCACCTTATGACTTAAACTCAACTTATGTTATTTTTCCCATTCCATCACAGATCAGTGCATAGAGCGTACCACAACATCACGGTCAGTTGCCACTAGATTAAACTGCTACAATGCAACTCTCTGTTTTGAAACAGATTCTCAGCTAGGCCCTTAGTATCCAGAAATTATAGGCTTTCCCGTAAACCCATGTCGACTGTGTGTTCTCTAAACGCACTGGGTGGTTAGCCTTTGGTAAGCGGATCTGCAAGTACTTGCTTGGTACTAATATGCTCAATGCTTTCAAAATGATTCTAGATTTTCTACTTTACAACATATAACTTAATGTCAATGTGTTTAGTAGCACACTTGACCTGTTGTCTTAGGAGTTAACTACTTTAAATGGTTATTGTTATTGACTACCATTGTTAAATTTGAGTACTAATTTCCTTAACCTCCTTTTGCCTGTTCCTTAAGCCTCATGTCAAGTTATACTACGGTATGCATCACTAATGACACCACAACTGTTTCTTTGGAGCTTTTTCACAATAATACTCCAACCGTGAGTGTTAGCAACTACTGTGGGTTTCACTACACATCTCGCTAAGACTTGACATTTGTATCCTCAATTATTTGAGAGTACTTGTTATTTCTTACTTAGCATGAGGCCTATGATACTTTGCAAAATTGCAAGACATTTTCAACTCCATTCCAGTGATCTTTTTCTAGACTGGACTTCTGCCAAAATATCCCAGATACATAAATTGCGTCAGGGTAAGTTCTTACTTGTACTTGTACACTCATCATGCTTCAAACAGCTGAAGCATATGGAACCATGTTCATTTGATCGATCTCATATCGGTTCCTAGAACACTTAAAGTTTCCAAATCTATTACCCTTAACTGTACGAGCAGGCATAGGTTTACTCGTATGCATACTTTATTTCTTTAGAATCTTTTCAAAGTATGTCTTTGCGATAGTCCTAATACCCCATTTTCTTCTATCTCAGTGAATTTCGATTTCTAGAACCAATGACGCTTCACCAAGATCATTCACATTGAAACTTGAGGACAAAACTTCTTCTCCAATGACAGATTAACATCACTACTAGTGAGTAGAATGTCATCTATTTACAGGATATGAAAAATAAATTTTTCATTCTTGAACTTTACATAAACGCTATTGTCCTTCTCATTTTCTTTAAAACCTAAACTTTCTCATTGTTTCATCAACTTCAAATACTACTGTCTTGAAACTTGTTTTAATCCATAAATAGATTTTTACAGGCGGCATCCCATACGTTCTTCTTCTTCCACGACAAAACCTTTGAGTTATGCCATGTAAACGTTTTTATATAAATCCCCGTTGAGAAATGTCGTCTTTACATCTATCTGATGTAACTCTAAATCGTAATGTGCCAATAACACCATTTTGATTCCAAAGAATCCTTGCATGAGACTAAAGAGAAAACTCTCATCATAATCTATTTATCCTCTTTACGTAAAGCCTTTTGCTATAAGTCATGCTTTATATCTTTCTATATTCCCTTTGGAGTCATATTTTGTCTTGTAGACCCATTTACAGCTTACTATTTTGGCTTCATTAGAAATTTCTTCTAAGTCCCAAATAACATTGGTATTCATCGAATTCGTTTTAACTTCCATAGCTTCTTGCCATTTAGACGAGTAAACGCTTCTCATGGCTTTTTTAAAATGAAGTGGAATCACCCTCTATTTTAATTTCTTCACTAACATAGACTTCATAGTCATTAGAAAAAACTAGTTTACTATTTCTTTAAGACCTTGTGGGGCCTCAGCTACTAGCACTTTCATATGGGGCTGTTGTTGCTCCTCATTGCCAAGAGGCAATTGATTCGACAGGCTCATGTATTATAAGATCCTTGTTTGCATTATTCATCTTATTCAAAGAGCCAACAACAGGTGTTGTATAACATATACAATATCAATAGGTATTGAGAAATTCATTGTTATTAAATCACTGAAGTGGGCAAGTAGTCCCGCTTCTCTTCAAGTCATAGATCTCTACATACCATGCTCCCCCAGATCATCCCATCTTCTAAAAAAGATGGTGTACCTTTAAATTTCTTGTTTGGGTTTAATCTGTTATAACCTTACATGGTGCTTTAAGCACCGCCTTTATATTTTTGAGGCAGACTACGCTATCTTTTTATCGAAACTTTTAAAAAGTCTAGGAATTTAGCTATTCCTCTGCTTAGGGGTATCGTTATTATGACCGTTGTACTCCTCCTACAGTCACATTCATCTTAATTAATTTTTATCTCACTCTTAAGGAAGAGTATCTTTCTTAATTGATCTTTATCTTACTCTTAATGAAGAGTATCTTTCTTAATTGATCTTACTACAATTAAGAAAGATACTCTTAATGAAGACTATCTTTCTTAATTGATCTTTATCTCACTCTTAATGAATAGTATCTTTCTTAATTGATCATACTATTCTCCCCCTCGAAATATGGCATAAATTTTATTGCCATAATTTCGAGAACGATTCAGGAAACTATGACTGAGGAGACACTTATTACTTCATTCACATGATTACATCATGCAAATAAAGTTATTTCTTGATCCGTATAGAAGTACGCTTTCTTCATTCCACTTAAAGACCTCAATGAGGTCTGTCATTAGCAGTACTTTTGAAAGTCACGCTCGCATCTTTTTCTTATCTTTTGGTTAGTATTGACCATGACGATGCATTTCTATTGTGCCATGGTCAATACTAGGACAGCATAAGAGCTACCCAAACTTCTCTCGCTATGCGAGATACAAAACATGTGAATCATCACAAAACTTTTCTCGCCATGCAGGATTGACTAGCCTAAGTACTATGCCAAACTTCTCCCCATACGGGATAAATATATATACAAACATGCATGCTTAATCCAACGTTGATCAAATTAGACATGCATGTTACTTATTGCAACTCTTAACATAAAACATTTACTTATACTTCATTTTCTAATTAAAGATTCCCCTTGGTTCCAATTTAATAAGAAAATTAGTAAACCAATAAAAAACAGTCCTGAACTGGCTTAACTCAAGCCTTTTCATTCACATAGCCCAACATTGTAGTCGAGTTATCTCGGTTAAAATTAAAATACACAAGATGCTTCTGCATCAATTCTACATTACCGTTGGGCAGAAAATAGAATTAATGTATAAAACTCATAAATTAACTTGGAAGACATATAACTACTCTTCAAAATTAAATTCTCCCATTGGTTCGAATTTAATTAGAAGATAGTCAACATCATTACAACGAAACTTGATAATAAAATGCATTCTATTGGTTCAGGAGCATTTCTTGGTCTTTATCTACTCTCTGAAAAATTGACCATGTTGGTGTAAAATTTATCAGAGATTTAAACTTCAACCTTAAACTCATTATAATATTGTTATCATCAATGTTGGTTAGAAAATAACAATACCATAATTTAACATAAACAAATTGGACTGCTCCTCTAATTTAAATTTTCTCATTGGTTCTAATTTAATTAAAGGATAAACATAATCATAATTTACTAAAAGTAACTGCTCTTCAAATTAAATTCTCCCATTGGTTCGAATTTAATTAGAAGATTATAAACATTAAACTTTGTAGCGGAAACATAAAAAAATAATTTATCTACTTTTCAGAAGCATTTTACTGTACTCATCTACTCTTAGAAAAAATTATTTCGTTGGTCCAAATTTTGATAGAGATTTAACATCAAAACTTGACAAAATTCATCAAAACTGCTTCTGATAAAACAAATGCTTTGCTACAGTTCTACGCTTTCAGCAAAAATTGGCCCAGCGGCCCATGTGCTAGTTCGACCGCGCACGCGGCCCAGCGTACTACTGCACTCTACCGTTGGCCCAGCATGTGAAATCGGCCCGTGGCGGCCGCTTATGCTGCGCTCCTCGCATCCCAGGCCGTAACCTAGGCCTGGGCCAGGATTTGCCTTGCCTGCCTAGGCTGTATTTGGTCCGCTCGACCAGAACCGTTGATCTTGATCGAACGGTCAAGCGACGATCTCTGTGGAATAAAAATCACCGCCTCATCGGTTCGCCCAAACCCTCGCTTCATTTCTCTCCTCCCCCTTGTCTCTCTACACCACGTCAGGACAGAGAGCCGACGGCGGCCGCCCGTGGCGACTAGGGGAAAAGAGTGGTGGCGCCACCGTGGGCCCCTCGCCGGTGAGCATGCTCGCCCGAGGCTGAGCACGCCGCTGTCAAGCGGCCTTGCGACGTTGCCCTTGACCCCAGGCGGCTCCGCTCCTAGAACCCTAACCCTTATTTTCTTCCTCTGCTTCTCTCTCCTTGCCACAACCATCAGCTTGCTCTCCCCCTTCTCACCCAAAACACGGTAGCAAGAGAGAAGAGTGATGGCGCCGCCGTGACGCCCTTCATCGGTGCACGCGTGCAGCCAGAACGGCATGCGGCGCTGTCAAGTGGCACTACGGTGGTGCTCTTTGCGCCCCCACACGCGCTCTTCCCTAAACCCTAGATCCATTTCTCCTTTGTTAGCCCTCAAAACAGAAGACGCGGGAGAAGAAGGGCGGTGTTGCCGTGGGTCCCCTCGCCGGAGCGCGAGCTCCCCAGTGGGTGAGCGCGCCGCCATTGAGCGGTCCTGTGATGGTGCCCTCGGCCGGGGCTCACGCGCACGGCGATGAGCGCGGCTCGGCTGCATCTTCCCGCGTGCGGCAGTAGCAACAGCGGCGAGGAACCAGGTAGGTCCTCCCCTTTCTCCGTCCATCCATCTAGGGTTAGGGTTAGGGTTAGGGTTAGGGTTGGGGTTCAATCCGGTTCATCTCCTTTTTGATTTTGTTTCACTTTTCTACCCGTCTAGATCTACATACTCGCAACACAGCTTTGATACCATTGATAGAATTCTAGGACCATCTAGGTGCAGATCAGTGGGTAAAAACATAACTTAGATGGGAGACTTGGTGATGTACCTCGCCATGCGTAGTCATGGCCATGGCGCCACCATGACATGGCCACTGGAGTCGTAGTAGGAGAAGCCGTGCAGGCGCCTGCTAGGACGATGAACGCAGCAACAGTGTAGGTGCAGTGCTGTGGCGGTGGCGAAGGCGATGGCGCTTCCCATCTCTCACAGCGCCCCTCTCGATCGTTCTAGGGTTAGGAACTTCAGGGTGGGGCTGACGGCTACCGGTGACCTCATGTCTTGTGCCCCAGCCCCCACCATCCTTTTATGGCGCTGCGCGACGGGGGCAATCAGCCAGGAGAACCGGCTGAGCGCCCCCGATTAGGGCGCGGATCAAGGGCCCAATTGGCTGTTGGACCGACTGGTGGAGATCATCCTAATAGTGGCAACACACCGACGCTGCACCCACGCTCTGCGCAGGGACGCCGCCGTGCTCGACCACCGGGCAGCTAGGTCCCGGCTGGCGCTCACCACCGAGCACTAGCGCCTGGAGTAGCACGCCGCGCGCCTGTTCACGTCGGCCAACTTCTACCTCCTGTGTGAGGAGATCAAGATGCCGGGCAGCTTCGACGTCATCGTCATGTCGCAAGTCACAACTACTCGATGCCGCATCCGACGATGTGATCTATATCTACACCGTGGCATTCAACCAATGCTGGGGCATGAGCTTCCGAGTCAAGTGCTCTGGCGATGTCGTCAAGTGCAGCTGCCGGAAGATGGAGCGTGATGGCCTCCCCTGCCGGCATATCTTTTTGCGTGATGCGTTACACTTCCATGGTGAAGAAACCGGCCTGCTGCGCGCCTAGAAGGATGATGACGCGACACGATGCCAAGATCGAGAGGCTCGACAAGATGAGGGACCTGGGGCGTCAGGTTTTCGACCTGGCGTCGGAGGACGCCCAAGAGTTCCAGGAGATCATGGAGTTCTTCGAAACCTGGCTTGAAGAGAAAGAGGGGCGGCGAGGCTCTGGTGCCGTTGCTGCAAAGGATGGCGGTGATGCCGCGGAGGCGGAGAGTAGCACGCCGGTGACAAAGAGGATCAAATTGTTCGACGACTGAGGTGAGGTGCGGCACGACAGATTTCCATGCAGACTGAGTGCGTTACGCGCATGCATCTAGTTCATTTTTATTATTCATCCTAAATTAGCCTAAAAATGAAAAAGGAGAGGAGAGAGAAAGAGAGTAAAGTCATCTGGGACCAATTTTAGTCATTTTTAGCTACCCCTTAGTGACAATAGCCACCAAACTTTAGTAACCCCTTTTAGTCAGCGTGTTTGGCATTTTAGTGACTAAAAATGACTAAAGTTAACTTTAGTGACCCCTAGCCAAACAGGCCCTCACCGTCAGTGCAGTGGCACTTCCATGGTTTTCCTTGACACTATGGACAACAAACCTTCTTAATGCATCCAGTTTTATTTCTTTAACTAAGTGTGTGTCCGTCCAATGCATGGGCAAACCAAATTTTGCATTCAATTTATGATTTTATCCGATGCATCTGTGGACGATAATTCATAATTTTGGTATGTTCCAACCTAATTTTTAAACGCATGAGATATGTTAGTCGGTTCAATTTATGATTTTATCCCATACCCAAACTTATCAAGGAGAACAGTTTCGGGCTTATTCCTCTCGGAAAAAATCAGGAAATGCAAACTCCGTTGACTGCAAATTCCAACAAATAGAACAGCGAGGAAGTAGCACTCGACCAAACATAAGAAAAATAACAGATGCAAAATTTTGTAGTTCCACAGAAGTTGATAAGGCTCCTTCAGATTTCAACACAGTTGGCATAGATAAGTTCAAGCCACTGTATATCACAATGCCTCAATGTTTTGCTTGGCCTCTTCCTTATCTTATGGTCAGGTACCCCTCAGTTAACAGGGGCAATTAATACTGTCATATGGAAGTTCTTTAATTTCAACCATGAAGAAATATTTAGACAGTACAGTACAGGCAACCAAGTCACAAGCTTAATTTAGATGCATCACTATGTCTGGATGGAAGGGGAGCATGCCAGAGCTACAAAGGACAGAAAACAGACACATTGTACTGGATAAGAAGCCATCAACATAGGTTCCACAAATTTGAAATTTTAGTTTTCAAATGAATCGAACAGTAAAGAACAAGTGGAGATATACCATAACACTAGCTGCGTTTCGAAATGGTGACATATTGAGCAGCACCCATTCTAATTCAAATGCTGATACCTGATAGAAACAAGGTCCTTGTGATACCTTACGTGACGATGGGCAGTCGTATGTAAAAGCTATACAAGGCAGAGTGTTGCCTAAGCCTCCAAGTCACATATAGGTATTATTTCTTTCAGTTTTCAAATGAATCAAGCATCAGCAGGACATAAGAACCATAAAAATGCAAATGCAACAGAATTGTGATGCATAAATACTTAAATTCCAACATACTTACAGATCATGTAGTATCCAATTAACTAAGGCCAAACATAGTTAGGACCATATCAGCTTAGCAAAAGGAAACATATTGAAAGCTTTACAGAACAAGCCAGGTTCAGGACAGGACAACTCCAAGAGCAAAAGGAAACCCCAAAGGAACAAAATAGGCTATCACTGTAGCATAAACCTCCACAGCTTTGCACATTATTAGCTGTCTGTCATTATCATCCACCTTGCGTTACGACGCTTAAATTTGGCACTTTAGCAGCTAAATCACTAAGCACTACATATATTATTTGGCAGCCACTTCATTGGGATTGCATATATCCCTTGGTAGCAACTTCACCGAGACTGCATATATCAGTTGGCAGCAACTTCGTGCAACAATGCAAGATGTATAACTATAAGAACATGCTCTCTGTTCATCAAGTGCTTCATATTCTAATATGCTCCAAAGGAATCAAGATATGCTCACTGTCATTCCAAAATACTTCAATAAATATATAGTCGAACTTCTGAACTATATATATTGGAAATTTAAGTGTTTTATATCCGGATATGCCCCTTCCCCTCCCTCTTTCTCAGCTCAGCAGCAAGAGCTGGGAATTTCTGCAACAACATGGCGAAACCATCTGTGAACACTGCCTTGTAGAAATTTTCCTGCACAGCAAAAATGTTTATGCACTTTCTCTTCAACTTTGGATAGTTGTATGTCTCAGCGCAAATTAAAGCAGAAGCAACTGTCTTCACAGAGGTGTTGTCCCATAACTTCAGTTCACATAAAACCTTCAGACGGTCCAGTGCAAATCTGTCAGCCGCGGCAAGCAAATGTTGCAACATCTCAGCAGGAGAATATCCAAGCTCATCATCTGGAGGCAAGGCATCTGTGTACATGAACCGAAGCATAACTTTGAATGTTGCAGGGTGAATGTCCTGCAGCGTGATGGATGGCATCGTGGCGTCAGCCATTGGGCCAAAGAGCTCCGCACTGAAGACTGGTGATCGAGCTGCAAGCACAGCACGGTGAGCATGGAACGTCTCACCACCCACAATGAATGACACGTCTGTTCCCAAAGTGCAATCCAGCAGGGCAGCAGGTGACCCAAGTGGCTTGGGTAAATTGGATGGCGGCAGCACAGACAAGGTACTGTCATGCATAACTATGACCCCGCACACAATTGTGACCATGTCATTCATCACATACAACTCAAGATCACTTCGCTTCATGAACTGATCCCATCCCCACTCTGTCTCTACTAGCTGGAAAGTGTCCTTCTCTACTAGCTACAAAGTGTCCAAGCACCTATCATTGGGAGAACATAGCTTGCCATCTCTGCCCACCAAGAAAGCATCAAAGATGGCTTTGAACTTCTTCGATTTACTCACAAGCTCCAGGTAGAGAGATAAGTGCTCGTTGTTGCCGTTTATGTCGCCCCCGCGGGGGTAGCAGTTAATCCTCCACAAGTAACCCCCAGCAGAGAAGTTACCGAAGCTCACGAAGTCCCCAGTGGCGAGGTGCTGGGTTTGCTCGTAGTCAAGCATGAACTCAATAAAACCAGAGCCCAGAATGTCTGTGTCCTACTGCTCCCTAGCACTATTAGGGTGTAAATAACACCGATTCACAAGATAGAAACCCCTTAATTGTAAGAAAAACTGACGAAAACCACGCGAAAATACTCACATTTTCAACAAATCGTTGTGGAAGACTGGTAGGGGTGGGCCGTCGGCGGGCTTGGTGGTGGCTCCGTACTCTCGTCGGTGCCTCAATAAACTTAAGGCTCCTCAGTAAAGCAGCGTCTTGCGCCTTGCCTCTGACAAGCCTCCGCCGGCAGATGCCGACCGCCGACCGTTTGTTGTTCCCCGTTCCTCGTCGCCTAGGGCTCTCAGCATTTTTTTTTTGACACTTGGGGAGAGAGCGAAAGAGTGATGGCCGCGCGTCCTCGTGACATAGGGCGTGTTTATGGTCTTCTCGGACAGGCCCGCCACCTACACCGGCCCATGTTTATTTGCCTGGACGCGTCTGGGCCTGGGCAACGCAGTGCTTTAGGGCGCGTTTGGTTGGCCGCATATGGCTGGGCCAGGCTGCCGAGATGCATTAAAAAAAGAAATCAAGCTTCATTTCTCTCTGGCCTGGTCTGCTCCATGCAGCGGCGGCTGTTTCCATCACCTCCTGAGCCCTTTTAGTTCCATCTCAACTTTCAAAAAGTTGCTACAGTACTTGTCACATCGAATATTTGCGACCCGTGCATGGAGCATTAAATGTAGACGAAAAAAAAACTAATTACACAGTTTGATGGGAAATTGCGAGACGAACGTTTTGAGCCTAATTAGTCCATATTTAAACACTATTTGCCAAATAAAAACGAACGTGCTACAGTAACCCCGGAATCCAAATTCCTACGACTGAACAAGAACTCAGTCTTCTCTCACCCACCGCTCCTCTCGACGACGCGAACGCGGGGCGCATCTCTGTCGGGTCCAATGCCACGGCCTTCCATCGCTGGCCGTCCTCAGTTAGCCACCGCACGTCTTCCCGCCCCTGACGCCCTGCACGACGGGAGGCGGCGTCGCCGGCTGGGACACCTTGTAAACAGCGGCCATCGGCGGCGGTGCCGGTGGGCTGGGTCCCGCCACAGGCGACACCATACCTAGCCATGAGCGCATGGGGAGCATCACGCGCGCTGCATTTATTGTCCACCACCTCGCTGCCGCTGGCGTCGGTGCCGGCGGGCTCGGTCCCGCAACAGTCGCCGCCATTCCCACCCGCGCGCGCAGCACAGAGAAGAAAGAGCGAGCATGCGGACGCAGTGTGAAGGTCTCGACCACCATGGAACGACATGTGTCTTCAGCCCGTTTGTAAAAATGTTTGCAAGAAGAGAAAGCCCAACTTCGTCGAGGTGAGACGCAATCTCCATGGCTCCTATCAAACTAAGGAACCCGGAGGGAGAAGGGTCCAGGGAGAGATCTCAACGTTACACTTCCTACCTACTCGTTCTGGCTCTGCTTTTCTACGTAAATCTTCCCTAAGAAGGCTTCCGGGAAACTGCCTAGTGGTAAGTCTACCACATGCCACTCTAGGGTGACCATAACTACATGTACAGGCAAACAAACAAATAAGATCCCTATCTAGGCCTTGGCCTTGTTTAGATTGAGAAAATTTTCAACCTGATGAATAGTATAATTTTCGTCTTATTTGACAAACTTTGTCCAATCGTGGACCAACTAGGCTCAAAAGATTCATCTCGTGATTTCCAACTAAACTGTGTAATTAGTTATTTTTTTACCTACATTTAATGCTCCATACAAACGTCCAAAAATTGATGTGATGGAGAGAGAGTGAAAAAATTTGGAACTTTGAAGGGAACTAAACAAGGCCCTTGTTTAGATTGAGAAAAATTTCAACCCGATGAATAGTAGCACTTTCGTCTTATTTGGTAAATATTGTCCAATCGTGGACCAACTAAGTTCAAAAGATTCATCTCGTGATTTCCAACTAAACTGTGCAATTAGTTTTTTTTTTTTACCTACATTTAATGCTCCATGCAAGTGGCTAAAAATTGATGTGATGGAGAGAGAGTGAAAAAACTTGGAATTTTGGGGTAATCTAAACAAGGCCCTAGCCTGTCTCTGCTAGGAAATAGAACCAGACACAGCAAACTACAATTACAAGACCGACCTCATACGAACCAGTCCCGATTATCTAGGCGAACTAACAGACCCATAAGCCCCCGTTCGAGCCATCATGGGCCCACCGTTTGGCCCAAACATCTGCCTATCACAAGGTATAAACCCACCGTTGCCTTTCAGATACTAAAAGCATCTCCATGACCAAGATTTTCCAAAACTCACTCCCAATGATAACTTTTTAGCAAGATTGAAAAAATATTCTCCAACAGCTTCCTATCGCAACTCCCAATCTTTCAGTACTTAGGAAAATAGACCCAACCGCACGAAAATATACACGCACGTATCGATTGGGCAATCTAGAGGTGGAAGGATGTGGGGTAAAAAAGAAATAGAATAGGGTTCCTGATGCAAATGTAAAAGAGAGAGAAAGAATAAACTCGGTTTGTTTTGCTGAAATTTGGTTTATGCTGATTTGTTGTGAGAGGGAAACACTGTTTGTTTGATGAAAAGTACTGTTGAAGTAGTGGTGCAGAATATGATAAAAATAGTTAGGATGATTTAGAAATAGTATAGAAGCTGACCTTCGCCTGAAAGTTGGTATCGGGAATGAAGTTAGTAGCCTAGTAGGTGCCCCGTCGGTGTCTCATACCGTACGTGCATGCTTCACGGCCATTCGTATACGTACGTACTCTCTGCATAATCACGCGGCACGATCATCTTCCTTACATATATTTATATATAGCAAAGTGGGCGTGGCCGGTGGCCGGTGACATCGCAATAATACAAATCCACGTGACAATCACCTCCAAATCCAAATCCAAACCCAAATTCCAAGCATACGCAAAATGCACAAGTACGTATACGTGCAGTCGTGCAGAGTCCCATTTGCCGCCACAAGCTGACCGCTGTCGTCTCGGAAGCGAGCGAGCGTGGTCACCAGCAACACCGCAGCAGCAAGCGCACGCGTCTCATCCATCCATCCATGGATCCGCGGAGCGGCTTCTGCCCGAGCACGAGGACGTTCCGCAGCCTGCGCCCACCGATCCCGCTCCCACCGGAGGACGACGACGCGGCCGCCTCCTTCCCGTCCTTCGCCTGGTCGCGCCTCCCGCGCCCGCTCCCCGCGCACCCGGCCTTCGTCGACGCGTCCACGGGCGCCGCGCTCTCGTTCCCGGCGCTCCTCGCCCGCGTCCGCTCCCTCGCCGCGGCCCTGCGCGGCGCGCCGCTCGGCGTCGCCAGGGGCGACGTCGCGCTCGTGCTCGCGCCGCCCAGCCTGGACGTCCCCGTGCTGTACCTCGCGCTGCTGTCTCTCGGCGCCGTCGTCTCGCCGCTCAGCCCGGTGTCCGCGCCCGCCGACGTCGCCCGCGCGGTAGCCCTGTGCGACCCGTCCGTCGTCTTCGCCACCGGAGCAACCGTCGGCAAAGTCCCTGCGTCAGGGAAGAAAAAGGCATCCGTCATCCTGCTGGACTCGCCACAGTTCCAGTCCTTCCTCCACGGCCACGACGAACCGGGGTTCGCCGCAGGCGTGCCGCCACAGCCGGTCGAGGTGGTGCGGCAGTCCGACGTGGCGGCGATCGGCTACTCGTCGGGCACGACGGGGCGAACCAAGGCGTTGGCGCAGTCGCACCGGCGCCTCATCGCGTCCGCGCTGCAGTACCGCTCGGCGCGGCCGCGCGTTGCCGGAGGTCCCGCGGTCGTCACGCTCCTCGGCGTGCCCATGTTCCACTCGTACGGCTTCCACATGCTCATGCGCGGGGTGCTGATGGCCGATACCACGGTCGTGGTCACCGCCACCCGCTGCGGCGCGGCAGCCGTGCTGGAGGCCGCCTCGAGGTGCAGGGCCACGCAGATGTTCGTCGCGCCGCCTGTCGTGGCGGCCATGGCAGCGCGGGGAGGCGGCGTCGGACCGGAGGGGTTCCCGGACCTTGTTCGGATCGTCTGTGGCGGTGCGCCGCTGAGCACCGCCGCGGCGTCGGCGTTCCATGAAAGGTTTCCCGACATCGAGCTGATTTCGGTTAAGTACTCCCTCCGTAATAAACGTCTGTCGTTTTCGCTTTAAATTTGATTAAATATATATTAAAGAATATTAATATTTATGAAACATAATTAGTATCATTGATAGATATTTGAATTTAGTTTTTTAATAAATTTATTCACGTATTTTTTATAAATCGAGTCAAAGTTATTAACACGTAAATTATGACAACAAGTGACAGAGTGAGTAGTCCTCGTCATCTCTGTCAATGCCATCCACTTTTGCCTGTATAAAATTATGAATTGTAGAGGTCCGCGTCAGACGGGCAACTTGCATCTTCGTTTGGTTCCATCATCAATCACACCACACGAGGATCTCGTGGCCAGTGAGCAACATTATACACGTGCCCATCGTGAATCTCCGGGGGTGTTTGTTTGCTCAAAAGATTTAGCCCCGTAACATCAAATCTTTGATACTAATTAGAAATATTAAATATAGGTTAATTATAAAACTAATTATATAGATTTATGTTAATTTGCGAGACGAATCTATTAAGTCTAAGTAATCCATAATTTGACAATGTGTACTACAGTAAATATTTGTTAATTATGAATTAATTAGTCTTAATAGATTCGTCTTGATAATTAGTCTACTCCTATGTAATTAGTTTTATAATTAGTTCATGTTTAGTCTAACATCCAAACGTCCGATCTAACTTTAGCCCCAGATCCTGACACTATTGTTTCACTTGTTTGGTTCTTGAGCAAAATATAGGCATGATACAATGTGCTACTCCTGTAGTATCTTTGATGGGTTTATTTACGGACTACAGGCACTAGGCTCAACTGAGGGTGGTGTGATATCAAACATGGTCTGTCGTGAGGAATGTCATCGTATAAAATCAACAGGTCGGCTATGTAGCGGTGTTGAAGCCAAAGTTGTTGACATTATTAGTGGTGAACTCTTATCAACCAATGAACAAGGCGAATTATGTATCCGAGGCCCAAGTGTCATGCTAGGTACTATATCAAAACTTATAATTTACTTACATACATATTACCTATATATCCAATAATTTTTTATTACAAAGACGCAAGAAAAAGATTCCATACAACATCTTTTTCCAAGTCCAATAGAGAGTCAACAAATAAAAATACAACTAAACTGAAGACAAGGCACCTCGGATCATTGTAAGATTGAATATATATACTCGCTAAAGACATTGGAGGAATATAAAAATATCAATTGGATGTTGTATTTATCTCATGAAAAACTTATTTAATACCATTCATAAAATTATAAAAATAACAATTTTGTTGTTGTATTTATCTCATGACAGTCTACCAACCCTTGCTCGTACATGGGTTTGAATCTTAGTAGATAAGTATGACGTCCATGTTTAGTACCTAGAATAATAAGTCAACATTACTTATCTATTCGCGCACACACTCTTGATATGTGTTATTTTCTAATGTAACCACTATATACTCTGTAATCTCTAATAGTTGTATGAACCTATCAATTACTCATGTTGTTTCCTATATGTTTCTCCATCTACATTGCCCTCATGGTGTTTACAGTATGCATTTAGTTGAAAGCCAAATTTAAATTTTGGTGGTTCTTATTGTAGCCCATATCTTGTTAAGCTAAGGATCTAGATTTTGAATTTTAAACTTTGATCTCACCATATCTTGTTAAGCTATGGATCTAGATTTTGAATTTAAAACTTTGATCTCACATGTTAGTTAAAACTATTGTATTTATTATACCTTTTATTTAAACCCTCCTTCTATATTTTATTAAAAATAGGGATTTTAGGTCTTAGACTGCACTCTTAATTGTTATGATGGTACGTTGCTTAAGATTGGCATTGGAGTAGTACTTTTAGAAAAAAAAAATAGAGTGACTTCAATTATATTATCAATATAAATATAAATAAGTCATATTTATTCAAAATATATAAGTTTAACTAATTTAACATATACATGTATATTCATTGTTCATGCATGCATGGATGATGGTTATAACATATATGTTCAATTTAAGTAGTTTTATATCTTATAACAAAAGTGAATAATTTAGAAATAAACTTTTTATGCATAAATTGTTTTCATAATAACAAATGTTGGTGATTTGAATGTAAATTTGAAGGATTATTTTAGTTTTATTTTAACAATAATGGTGAATTAGGGAACCTAGATGTGAATGTAAGGGGTTACTTAGATTATATATCATAATAGTGGCAGAGTAATTTGGATTTAAGATGAGATGTAGGTGTTAGTAAATATCATGTTTTATAATGACAAAGTTAGATAATTTTGATGCATATTTATGGGGCTCGCATTATGTTATTTGTCATAATTTTAGAGGTGGATGATTTTTAAGAAGACATAATAGATCCAATGGCTATTATTATCAATGGTGACTAAATTCTACTAAATGGATAGATAGATCTTTCTTATTTTTGTGAGCATTTCTAAGAAATAATTTGTTCTAACAAGTCTCATATATAATGTGAAGGTTCCTTTGGAAGTCTCCAAGTAGTAACAGTAAGATACTAAAGTTGTCACATTCATGCATTTCCTCAATCATTCCCCACGGAAATGTCCAAATTGCAAATAAAAAATGGAAGTAAAGGATATATTTTAACCCATCGGAATTCACAATTATTCTATTTCCTGACGCTTTTTGCAAAACCCAAACACCTCAAATAGAGGTAGGAATTTGTCAAACGAACCACACTCCTTCAAAATGCTTACAAATGTTTGTTTGATCATTGCACAACATTATTGAGAGATCAAAAGAAAAAACACTTAATTTAAGAGATAATTTAATTGATACAATATCATATCTACTTAGTGGTCCAGTATAACATAGTACACATAAGCAAAAATTACAAAGGCAAATTTCAACATAGAGAAAATAGTAGCATTGGACAAAATTGTTACTGTTAGATTATTTGACAATTGATGCAGTTCATAGCAAACAACAACAATCATCAAAGTAATTAAAAATAAAGTAGTAAAATAATATAAATCGGTACTTTTTGTTACAAGTCTCAAAGTAATGAATGGTTGCCACTTTTAGCTCCATGAAAATGTATTGTTTACCAATCATAGGATATGTTGGTGGTGATGAAACAAGCAATCGAGCATTTGACTTTGATGGCTGGCTTAAAACTGGCGACCTCTGCTATTTTGATGAGGATGGCTTCCTTTACGTTGTTGATAGACTAAAGGATATAATTAAGTACAAGGCGTATCAGGTATTTGACTTGTTTAGCTTTTAGTGACTTATTAGTTTCACTGCTACATCCATTACCAAATTTCATGCCTTAACATGCAATCCTTTTATTTGACACATAGGTTGCACCAGCAGAGTTGGAGGATGTGTTGCATTTGATCCCTAGGATATTGGATGCTGCGGTTAGCTCGTATGTTTTCTTGAAAATAGATAAGAAAAAGATCTATATATTGTTTATTTCAATGAAACATTGTTTCAACAATGGTTGAATTCCATACTATCCTAATAAGCATATAGTATTTCAGCATTTTCTTAAAAGCTTATAAAATCGTTAACCACTAATAATTATGACAGCAACAAAAAATATCAAATTAAAAAACAATAAATATATATAAATGAAACAACATATAGAACTATTTATATTATTCCATACTGATAAGTTGTGCCCCTTTTCTAATCTACCAATTTATAATTGCAACAAAACATTTATATGATAGTTTGGCATAATTTCAATGTATAAATATACCCAATTATACCATAAATCTCCATGTATTGAAAATTTATTTACTAGTTCCTCAAATCACAAGATAAATCAATATAGATTTGTCCTAAGTCAAACTTTTGCATCTTTGACTAGCGAATATACGTAAAAAATATATTGGCTTAGATGAAAAGAAGTCCTCCCCTCCGTCTCAAAAGTAAATCTCATTTTTCGAGGAGTCAGTCAATCTCAAGTTTGACTAGGTTTATAGAAAATAGTACTAACATTTGTATATCTAGATAGGTTTGTTATGAAAAAATATTCCATGATAATAAATCTAATAATACTTATTACATATATGTATCATGAATATTAGTGTTTTTTTATATATTTGGTCAAACTTATGATTGATTTACAACTCAAATTCTTTTTTTGGGATGGGGGAGTATATATTACATGAAACTATTTCATAGTGAATTTAATAATGTTAACCTTGTGTTGTCAATCAACATAAAAATTATATTAATGGCGCCAAAGTTGACAATGTTTGACTATTAGGAGTTAGGACAAACTGAAAGGTCCTTGTGTGGTTTTGGTAATTGAGTGACAACCTAGGTTGACTAATTGTGTTTATGTGAGATACACAGGTGATTAGTCCACAGGTACATATGTGTGAGCAACATATGCCGTGAAGGTGAAAATGATTTGGAGATGTTGCAAAGCTCACACATGTGATGATGAAGGAGCTTATTGCACATGAGACATGACATTGAGTCATGTGATCAAGGTGAAGAAGATCAAAACAAGACTTGGCTTGATGGATCGGTTGCAAGCGTGAAGGGCAAGTCAGAGGCTTTGGAGCGATGGACCGCGTGGCGGTGAAGCTTGAGCAAGACTTGGCGCCGATGGACGAAGGCAACGGTGAAAAGTAAGTGAAGTCAAGATCGATGAACCAATATGATCACGTGATGATATAGAGTGGATCATATCATTGTTGATCATGTTGGTGCATGTGTTGCATCGACATTGAAGGAGATGGAATGGAATACGCAAGGCAAAGGTATAACCTAGGGCATTTCATTTCACCAGTCATAGGTGTGTAGAGAAGTTGATGACCGGGTTTAGGATAGATGGCCATACTATCAAGAGGAGCAAACGTGTTTGCATATCGGTCATCTAGTGCCACTCGAGTGATCTAACTTTGCATCATCGCTAGGATTGAGTGGCATGGCGAGTTGAGTGGATAATCCTTTGAAAAATGATTGTGAAAATGCTAACACACATACACATGATGGTGTACACTTGGTGGTGTTGGCACATTTATAAAGGAGATGAAGTTGGAGTTGATGTGGATCAACTCGGCGATGAAACGGAGGCGAAAGGGTTAAGAACTCTACCGGCGGAGTGTCCGCCCGTAGAGTGCAGATAGTCCAACGGTGCCACCGGTGCCCTATATAGAAAAGACAGGGTCTCATAGAGTAGACCGGACGCTGGTCACATGGTGACCGGACGCTGGGGTCCTACATCCGGTCAGTGGCGGCAGAGAGCCTGCAGGCGTCGGTCTTCGATCGGATGCTAGCGCTAAAAGTGACCAGACGCTGGCAGGGTGCGTCCGGTCAGGCTGACGTACGGTGATGTAGGCGACACAGAAAAGTTGGAGAAGGACCGGACGCGTCCGGTCGCGACTGGTACCTTACTAGAAACGACCGAACGCTGGGGTTGCTGTGTCCGGTTAGTTTGAGCAGCTGCGTCCGGTCATCACTTGACCGTTGAGATCAAGTGACTGAGGTTGAATGGAGACGACATGTGGCGAGCATCCATTGATCAGACGCTGAGGTCCTGCGTCCGATCGATACGACCGGAGCGTCCGATCGTCTCGAGTTTTGCCCAGTGAAGGGGTAACGGCTAGTTTAGCCTGTGGGGCTATAAATAGAAGGTGGCCTCGGCCATGGCTTGTGTTGAGCACCTTAGGGGACTTTGTGTCCATGCTTGTGAGTGCTCAGGAGCCCTCCATCTCACATATACTTGATAGTGATCATTCGATTGTGTGAGAGAGCGATTCTAATGCGATTGCATCGTGAGGTTGCATTGAGTGACACTAGATGATCGAGTTGCAAGCCGGTGGTGCTTGTTACTCTTGGAGGTTGCCACCTCCTAGATGGCTTGGTGGTGGTCTCTGTCAAAACCCGCAAGAAGCTTGTGCGGTGCTCCGGAGAAGAGCTTTGTGAGGGGCATTGTGCTCGCCCCACGGGAGCCACGAAGAGCAACTCTAGTTAAGCGTGTCATTGAGCTACCCTCACTTTCGGGGTAGGTTCTTACGGTGCCCGACGTGTGGGCTTGGCGGGTGATGCCAATTAGCCACCGAACCACCAAGTGAGCGGTCGACACAACGGGGACTAGCGTGTTGGCACGCACGTGAACCTCGGGAGAAAAATAATCGTGTCAACCTTGTTATTCCCGTTGGTTTGTATCCTCGTTACACAAGCTTGTAATTACTTTCATATATATTGTGCTTGTGTAGTTGCTCTTGTAATTAGTTAGCTTGTGTAGCTCGCTAGTTACCTTCTTGCTTGTGTAGCATAGCAGTAGCTCCCTTGTGTGGCTAATTTAGTTTGTGTAACCTTGTTAGTCATATTGCTTAGTTTATGTAGCTAAGTATTTGTGCTCTCTAATTTGGCATTGGGTGCCTTGTTATTGAGCATTGCTAGTGAGCTTTGGTAGCTTTGTGCTTTTGCTTACTAGCATGTGTAGGAGCTCCCTTGGTTCTTGAAGTACTAGTGGCATATGTTTGTGCGACCTTGCTTCTAGAATTGGTTAGGTGAGCTCTAGCTAGCCCGGCACCTTTGTTTCTTAATTAGGATCTTTTGCAAGGTGCTAGAGAACATAGATAGAGGGGTATAATCTCGGCTAGACCGATTGTTATAATTCCGCATTTGTTTCGGTTAGCCGGTGCGATTAAGTTTTAGAAACGACTATTTACTCCCCCCTCTAGTCGTCATCTCGACCTTACAAGTGGTATCAGAGCTAGGTCTCTCATTTGTGGTCTTTACCGACCCGAGAGGATGCCGAACTTTGGGCTAGATGACTGTGAGATACATATTTTTGATGGCACAAACTTTGCACTTTGGAAAAATCACATGCTTGATCATTTTCGTGCAAAGGGACCTAAATTTTGGTGGGTTGTCACTAGTGGTCTCACTCATGTATTGGACCATAGAAATCTCACCAAAGCTCAAAGAGTTCTCTATGAACTTGATGCACATGCTTGCTGTTTTCTAACGAATGCATCGAGATTTGAGTTGATGAAACAAGTAAACTACACGGGAACCGCTCGTGAGATATGGGAGTCCATCAAGCGCACCTTCGGTGATTCCTCCACATGGGATGATGGCAAATTCAAGAAGGAGAATAAGCCCAAGAAAGTGGCGCATGAGGATGTTGAGCATGACCACAACTTGGTGGTTGTGGAAGATTGCTCCACCTCATGGTCAAGTGATGATGATGATCGATCTACTACAAGTTTACTTGACAAGATTAATGAAGCCTCAAGTGATGCACATGATGATCCTACCCCATGCACAGTTGATGATGATGATGGTTCATGCTCGGGCCATGATTATGATGCTACTACAAGCTCTCCAACTACACCACACTGCTTCATATCATAAGGTGACACCAAGGTATCAAATGATAATGTGGTTAATCATGTTGATTCATATGATGAGCTTGTTAGTAGACTTGCTAGCATGACCATGTCTTTAGAAAATGAGAAAGCTAAAACATTGAAATTAGAAAATGAAAACTCATTTCTAAAGAACTCTTGTGAAGAACATAAGAAATTACTTGATGCTTTTAAATCTTCACATGATGAGCTAAAATTGAATCATGAGACACTACTTGCATCTCATGATGAATTATTAGAACAACATGCTTCTCTCATTAAAGTGTTTACAGAGAAACTTAAAAATAATGAGAGCTCATCACATGGATCAAATGATAAATTGCAAAATATTGCTAACCCTTGTGATGTAGGCAAGAAGCATGTATCCACCTCTTGTGATGATTTATTAGATATGCCATGCTCTTTACATTTAGATGCTTGTTCTACTTCTATGTCTTGTGAGACTAACCTTTTAAAGGAGAACAATGAGCTCAATGAGCAAGTGAAGAAATTAAGTAACAAGTTAGAGAGGTGCTACAACTCTCAAGTCACCTTTGAGCTTATGTTGAAGTCTCAAAGAAACTTTGGTGACAAGAGTGGCGTCGGCTTTAAGACTAGCAAAGTCAATCATCAAGAAAGCCGCAATGACATGAGTGGCATTGGCTTCAACAAGAGCAAGATCAAGGGCAAGAGATGGGGCAAGAGAAGATATGAAAGAGATATGAAGAAGCAAGAACAAGAGAAGCTTTCTTATTTTATGTGCTTCAAGTGCCATGAAGTGGGACATCTTGCAAATGGTTGCCCCAATAAAGAAAAGCTTAAGTTAAAGAAAGAAGAAGAGAGGCTAAGGCATGTTAAGTGCTTTAAGTGCCGCACGTGGGGTCATCTCACCTCAATGTGCCCAACCAAGCAATTAGTGAAGCAACTAGAAGAGCCTCAACCAAAGCCACAAGTTGAGCAAGAGAAGACACCCCAAGAGCAAATCAAGATCAACCATGATGGTAGTAATTTGATGATAAAGAAGAAGAAAACTAGGAGGGGTGGAAAAGCAAGAGAAAGAGCAATGCGTCCAAGGATGAATCAAGATGCAAAGCAAGTGAGCAAGAACAAAGAAGAGAAAATGGAGAAGATTGATCACATGAGATGCTATAGTTGTGACACATTAGGCCACCTAGCTTCGAGTTGTCCAAACAAACTTGAGAAGAAGGCTCAAGCAAACAAGGAGAAGCAAGGCAATGAGAAGCACAACATGAGCAAGAAAGAAAAGGCTCAAGTAAAGAGAAAGTGCTACTCATGTCGGGAAAGGGGACACATGGCACATTCATGTCCCCTAGGTAATAATTCTAAGCCTACTTCAATTGATGATAATAATGTGCTTAGAAAGGATGGCAATGGTACCTCATTGGTTGCAATTGTAAAACATCCCGCTATTCATACTAAGGCATTGCCTAAGTATATTGCTCCTAACTTGAGAGGACCCAAAATTGTTTGGGTACCATTAAAAATTGAATGATTGTTTATAGATACCATTGGCATTGGAGACTTGGTTCAAATGGTATTCATCTTGTTGATCATGTAGTTGAGCTAAGAATTGCTAAGTGATGATCATTACCCCAATGCCATGTCAAATTGAATGAAGTTCAAAAGAGTTACAACATACAAGTGTCACATTCAAGTTGTGGTAATTCATTGGATATATTTGATGGTTTGCAAATAATTGAGTTGAAGCTTGCAAGTTGGATGATCATGAGCCAATCAAGGTATATCTCTTGTTAATCATTTCATTTGGGTGCATATGAGTTGATTGAAAGGGACAAATATGCAAAGTTACTTGCTATAAGTTGATTGAATGGATAATTGATTAGTAATCAAGGTTGAATTGATTTGTGTTGGATAAATTTATGAAATGACTTTTAGTAAGTGGTTTGAATGGATATATGTCTTATGGAAGTATTCAAATAAGTTAGTTTCAAGTTTGATTCATATTTGATGAAGTATAGCTCAATTGTTGAAATCTGTCCTATAATTGAGAATCTGAGCTAGCTGTGATCTTAGCCATGTTTGAGTAATCAACACTTATTGGATTAGCATAACAATTGGTGTACATACTCTAGACTTATGGTATAAGACGCTGTACAATTTTCATGTGTGGATAAGAAATGCTTCGGTTTTGGAGTGGATCTTGTCAGCTATAGTGCAGCAATTTTCAGCATGTAGTAGTGGTGGAAGAATTGAAATCTAGTAGCGATCTTGAAGTCAAATGAATCTTAATTTTTTACAGCTGCTAGATAACTTAGTTAATCACATCTCCACCAAATTTCGTGGTATTTGGATTTGTACTTTGAGACATATGCATTTTTCTTTGAAGAGTACAAAATCTGCTAGAAAAGTGACAAATATTGGATTGATCTAGAGTCACTTTGATTGAAGGTCCTCAAGTTGGAAACATATTTATAAGTAATTGAGGCGCCTAAGTTTGGTTTTGAGATGATCTAAAAGCATGACAAACAAAGAGTACAAGGCCATTTGATTGTGGAGTGTACTTTGCACATGAACCTCAGGAGAAAAATCACCGTGTAAACCTTGTTCTTCCCATTGGTTTGCATCCTCGTTACACAAGCTTGTAATTACTTTCATATACATTGTGTTTGTGTAGTTGCTCTTGTAATTAGTTAGCTTGTGTAGCTCGCTAGTTACCTTCTTGCTTGTGTAGCATAGAAGTAGCTCCCTTGCGTGGCTAATTTGGTTTGTGTAACCTTGTTAGTCACATTGCTTAGTTTGTGTAGCTAAGTATTTGCGCTCTCTAATTTGGCATTAGGTGCCTTGTTATTGAGCATTGCTAGTGAGCTTTGGTGGCTTTGTGCTTTTGCTTACTAGCATGTGTAGGAGCTCCCTTGGTTCTTGAAGTACTAGTGGCATAGGTTTGTGCGACCTTGCTCCTAGAATTGGTTAGGTGAGCTCTAGCTAGCCCAGCACCTTTGTTGTTTAATTAGGATCTTTTGCAAGGTGCTAGAGAACATAGATAGAGGGGTATAATCTCGGCTAAACCGATTGTTATAATTCTGCATTTGTTTCGGTTAGCCGGTGCGATTAAGTTTTAGAAATGACTATTCAACCCCCCCCCCCCTCTAGTCGCCATCTCGACCTTACACAAACCTACATCGTTATGATCGGAGGAAGTATACGAATAGCATGAATTTGAAATGTTTGTTGTCCAAGAATCACAATTGCTTCTTCCCAACATCTCATGTTTATGAGATTCAAATCTATTCCATATTTTTTTACATAGGTACCCAGATGAAGTAGGACAATTACCAATGGCATTTGTTGCAAGGCAAAATGGGAGCAATAATCTTACAGAAGACCAAATAATGGAATCCATTGCCAAACAGGTACACACTACACCGGTGGCCTACCATACCAACGTCCTACTTAATTTCTTGATTACACTTTGCATTGCACTAACTATCAGCTTACATACAATTTTTATGTATGTACATATATGCTAATTAAATCAACTTTCATTAGGTTGCCCCTTACAAGAAGATACGTAAAGTTTGTTTCGTTGATTCAATACCACGGTTGCCATCAGGCAAGTTACTAAGGCGCGAGCTGTATAAACACATGACGCTTACCAGAAGGTTGTAACACATCATCCACCACCGGAGTCTGCATGGAGATATACTGGAGGAAAATATATCAAAATGGATCTTTTCATCCCAAACTATCATCATCGTCGGTAGTATGTTAAGGTTTGAGAACTCCAACAGAGATGTGGGGTGAATCAATGAATATGCTCTTGATCGATTTCAATCTTAACAGTGACTCGTGCCCCTGTAGCTGTCTGGGATGGTGTACCTGTAGTACAAGCCTACAAGGACTTTGCATTGACCATTTTGTCTATCCTTTCGACTAGTTTTAAACATATTCTGCAACACTTTGGGTCCAGCGCTGGATGGCCAAATGGGCCATCTGGCCCGGCACGGCACGGCCTGATGCCGGCAGACCCGACGGGGGTCGGGCCGTCACAGCATGCTAGCTCATCGGGCCATGTTGTGCCTGCCCACTGGCTGCACCTAAGGCCCAGGCATGACCCTTTAAGGCCTGGGCTTTGCCGGGCCAGGCCGTTGGCACGACGAGCCGTCATTGCCCAAGCTTTTACGTGTGTGCTGCCCTGCCGCCGTGTACGTAGAACCACTGCGGGTACGCGCACGGCCGTCGCCGTCGCCGTCGCCACCGCCCACTTTAGTGGAGAAGTCGCCTTTGGCACTAGTGTACGTTGAGATGTGAAGGGCGAGGAGTCGAGATGGGAGCTCAGCGCCGATGTTGGAGAAGGGATGGGAGGTGTCAGGATGGGAGCTCGGTGGGGCGATCTGAAAGTCACCGCTGGTATGAGCCGCTGCTGTCTGATCATCTCAGTCTTCTCTGAATCACTGGCAGAGGCCAAAGATGCCATTGCTGCACTTTCATGCCTCTTTAAGGACCTACTTGACCGGCGTAAAATTGAGAAACAGATACTTGCAAGTGAAATGGAGGATGAATACATACTTCCTACTGAATATTGTGGTGTCACTGCGGCCAGCAGGCTGATGGAGATGGAGGAATTGTTATTTGTGCGCATAGGGCTCGCACGGCAAGCAGATGGGAGCTATGACATTGCTTCGAGTTCCAAGAGCAGTGCTAGTTCTGCAAATGGGTATCCTCATAAGCCATCATTGGAGCTTACAGACAATCTAGCGTTCCTTGTGCATTCTTGAGATGCCCTCTTGGCAGATTTCGTTGAAAACAGGTTGTCTGAGCTTGTAGTGAAGGTCGAAAGTTGCAATGAGTTGATTTGAACTAATAATTTAGAGGTCTCAGGCACAATGGCTATACTAAAGGTGCGTTTGGTTGGGCTTTTGGCTTTGGCTTTTGCCTTAAAAAGCCAAAAGCCCAACCAAAGGGGCTGCTTTTTCAGGCTGTTTTTTCAGAAGCAGCTGCTTTTCCGTAGTACATTTTTGAAAGCTGGTTTGACCCTGCTTTTGGCTTTTGGCTTTCTGCTTTTTGAAATTGGTGGCATAAAAAGCTTTTTCATAGTTGTTTCAAGAGAGATAAAGATAGAAGGTATATTTTATACTTGTTTAACCAAACAGCTTTCAGTTTTTCTACAGCTTACAGCCCACAGCAGCTTTCCCACAGCTCACAGCCCACAGCAGCTTTTTCCCACAGCTACAGCTCAACCAAACACACCCTAATTCATCGACTACTTTTCTTCCCTACAGCTAGGGTTTGAAAAATTAGAAATGGACTAGAGTAGTTGAACCTTGATCATCCGTACCTTAATATGGAGGCAAGGAAAAAAATTATCAGTTCTATGTGCTTATTACTTCTATTACTATTCCTAATACCTTTTTATTAAATTTTTGCCCTCTATTTGTGTGATTTGTGTGGTTTCATCTCTAGTCTACCCCAGCCCAACCTACATGGGATCAAAAGGCCATTTTGCGTTGGTTGTGAATTAAGAGGATTGAACATACTCTCGCAGTGGATGGTACATAGCGTTTTTGGGAATATCCAAATATTTTGGTGCTCTTTACCTGCTTGAGTTAGAAAAAAAAATCTAATGGAACAAAGATCTTTTTTTTTTGAGAAAACAAGGATCTTTTATGGGTAGCTACGTTGGTGGAGTATTTTGTTTTTCAGTAAGGGTAGGCTGATGCTGATCTAGTTATCATTCATTTATTCTTTTATGTCTTCCTCGCTCCACAGGGTATTACGTGATGGTATGACTTCTGTAGTCGATCAACGACTCCTTTGTCATGACTTTTTTTTTTGAGAAAAGGAGGGTTGCCTGTTTTATTCAATGAGTAAATCGAACAATGTCCAGCATTGATGGCATGCTCTCTAGAGCTACACCCAGATAAACATTCTAATAACTAGAGCTATATATAAATTCTAATAAAAATCTCACTGCTCAGCTTGGCGAAATCAGATTGAAGCTCCCCGTAATGCTCGCTAATGTACCTCCGGTTAATCTGTCTATCTATCTATCTATATTTATTTATCTATCTATCTATCTATAATATTAAAGAGTGAAAATTTCTATATCGGTCCATCATCTCTCACCCCAACCTCCGTCACTCACTCTACTTTTCTAGTGTTCCTCATTCTTATGCCAGTCTATATCTATATCTATACCTGATATTAAAGAGCATATCTATCTATATCTGTACCTACCTAACCACCTTCGACTATGACTATGTCCTAGCGATCGGTGTGTCTGGCGGCATCCTGCTAGGGTGGAACACGGATATGTGGGCCGTGAGCGAGGTCGCCAAAGGGCGCTTCTCGATATCGGCCAAGATCCCTCGCCGTGGTTTCGACTCCCTCTTCTTTCTCATCGGATGGTTGATTTGGGAGGAGAGAAACGCGAGGACTTTCGGCAGGGATACTACATCACCGGCAGGGCTACAGGTGGTCATTCAGGAGGAGATACACGCCTGGTGCTTGGCTGGCTACAAGCACCTAAGGACCCTGATGGCGGCGACTTGATCCCAAAGTAGCTCTTCTTTGTCGTAAAATTAATGATTGTGTAATCACACTCGCGTGTTCTGCTTTGCTTGTGTAGCTTCTGGCTTCGGTAACCTTGGATTACCGTGGCCATATTGTAACAAAAACTCCTTTCTGCTTAATGAAAAACGTGCTTCGGCACGATCGCTAAAAAAATATTAAAGAGTGAAAATTTCTCTCTCCGACCATCATCTCTCACCACCAACCTCCTTCACTCACCCTACTTTTTTTTGTTGTCCCTCATTTTTACCATTCGGTCTACAATAACTTCAACAAAGCTCATGTAACCTGATTAGTGATAGGGGTGGGCATTCGGTCAGACCAAACCAAACCGATTGGTTCTTCGATCTTTTAGAAAATTTAGTTATCTAGAAATAGAAACTAACCAATTACTAAAAAGAACTCAAGAATGGGGATTCAGTTTCAATTAGGTCAGTCATGATATATAGACCAATTCCAGAACGGCATTACTAGTCAAGAAATCAGTTTCTTAGAAGCGATTTGGTTCCGCAAAAATTCACCGGATGGACTCATGTGGAACCGACCCGCGCTGCATGAACCAACCGGTAAACCAAACATGCCATTAGTGTCCTTAGGGGTTAGGTCATCAGGGCACTTTTTTCTGCACAAGAAAGAGCAGTGCCGCAAACAGCAGCAAGACTATAAAAAGACAGTTCATTAAGAACTTTTTCTGTTAGAAATGAAGGTGTTTAGTTTAGACCATTATTATATTGAAGCATATACACCAAACACACCTTTTCTAAAGAGTACAGTATAAAGTACTACATCCGTCCGCAAAAAAATGCAATTATGGGATACGTGCCGGTTAAAGAAGCTTAAGTTTGACCAAGTTTATAACAAATATTATTAGCATTTATGTCTCCAAATAAATTTATTATAAAAATATATTCTATAACTAATCTAATGATACTTACTTTGTATCATAAATGTTTGTATTTTTTTATACAAACTTAGTCAAAGTTCAAACGGTTTAGCTTCTCGAAAAACGAGAATTGCATTCTTTTGTGGGCGGAGGAGGGAGTATATCAACTCAAGAAAAAAAAAACGACTACAGTTTCTTGTGCAAAATGCAAAAACAAAAGGGACCATGGTCGTCGCTTGTTTGGCAACTGAGGGAAAGCTGGGAAAAAGTGAAAAGAAAGGGCGCTTTTCAACAGCAAAAATAACCACGTGAATGCTTGCTGCTCAGCCTTTCTTACGGGAGAGCTTATCCACTCCACCAATCACTCGGCATTGTCTGAAAAGAAGGCTGCACTATAACGAGTGGATCCTGGTCCCGGCCAGTCCTGATGATCCTGCAGTCCTGCTGCACTACACTCATAAGCCAGCGTATTCCACTCCTTGTTGCTCCAACTTTTAAGCCTCATTTGGAAGGTAGGATCGAAAAATACAGCAATAGGAAAAACATAGGAACGGGATAGAAATATATATGGAAAACAGAGGAATGAAAAATATGGAATTTTATTGGAATGGCGGGTGTTTGGATGAATGTAGGAAAAATGCAGGAAACAACAGTGCATGTACTGACTTGTTGAGGTAAGCGAAATAATTACATGTGAGCTAGTACTACACTATTGTATCCAATCTGTATCATTTAATGTGTTCCTTCAGTCAAATCATCTCTCTACCTTGATCCTACGCGCGGTGCGATGAAAAAAATGAGATCAGAGTGGATGTTTTGTTTCCCATGTTTCACTTTGTGAAATGTCTTCCAAAGGAATTTTTCCTCCAAAGTTCCTATAGCACAATCCTACCAACCAAAGGGCACTACCGTGCCAATTCCTATAGGAATCAAAATCCCACGTTTTCATTCTAAAGGGGGCCTTAGGGGTTTCTTCTACCGTTGTTGTTCATGGAAGATATATACTAGTACTTCTGTATTCGCTTGTTGCCAAATCCTCTACACAAACTTGCTATTTTCTGAATCAAAACAAGCGAGACCTTAATTAGCTTCCCGTTTTCTACAGTAGGATGCCCACTTCCACACGCATGCACACAAACGTCACCGCCGGTCTGAAGCCGGCCGCCATCTACCAAGCAACAGAACAATGCAACGATGAACAAATTATTAGCACAAAGAGCAAGTTATTTTCTGTATTCATTAATTCTGTACTATGCATGAACCCACGTAAATCCAGTGTACGCACGTCAACGGTGGATTCCCTAATCCCTAGCTAACGGTGGATTCCCTAATCCCTAGCTAATTTTTCACAACTTGTAGGTTTTAACAAGTGATTACACTGGTAACTAACTCGTAGGATTATTATTGGGAAAATTGGTTTCATAGCATCCAAAGATCACGACATTCGAAAAATACCATCAAAAGACGTCCGTCACGTAAAATATCACCGAAAGAACGAACTGTTACCTTCAAATAGCGTTTTGTCACGGTGGCTGCTGTTGTCGTGAATTCCTCCGTCGAGACACCTTTCTTCCTCAACCCAGCTACCTGGTTCGGCATGGACACGCTGATAGGTAGTGACACATACCCTACGCCGCATGGCTACCTCGCATGGCCCAGCCGCGCCGGGTCCGCACGGCGGCGAACGCAGCTGCCTCACGCCCTCACCTCCGTGGACACTGCCAGGAGATCAGTGCCCAGTGTGCGACTGTGCGTACGTGCATGGATCATCTATCAATGAGCTCACAGTGCATGCAAGAGCAATCGAGTTTGCGTGCATGCATATAGGAGTACTCGCGATGGCTGGGACCTAGGATGACGGCTGCCTGTGCCTGGTCCACTCGCATGTGCCTATGCCTGGACGCCAAGCTCGGAGCCTCCGATCTGCTCTCAGCTCTCACCACCACCGTTCCCCCACCATTGGCACCACCGTACCACTGTCGAGCCGTGTGCCCCACCATCTCTGCCAGCATGTTCTCACCCCTGCGCACGATAGCAAACAACTCCGGGCCGGAGCCACGCCATGTCGCCAAAACTGCCGCTGTCCGCCGCCATGGTCGGCTCTCGGTCCGCCGTCGCTGTTCCCATGGGTGCAAACCACCAGTGCCTCGGCCGAGCGTACCACCACGTCCGTCTGGACTTCTTCCGACCGCGGCTCACCTGAACTGGGCAAATCCGCTCTGGGACGCTAGATCCTGCCGCCGCCAGGTACATTGTTCCTGTTGTTCGCCATGGCCGCCACACTGGGAACTCCCGCGGACAGCTCCAATCGGAGGCGCCTCCACCAAGCCAGCAACACTGCCGCGCCCACCACCACCGCGTGCACCTCCTTCGGTCGAAACTCCGCCGGCAACCCTGCTTCGCGGGCCGCCTCCGTCCTGCTCGACACCGGTCGTAGACGCTTGTTTTTTCCGCATGATGAGCCGCCACATCGCTCTTACTCAACCCCGCATAAGCCATGCCCAGAATAGCCCCTCTAGCACCCCCACGCACCTGACGTGTACCCACGCCAACCTTATAGTCGCCGGATTCGCCATTGCTGCATGTCATCGTCGTCTCCCGTGTTGCATGCTGCGCGGGCACGGGGCCATGCTCCTATGAGCCATATCAGGCCACGCCACTGACATCGATAGGTGCCGCCGGACACCGCGAAGGGCGTCGGCTGGTCAGTCATGGCCGTTGTGCCCTCTCTAGGGCGAATCGGGTTGTGCCCGTACGTTGGCATGTGTGTTCTGTTTCTCTGAAATGGGGGAACAATTGTGACTCAACGGAGGAATTCACGGCAAAAGCGGCCATTTGAAGGTAACAGTTCATTCTTTCGGTGGTATTTTACGTAACAGATGTCTTTCGATGGTATTTTTCGAATGTCGTGATCTTTCGATGCTATGAAACCAATTTTCCCATTATTATTACACTAGTAGCTAATTTTTCACAACTTCTAGCTAACTTGTACCTAGGATTTCCTCATGCGTAGCCCTGGGGTATATTTATTTAGACCAGACTCAACAATAAATCACTCAAGATCTCAGTTCGTAGTTTTTCAATTAGTTGGACACATTAGCTCAAGTAGGTTTTAACAAGTTCCTAACTGGAGCTGCAACAAAAATTTGGTAGTTAGGAATACTTGTTCCTTATTAGGATAGGACTAGAAATCATGCGCGGCGTTGCCGCGCCCTGCCTGTGTCTGGGCCAGACTGCATACTGTTGTGTGAGTCCATTTGGAGACTATATGTTGTCTTCGCCATGTAGTAATAGAACGGATTCATACGTACTGACGTGTATGTGTACAACCTGATTAAGGAGATCATTCTGAAAAAGTATGATTTGCCTAACTGTGAGAGGAGGCCTGGACTGCGGGTTGATTCAACTAAAGTTCGAGGGTGTTTTTGAAAAAATGATCGTGGCTTGCCCGATCGAACGGCCTCGAAAAACACGCGATGTGGCACGCTGGCTGGCCAGCTTTTGGATGCAGGATTCATATGTAAAAGATGGGTTTGAAGGCTCGTGATGTTGCCTTTTTTTACTTTTTTCACATTTATTACCTTGGTCCCAAAAAGATAGAATTCTAGTATCTCCTTAGTGAAACTATTTAAATTCTGACCAAATTTACAAGAAAAAGTATTATTATTTATGACACTAAATAGGTATATTATTTAAATATATATTTAATGAAAAACTAATGACAAATTATTTGATATTAGAAATATTGATATTTTTTTCTATGTAAATTTAGTCAAAATTAAGATGTCTTGACTCACCATTATGATAAAATGACATTATCTATTTTTAGACGGAGAGAGTACTAGAACATTACTATTGATCGTTATATATTCTCATCCTGCTCCTGGTTTTATAAAAATCGGCCTCGCACATTCCAGGATGGGAGTTGTGATTTGGGAACGTGGGGTGCGATTGTCATCACTAGGTATAATCTACAAAATCTGAATGCAATTATATATTATTAACATTTATGTTGGAACCTGATAATATCAGTAAGGCCACATTGTTTATCACAGTCATCAGTTACAGCTCAGTTGAGATCTGGTATCCCCCTTCTTTTCTTCTAGAAATCTGATCAAGTAACGAAGGGATAGATCAGTGCTGCGAGTTGCTTCTGCTGGAGAAAGAAAGTCAAACACAACACATCCCCTGGGGGTGGCCTGGGGCAATTTGTTGCTTTCTTTTTCTTCGATCTAGTGAACACTGGGGGAGCTTGTATAGGATGATTACTTTACAACTTTGAAGACAAACAAACAGACCATAAACTACTACTTTCCCCCATTTGATGAAGAGCAAACAGCAGTAAAAACTTGGTCAAATGTGCCCTAAACAATGCGTGCAAGCTGCTGGCCTGCAGCAGATCAGATAAGATCGGGGCAGCAGCAATGAGATTACGAATCATAGAGCTCCAGCAAAGCAAATCCCTCCTCCCCGACCACGTGATCTGGGCCCTTGAGAAGCCCGATCCCGTCACCATAATTCTAATAAGCACTGCTAGCTCTGACAGCCTGATCGATCTGCTCTTTAGTTTAACCTGTATAAAGTATACAGTGCCGACCCTAGCTACTTCTACTCCGTACTTGCATTGTCAGGAACATCTCCCGTGCAAAATGTTCCCAAGTAGGAGTAGTAAAATCATTGGTAAATCACACCTGTAAAACTCCGTGTTCAGTGATACTACTACCACCGTCCTTATTGGATACCCGTACGTGCCCTGTTTGTTTGGCTGATAAACCACGACTAAAAGTATCGTTGGCTGATTTACTATGAGAGAAAGTTGGTTTAAAAAAGTACTGTTTATAAGCCAAACGTCGCTGATCTGTTCGTCAGACTGACAACTATCGCATTCACACGATGATGCACGACAGTAAAGAGTAGTAAACTGGAACTCGCTATACTCCTACCTGTATTCTTCGTCTGCAGTGTTTACAGTAGGGGAAATCAGACAATTGTGTTTGCAGTGGTAAAAGACGATGGAAGCCTCATCAATTGACATCTCTCGTGAGTCGAGAATAAGCAAGCAGTGACATCCCGTCCGTGGCAGGTATACGTATACGTACACGGTACACCCATTCCTAGTAGCTAAGAACCCGGAAATCCATGGCGAATCACATCACATGGCATGATGCGGCCATGACAGACGGGAGAAACGACGCTCGCAGCGCTGCCCGAGATCTCGTGGACCGATGTGGCATCCATCCTCACTCCACTACCACTCCAGTGATCCATCGCTTTCTAGTCTACTCCTTATATAACGTACATCCCGCGGACGGCGGACACCGGCCGCCCGATCAAGCGCTGCAGCGCGAGGCTCGAGCCCGCCAAAGCAGGGAGGCAAAGCTAATAAGCAACCGACTTCTTGTCTCCTTCTCCCTGCAGCAGCAGCCTGCGCCGCTTGTGCTACTGCTACACTGCCATGGCAGCGCGGCCGGTTCTTCCTCCTCCTGCTCTCCTCCTCTTGCTTCCCCTGCTGGTCGTGGCTGCTTCGTCAGCCGCCCATGGCTACGGCTACGGCGGCGACGCTGCTAATAAGCTCAGGGTCGGGTTCTACAAGGACTCGTGCCCGGACGCCGAGGCGATCGTCCGCAGGGTCGTCGCCAGGGCCGTCCACGAGGATCCCACGGCCAATGCGCCCCTGCTCAGGCTTCACTTCCACGATTGCTTCGTCAGGGTACGCTTCCACTTCTTCCATTGCTGTCTTCTTCTAAGAGTATAGAGTAGTAGTATATGGTTTCATTGCGATGTGCCCGGCCCTTTTCTTTTCTTCATTCAGGATTCAGTGGTATCCAATGCAGGTTGTAATGATTTTCAGTCAGTAGTTGTGCACGAACTAACCTGACTGAGACTTTGTTCCCTTTCTTTAAAAAAAGAAAGAAAAGCGTCTCTGAAACTTTATCTGGAGAAGAGGCAGAAAGCAAAGATTCCACACGCGAATCTCTCAAAAGCGTCTCCTTTAATTTGCTGGATGTTGTTTCCAGTTCAAACAAACTCAATCGAGTGATACTTTGATTCACTTTGGTCATCGAGTGATACTTTGATAATCCTTTCCATGTTCCCTGTTCCCGGGTCCCTGACCCTCCCCATTGGCCAATCGCCATTGCTGCAGGGCTGCGAGGGGTCTGTGCTCATCAACTCCACCAAGGGGAACACGGCGGAGAAGGACGCCAAGCCCAACCTCACGCTGGACGCCTTCGACGTCATCGACGACATCAAGGAGGCGCTGGAGAAGCGCTGCCCCGGCACCGTCTCCTGCGCCGACATCCTCGCCATCGCCGCCAGGGACGCCGTCTCCCTGGTACGTGCGCTCGCTGAATGGCTGATTCATTCCTTCAATTCCTTCCTCCAAGCAGAGCAATGGCTGACTCCAAAGTCCAAACCAACAAACAGGCCACCAAGGCGGTGACCAAGGGAGGGTGGAGCAAGGACGGCAACCTCTACCAGGTGGAGACCGGCAGGCGGGACGGCCGCGTCTCCAGCGCCAAGGAGGCCGTCAAGAACCTGCCGGACTCCATGGACGGCATCCGCAAGCTCATCAGGAGGTTCGCTTCCAAGAACCTCAGCGTCAAGGATCTCGCTGTTCTCTCAGGTATGTTCGATGGACTTTGTTTGTTAAATTGTACAACTGCATTTCAGCTTATAGTACGCTTTTTTTAAGTGAAATTGATTTTCTTTGGCTGGTAGAGACCTGCACCTAGACACCCACACGTGCGTCGCACACTTGTACTACTACTGCTCACTGAATCTGAAATTGAAATATAGGAAATGCAGCTTATTATGCTAAAAAAACGGAAATACAAACAGGAGGGGTGGTCCCCTACTGCATTTTTATTTCAAGAAGACGAAAAGTAGAAAAAAATAGAAAAATATTACATATTAGTACCGTCAGATCTACTTGTTAAAAGTTGTTGACCTTTTGATTTGACGAAGATAAAAAATGGCTTAAAATTTTCTATCATACCGAAAACGTTGGGGGTTTTTTTCCTAAGTAGTAAAAGTGCAGACTAGCTACTCAACATTTATTTTGAAAAATGTCCTTTAAGTTTTTTTTCCCAAAAGTGAAGAAGGGCACGCCATTCAATAATCAGTTTACTTAGTATACAAAAAAGAATCAGTTCACTTTACTGTATGTTTATTATTATTTTTTTGGAAAATGTTTCCTTGGAGATGACCTGAAAACCGTGCTGTGCCATGCATCCAGGTGCCCACGCGATCGGGAAGTCGCACTGCCCGTCGATCGCCAAGCGTCTGCGCAACTACACGGCGCACAGCGACAGCGATCCGACGCTGGACGGCGCGTACGCCGCGAAGCTGAGGCAGCAGTGCCGGAGGCGCAGGGACAACACGACGGAGCTGGAGATGGTGCCGGGCAGCTCCACGACGTTCGACACGGCCTACTACGGCCTGGTCGTGAAGCGGAGGGCGCTCTTCCACTCCGACGAGGCGCTGCTCAGGAACGAGGAGACGCGGGCGCTCGTGTACCGCTACAGGGACGCCGCCGGGTCGTCGGAGGAGGAGGCGACGTTCCTCAGGGACTTTGGGGCGTCCATGGTGAACATGGGCACGGTCGGCGTGCTCACCGGCGACCAGGGGGAGATCAGGAAGAGATGTGCCTTTGTCAACTAGCGATGTCGCTAGTATGTGATGGTGCATGTGTGTCAATTAGTACTCATTGTTACCCTCTTGCCTTAATTATATGCTGGAGTTTCACGTTTCGAGAAAACCTTCCATTTTACAGCACTATATAGATTTAGGAACGTTTTAGGTTTTATATATATATATATATATATATATATATATATATATATATATATATATATATATATATATATATTGTGAACGTCGTTTGGGTTGAGGTCATTTGTTGATGGAATGTGATAACATGTTCCATTTTGTGTGGACACGATATGCGTGGCAAACAAGGAATTTGAACCGGCTTTGACTTTGGAAGGGAGCTAGAATTATTTTCCCTCCCCATCCACCAGGTATCGAGGATATTCTACCCATGATGTAACACTAACACACCTGTACCTGCTGTCGAGAGATCGAACCAACAGCGTGAGCAAGATCAAGTGGAGTCAAAAATAGAAGTTCTATCTCAGATAAGCTGCTGGCGAGATCAAACCAACGGTGTGAACAACAAGAACAAGAGAAAATCAACAATGGAATTTCGAGGAGCAGGAAGGCAGCTTCCTTTCCTTATTGACGAGCCGTCCTTGAAGGACCTGAGCTGGATTGTCCAGAATGACCTGTGGTGGCGACTGAGCAAAAACTGGAGAATGATTAGCAGTAAAGCGCTTGAGCTACAAGAAACGGAATACATGGTGAACTTGCACTGTGAACCATCTGGCAACTCCAGTTTATACGCGGCAGCACCAATGCACTCCAAGATCTTGAAGGGGGCAACGAACTCGAAATCAATTTGGGGTATGGATTTGATCATCATCAGAGTTTGAGCATACGGTTTGTGCTTCAGGAGAACTTGATCTCCGACTTAACATTCATGATTTTGTTATGTGGTTATCATCAGATTTAGCCTTCATGTGATTCCGAGAAGCAAGCAAATGAGTGCGAAGAAGCTTGGTGTGCATCTCATGTTCAGCAAAACAGTCATGAACTGAAAGATCGAGAGCTGTTCGGTCGAATACCAGAGTCACCGATATATGGGTTTATTGGAAAATTTCTCAATCAAAATAAAAACATAAAATAACTCAATTTCTTTGGAAGTTCAATTGCCTCTAAAGCCTTTAACATAAAGAACTAGCACATAGTAATATTGATACGAGCCAGTATTGCACTTTCATATAGGTGGACTAGTAGAATTAGAATTTTTTTGGTAAAAAATACATTTTACCTGATCTCAATAATAAATGGGTTTATCAGTTTTATTGGAATTTTGTCACCTATAAAATTTTCCCTAGCATGAACTAGGGTGCCAATTGTAGATAATCAAGGCAAGAACCCCCACTGTTCCTACTTAGGCCTCGCTCGGTTGTATGAGGTTGGTTTCCGGCCAGACCGTTTCACCACTACTTTCTATAATGCCAGAACCAATCCTCGCACAGAACGGCCCGTTCCGGGGTAACCGGACGGAGCCTCATGTGGAACATAGCAAATTTTCTTTTGAGAGAATTTTCTGAGCCATTAAAAAATATCGCAATCTCCCGTGAGTCACTGGAAAAGTTCAGTGGTCTTCAGCGCCATAGCTCTAACTTTTTTTTTTGCCCTCCATGCCACTGCCGTCAGATTGGGCTCTAACGGTGTCAAACTGCAGGTGTGAAAAGTTAAAAATATCTTTAAGTCTAAATATGTTATTAATTTTTTTAGCATCTTAACGATTTCAAATGGAAAAACTCAAAACTAGAAGGTTGTAGATCTCGTCGAGATCTATAATTTTCATATAAAAATTATCTTCTTTTAATACCGCAAAAAGATATGATTTTTCTAATATATATTAATCATATCAAATCATATATTTTTTGTGGAACTAAATGAAGATAATTTTTATATGAAAATTATAGATCTCGACGAGATCTACAACTTTCTAGTTTTGAGTTTTTTCATTTGAAGTCGTTAAGATGCTCAAAAAAATTAATGACATATTTAGACTTAAGGGTATTTTTGACTTTTCACACCTACAGATTGACACCGTTAGAGCCTAATCTGACGGCATTGGCATGGAGGGCAAAAAAAAGTTGGAGCAGTGACGCTGAAGACCGCTAAACTTTTCCAGTGGCTCACAGGGGATTGCGATCTTTTCTAATGGCTTACGAGGAATTCCCCCAATTTTCTTTTCTTAGCTTTCTCCTATGAAAAATAAATTAATTCATGTGAATTCTCGTGAAATTCCTCCTTTCTATAGGGGTGCTTGACATATTATGTGTTATAATAAAAGTGTATAAGATATAAGAAGATGGATATATTGGACATATTATAATTTCATATTATATAAGAACTTTTTTACTACAAGGTACTCCGTCTGTCCAAGAAAACATGCAACTACAGGTTACGTGCCAACAAAAGTAGTTTACGTTTGACCAAATTTCTAGTGAACACTATTCATATTTGTGACTCCAAATTAATTTATTAAGAAAATACATTTCATAATTAATTGAACGGTATTTATTTGATATCATAAATATTGATATTCTTTTATCTATAATTAATCAAATTTGAGATATTAAACTATGACATTGTGCTAGAATTGCATGTTTTTCTGGACAGAGGGAGTAGCACTTAGGGCACCCGTAGTGGTTGGCTCGTAAGTTAGCTATAAGCATTTTTTGGCATATTTTAATGCAAGAGAAAGAAAAGCTAGCTCTTGATTAAAAGCTAGGCTTATACACACATTTCAAGATTATGTAATAGTGTTACGCTGATCTAATCATATTATGAATCATTATTAAAAGCTAATACCATCGGAGATGTTGGCTTCTGACTCTTGCTGTTGCGGGTGCCAAAGCGTGAGTTTTAGGCCGCGTTTAGTTGCCGCCTGAATCGGCGCCGCCTGAAATTCATCAGCACTGTAGCGCACTATAGCTTTTTGTTTGTATTTGGTAATCATTGTCCAATCGTTGACTAATTAGGCTCAAAACTTTCGTCTCGCAAAGTACAACAAAACTGTGCAATTAGTTTTTGATTTCGTCAACATTTAGTACTCCATGCATGTACTGCAAATTTGATGTGACGGAGAATCTTCTTTTTGCATAGTACCAAAGTTTGCATTTTGGGTAACTAAACAAGGGCTTATACGATGATTGACTTGGATTAGCTGATTTTAATTTTTGAAAATAGGAAAGTCCACAAGCACAGCACGGTTAAGATAGACGCTGGGCCGCTTGGGCCGTCCGAATCTCCTGAACCGTCGTCTCCTAAGAGAGAGCAGAGAGACCAGCGATGGCAAAGCCGGCACCGCCGGCGTTCGTGTACCGGATCAGCACGGCCGACGAGTGGACGGAGTTTCAGCGCACGGGCACCACCCTCGGAGGCGATCTCGACCGCTCCACCGGCTGCATCCATCTCAGCAACCTAAGCCAGGTAAGGTAACCCCACCTTAATATGGCTTGATTTCTTCCGGCCTACGCCCTGCCTAAAATTTCCACGATCCGTAATTCCGTAGAGAGCTATCCGCTTGCTGGAACAGATTTGGGTTGCTCTTGTGTTCTTGATTTGTGTGGTACTTGGGATAGGTCAATCTAGTTCTGGAATCTATGGCTTGGAGCATGTCCTTGTTGTCTGCAGATGCCATTCGATGCACAGTTAGTTTTAGTTTGCGCTATGTTATTTTAGAATTTATCCATTTGATTTGATTTGATGGGATTTGTTGGTTACAGAACTCAGGGTAGAGGTTTGGGGGCATGTTTCTTTTTTTTTAATCTGTTTATATGCCCAGGTGTTCATAGTTAGTTGGCACTGGCGGTTGATGCTATATAGGATGACTGTAAATTGACCGTAAGATAATACTAAATATGTTGTATGTACTATTTAAGATGCAGAGTACATAATGGGTTTTATCTGTAAGCCTGCTGGAGCCTGGAACTGCAGTAAGACATTTCTTGTGTATAGTATGATGAAATCTTGCAAATGGATATGCCTGCGGCCTGCCAACTCATTCTGTATTTGTTTACTCTTGTAATTTGTTTTCTTTTTTATCATAATAAGTTCCTCCTGTATTGATATATTATAGGAGAATGATATCTAGCAGTTTGTTGTGCTATTCTAAAGAACAATTGAAATTGAAGTATGGTTTACCAGAAATCATTGAACTATGCAATTTTATTCTCTTAAAATACTCTGCTCACTTCTGATATATGTATATTATTGCACTCTAGATGTTATCCCACATAATTGTTTGAATATCATTACTCCATCAGTAAGTACATTGTTTATTTATTGCCAACAATGTTCGAAACTTAAATGTTAGTCTTTCCAGGTCCTACAAGATGCATGAATTCCATTATGTTTACTCAACGTATTTTTTTGTCATTTCTATTCTTGACTACTATTTCTATATGTAATCAAAGCTGGACAACTTATCTTTTGATTTTACTTGAATGTGATTCCTTTCATTTTTCATGCTGTCACTCATATAATTTTTCTCGTGAACTGAAGATTGTTTAATTCTTGGACCTGGTGAAGGTGAAGATGACTTTAAAAAACTTCTTCCTGGGAAGGAATGATCTATACCTACTGCAAATTGACGCTTCCAAGGTATATTTAAATCCTATCAGTTGTTGATTTGTTACTTCCTAACTACCTCTTTTGTATAATGTAGATCTACAATGCTTTACTGCTCTTGTTTACTACTTATTTTTATGGGAGGTTGCATGCACACAAGTTAATTATTTGTTTGTCTACATGGATAAGAAAAAGTCATGTTATTGCTGTTTTCTATTATATAGCTTTGTCAATTCAATGTGCCAATAATTATGTTCAGATAATAACTTATTATGTATTGCGTACTGAGTTTCATATGCTTGTTGTTTATTTTTTTTTTCTTGTTTATCTCAGCTTGCAGATGGGTTAATTTATGAGGCAAGTGATGATAATAATTATTTTCCTCATTTCTATGGCCCTGGTCGGAGCTTTGTACCTCTTCAACTAGATGCTGTTGTGAAGGCAGACAAAATAGAGCTTGCAGACAATGATTTTACCTGTGCTCTACTTGATGGAAGTGATCTCCCAAGCTGATTTTGAGTCTCACATTTATCTTAACAATGTTCATTTGAGTTCTCTGCCGAAGCTTAGTTTTTAAGATCTCTATGTGCAGAAGTCATACTCATATATTAGTGTGACTGATTGTACCATCCAGAATTATCAACAGCTATGCATACACTTTCTAGTGGAACCTTGGAAGATAAACTATGACCATGGGAAGTTCAGAACTGTTTGGAATTTATGCATCATGATGGATCAGGATGTTCATTATGCTAAAGCAAATAATACAATGTGTACTTGCTGTCATGTTACATCAGTGCCTTGTTGCGTAGACATAAGCACTCTGTTAAATAAGCACCCTATTGTTCATCAATTGTTAATGATTCTGAAATGGGGGTTTTACATTGTACTGTATATTAGTAAAGAATGCAAAGGGAGGTACTTTAGAAAATACTCTGTTAAAATAAGCACCCTATTGTGCTTCAATTGTTAATGATTCTGAAGAAGTTAGTTTTACATGGTACTGTATTAGTGAAGAATGCAAAGCAAGGTACTTTAGAAAATACTTGTTAGCATTAGGTTCATGGTACGGATATCGCAGATAAAGTCTACAGCTATCATTGCATATTTTTGAAGGAATAGCAGACATTTTTTAAAAGATGGTTGTGTATAAGTTCTGCTAGTGATTGGGTTGAGCTTTGCACATTATCATTGCAATAGGTTGGTCCTAAACTATTTAAGTCAACATGTAATGTTCATCTCACTTGGAATAATTGGATGCATGACTTGAAATTGTTAATGCAGGAATTGAGTGCACCACTCTGTCATTGTTTCTTAAATAAGGACCCTATTGTGCTCACTTCTTTGTTGCCCCTACGTGTGTCAATTTTCACTGCTATGATTTCTTCGAGGTGCATCAGTCTGGAATATATTAAATTATACTATCATTGAACATTTTTTGTTGTTGTTGTGGAAGTTCTGAACTGTAGAGTGTAGTATCAGTGTCTACAAGATCCTACACAACAGAGACTTGTATCTTTCCCTGCCAGATCCTGGAGAGGCACAGATTGGAGCACGGCGATGGTAGATGGTAGCATTTTGGTGCATGTTGAGTTTGGAAGTTACAGAATGCGGCGACTGCTGCCCATATTGTCAACTCGCCAAATAACTTGTAATGGTCAAGTGGTGGGGAACTATACAGAAGATTAGGGAACTGTATCTGCTGGCATGAAATGCTCACTTCCTCGCTGGACTGGAAGGAATTACCTGATGGTTTAATCAATGGAGCATGCTCCACATTACCTCGGTCGTATATAGAGGAAAAATAAAATCAAAGAATCGATTCATGGGCTGGTTCATTGATCCCTCAAATTTGTCTGTAGTTTCCATGTGTCCAAGTAAATAAACTTACAAGATCGAAGAACTTGAGATGCAGCTAGAGGCTTTCGCGACATATGAGTTTGGGGTTTACTCCATCTGTGGAGTGGTAAAAAGTTGCAAAAATGCTCTCTGTACAGGAAGAAATTATGTGATCGATTATTATTTATCTTAATGGAATGGAAGATGATGCTTTTCATATATATAGAGGAAGAAAGCAAAAGGCTTATCTTGTGTTTGGTTCGGAGGATGACCGTGGACGGAGCTACTAGGCTATGCCAGTGAGTCAGTGTATCCTGGAATTCGCCAACCGTTTGGTGTGTGCCAACGAATTCACAGGTTATGTCAGACTGTCAGTCTATCCTAGGAGAACCTGTGATCCAACTTAAGGGGTGTTTAGGGACTAAAGTTTAGTTCCGTCGGATATTTGATGTTAACTAGGAGGATTAAACATGAGCTAATTATAAAACTAATTGCACATATGGAGACTAATTTCCAAAACGAATTTATTAAGCCTAACTAATCCACCATTAACACATGTTTACTATAACACCACATTGTCAAATCATGAACTAATAAGGCTTAATAGATTTGTCTCGTGAATTAGCTTTCATCAATGAAATTAGTTTTATAATTAATCTATGTTTAATACTCTAAATTAGTATTAAACATCCGATGTGACAGGCCATGCACTCCTTAGAGACCTCAAGTTACATATCTTAGAGGTCAGCGATATGCTTTATAGTACATTTTTTGTTTAGAAAATTTTCATAGAAAGAAATAATGCATTTGAAAGTACCTTTCGTGCACGTGGTACTGTATTGGTAATTTGGTATAGGATCCTAGTACATGCCGAACTATCTGAGAACCCTTCGTGCTGATTTTGACTTTGTCATGGGTACCCTTATTGCTGATTATGACTTTGACATGGGTACGGGATGGGCTACTTGGAGCAATCGTGGCTACACGCATCATAATAGCCGCGCGTGACAAGAATAATCTTCTCCGATGTGTTTATGGAAAGTTTTCACCGCTGGACTTTTCAACAGTTTCGGAGTGCCGCCTTCTGCGAATGGATGATGGTTAAATGGTCGGTTTTAGAGTTCTATCTAATACTTTTTTGGTTCTAAATTATAAGTTCTCCTAGCTTTTCTATTGCAATACTGACGGATAATTTGGAATGGAGGATAGTTATCTAGTCTAATTGAGTACTTTCTCAATGATTATTTACTACTAGGTGGCCGGTACCTTTTGGGCTAGGAGACTTTGGATGGGAATTTTGGTTGCTAATTTGATTTTCTTTAGAGATTGTTTAAACTAACAAATATGTTCGTGCATTATAATGAAATGTACATCTTGTTACAGGGGTTAACCGAGCGACTTAGAAATTTCTCATTTGTTCCAATACCTCTTAGGATTCGACTCTGTGCCATGGTTAGATGCACATTCACATTGTAATCACTCTTACGAGCATAGGTCAGCAAATAAAGAGAGATGTACAATGCAGTGTGGGAAGTAAATTATGGCGAAATCGTCTACTTTGACTTAAATATTAAAGATTGATAAGACTAAAAAAATCCATCACCCATTTGAAACAAAAAAAGGAACACCTAGAAAATGCTGAAGTATGTTGTACTGCTGTAGTAGTTTTAACAAATTATGTATTGCACGCTAAATATATGAATTCGGTTTCTTTTCCTTTTCTTCGGGCGTTCATTCTAGCACCCTCTGCATCAGAGCTTTGTTTATATCGGCTAGTTTTAGACTGTCTCTAACAACCGCGACAAAAAATACAAGGCTTATTTGTCCTTTGAAGAGCACTACAAACAAAGGGTTCAATCGCTCTGTTCGCTGGTTGGTTTCTGGGCTGGTTTGGATTGGCTGGTGCTGGTTTGTTGTGAGAGGAAAACATTGTTGGCTGGCTGGTTTGGGCTGACTGAAACCAACAAGTGAACAGGCTGAATACCTATTTTTGGTCTTCTCCAACAACAAGACCCAAAAGACAACTCTTTCTGCAAATGGGTCTCCAGGAGAGAGGATACTCATATTTGGGTTATGCCTCTCCTGACACCCAAAATGAGTCTTTCATATAGGTACTCTGTTGAAGGCTATAGGTATTGTGTTGAAGATCCGATATTGCGTTGAAGACTCATTTTGAATTTGGGTTCCGCAATAGCCAGTTGGAGGCGAAAAGGTAGGTCCGGATTGCTATTTTTCAATGACGAATAATCTCACAATCTTGAACATCTATTTCAGGATACGTTGGTAATGTTTTAGGCTTTAAGAATTTACAATTCTATCATAATTCGCTGGTGAAATACACTGTACGGAGACTGGGAACGAAATCGATCCTCGAAACGTGGCTGGCATCGGTTTGTAAGCAGAGTTGGCTATCGAGGAACAGCAACCGGAAATAAAGCGAACACCCCCGCTTTTTGTTTTTATTTGATTTGACTCCCTTGGAATCTCGACTGTGCACAAACTTGACCGCAAATTTACAGATTATATTATATTACATTACAGGTGAAACCTATGGAGGCTTAGGAGTCAAAGAACGGGGACAGCTCGTATCTGAGGCTGCAGCTTCCGCCCAGCACCCTGCCGCCCTCCGGCGCGCACCCCCTAGCCATCAGCTGCGCAATGGCGGCCTCCAGGCAGGCCTTGCAGTCCCCGCCGGAGAGGTCCTTGGTGCACTGCGCCATGGCGCGCAGCCTCTGCTGCTGGCCGCCGGCCGCCGTTGTCACGGCGTCCCCAGCGGCGAACAGCAGCGGAGAGAGGTACGCCGTCCTGGTGAGCCGCTTCAGCAGGGCGGCGACGTCCCGGTCGAGCTCGGCCGACCCCGCCGCCGCCGCGCCCCGGAGCGCGACGACGTCGGGCGCGAAGGCGCGGTGGTCCCGGTCGACCTCGCCGAAGAAGGGGGCCGAGGAGTAGCGGAGCGTGCAGGCGTCGAGCCAGACGACGGCGTCCGTCTTGTGCGCGCACACGCGCCGCGCGTGCGACCGCGCGGACCGGATGCACCGCGCGCACGCAGCGCGCGCCACGTCGCCGCGGCACAGCGCGAGGCCGTGCACGCGCTCGCCGCCGCCGGAATCGGCGCCCACCGTGGCGATGTCGAACCCCCCGGCGGCGGGGGCCTTGGCCTCGAGGAGGGACATCAGCCGGTGGAGGTTGCCCGCGAACGCGCTGTCGGCCGCGAAGGTTCCCGCGCCGGAGCACGATGCGGCGGGCGCGCTCGTCGTCCACGTCCAGGAGCTCGCCGCCGATGACGACGACCAAGTGGAGGCGGCGGCGACGAGTGCCACAAGGAATGCGGCTTGATGAAGAACCATGGCTGCGCTGGACGGCTGGAGAGCTCTGAACCTTGGATTGCAAGAGACTGAGAGGGAGAGGGAGAGGGAGAGGGAGACGAGCATGCGGACAGTGGGTGGCTTATAAAGAAGCAGGCAGCTAGGCGTGCGGTGCGCAGGTCGAGGGGAATGGGAAGAAGCCAAGATGGTGGTGATGACGAGTGACGCGGCCACGCGGGTGGTTGAAACGGCCAGGAATTGTTGTGGTTGGACCGCGGATGGAAACGGCAGAGGTAGGGGGAAGATGGCCCGGCGCGGCGCCGTCTGGACGAGGTCGTCGTATTCGCCAAAGGCAGGCTGCTGCTGCTGCTGAGTGAGACTAGTAGAAAAATACACTTAATAATTGTAGCCAATAAGATATGTTACTACCTACCACTACTCCTAGGGTAGAGTCCTGTGTATTCCTACCTCTGTTTTGTCTGATAATAATGAAATCGCAGTCACACATTCAGCTTCGCCATTTGTTTAGGCTTGTTTCGGAAACTTCCCCGAGGTCAAACATGGTGACGCCTCACCAGCCTTGACGCCATCGTCGCCCTCGTCCATAGACGGATAGATCCAAGCCATGAGTAAAAGTACGGTTGACTAATTTAGTGTGAGAGAAAAATACTGTTTGTTAGTTGAAAAATACGACTTATAAATCAAGCGAACAAGAAGCATAGGCCATAGCAATCATTCAAAGGCAGCGTGCTACCGGCTACTGCTGCCGCTACCAGTTCTAAGTGTCTAGGAGCAGCGCGAGGGATATCATTCAGAACACCATGGCGATTATATAAAAAAAATACTTTAATATTGTGTGTGACTCAAGTGTAACAATATATATATATATATATATATATATATATATATATATATATATATAATACTTTAATATTTATTAGATTGATTGATCATGTAACATATTTTTATAGCAAATCTATTTAAAAATATATTATTACTATTTTTACAAATTTAGAATAATTTAAAATTGATTGATTCTTTGAGAAGTGAGATGTGTAGTTTGGATCTCAGCACAAGTCAGCATCAGCTGCTACTCGTGAGCTGTTGTGTGACATTCGGATGAAGATTTGCTGCAGCAAGGAGGAGGACACACGGGACGGCAGGAGGCAGGTAATCTGGGAATGTGTGCGCATTCCACGAGATGGAATGGAACTCTAAATATTTACTTAAGCATTTAAATAATCTTTTCATTCCATGCTGTCAATCGGAACGCCATGGAAACGGAAAACAAATGCCACTGTAAGTACATTGTCCTTGTCCTTTCTTTCAAATAAATAATCCTACGACAATCAGGTGTCGACTTTGCAAAGCTGTTTCGATCAATTTTTTTTTATTTTATTATTATTATTTTTTTTTTTTTTGCAAAGCTGTCTCCAATCTGATTATGGGGACACACCATGCAACGGCCTGTTCATCTTCGCAACGTTGACCAAGAAATATGTGCATTTCTATTTTCGGTCTAGTGTATTTGTTTTTTTTAACATAAAGCTTGTACGTAGGAGTTTAGCCAGTTTTGTATTGATATATTTAGAGGCCTAGGCCAAAAAAGAATGTACAAAACTAAAAAGTGAGTACTGATAAGAAATAAAAGAAGAAAAACACCTCAGATTTTGTTCCTTCCATACGATGATGTCCCATCATATTAGGATGAGAATGATCTATAAAGCCCTTAAATGTCGGCTGTGAGCCGGTGTTTGCTTATTTATGCTTTAGAAGACTATGGAAAGCTATTGTTGAAGCAACTGTCCTATTATTGAAGCCACATGTCGTTAAAAAAAGTAATATGTTTATTTACGATATAAATATTTATACTATTTTAAACTTAATTTGATTAAACTTAAAAAGGTTTAACTTAGAAAAGCTTATGTGCCAACCTTGGTAACACTACCCATGACAATAAAACCCAAGGCCTTCACTTTCCAGTTTCCAACGTTTTTCTCACCATGCGCTGTGCCACCGCCACCGGCTCTGCCCTGCTCATTCGCCGGATCAGCCCCCCAATCTCTCACACGCCCCTCCCCTTTTTTCTCCCCGGATTTGGGTGCCTAGACAAAACCCTACCTTCGGTCGTCTCCTCCCTACTCCAGCCGACCTCCACCTCTGTTCTTTCCCGAGCTCAATCTCGGTTGGCCTCAACCATGCCATCCCTAGATGGCTAGCTGTAGAACATCCACAAGCTCCGGCCACTGCCACACCCACGCCCGATCAATGCCTGTTCGGTTGGCTGGTTCGTATTGTTGCTGGTTCATGAAGAAGTACTGCTGGCTGGTTTGTGTGAGAAAAAAATACTGTTCCGGCTAAAAATTTACGATCGTTTACAACAAGCCACAGCCAAACGAACAGGCTTAAGATGTGGAAGGGGAAAAAAGGGAAAACGATATGTAAATGATGAACATATTCCACATGCCATAAGAAAGCAGAGACCCTGATTTAGAATCCTTGATGGCGTTGAACCAAGAAAAATGGCTCTCAAAAGTAGAGGAGCCTTCAAGTATTAGAAAAAATAAAAGCCCTGACTTAAGGCTCTTGGTTCCTGTAAGAGTTGTTTGGTACTAACCGCCAATTCAATTTTGTAAGATGCACATTACATCAAGAACGGCAGATAACGTCTTTAAAAATATCTGTACGACAGCCTCGCCATTCAGATACCACAATATGAACAAAATTTCCCTGGATACAAACACAAGTCCACAAGTCCATACAGAACTTCCGGACCAGATCATTCAATGCAGCGATCATCCAAAAGATGTAAGCAGGGCATGATCAACTAACATTTATCATTGTCTTGTTCAACCAAGGTCCAGTTTAGTTTGCAAAAAATTTTGCAAAATTTTTCACATTTTCTGTCACATCGAATCTTTGGACGCATGCATGAAGCATTAAATATAAATAAAAAATAAAACTAATTACACAGTTTAGACGAAATCCACGAGACGAATCTTTTAAGCCTAATTAGACTATGATGGGACACTATTTGCCAAATAACAACGAAAATGCTACAGTGCCCATTTTGCCAAAAATTTTGGAACTAAACTGGGCCCAAGTAAAAGTACCACATCATATATAGGAGTTCAAAATTGAGACTTTTCTTTTTGAGTAACAGAATTGCAAGTTCAGCTAAAATAACTTGAGTTCTCTCTCTATTTCATACTAGAGCAGCTGAGAAACTGCAATCTTAAACTTTTGGCATGTCAATTTGGACGACTTCAAACCCTGAAATTAAATAAGCACACCATGAAATACTTGTCAGCAGTAGTATAAGAACTAAAAGAGGAAAACTAGAAATAACTGCACACTATTTTCACAAAATTGCATCTCCAATTTAAGTTTCACAATCACTTGAATATTGCCTCTTAGCTTAGAACTCATTTCCTTGAGAAAGAAGTATCAAGTAAAATCACATAATATCACACAAAAAGTGAACAAAACAATCACTTCCTGGAAAGTATGTGGTAGCTTCAATACATGCTAATGCCACCTTAGCATGTAGTAGCTTCAAGAACTCACACAAAAAGTTTGATCAAGAACAATGTTACATGGATACGCATGCCCAAAGAAATTTTGCAGTGTCAATTCATGCTCGACACAGGGCAACACGTATCAGACACGCCAGAGCAGTACCGGAGGCAAACAGGTTTCTTTGGAGGATGGCCAACCACTGAGCACGGAGGATGAAAAGTGGAGAAGGGCTGAAGAGTCAGACAGCGTTAAAGATGATAAGAACCGCAGGTCCTCAGCCTTGCCCTTCCAGTCCGCTAAGTTAGCAACATCTGATTCCTAGGGAAATTAAGAGCACCATTGAAGATGAGAAGGGCAGGGGCAATCAATTTTCTAGTCCCAGATGCAAGGGGATGGCGGCAGCAGCTCTGCGATGGGCACAAGAGATCAGAGATGTAGTCTTGGCAATAAGAGGAGGGAGCGGTGGCAGCTACTAGATGTGTCCCTGCGTAGGCCTAGTGAAGGTTAGGGCAAGATTTGTTTAGGTGGACTGAGTAGGCCTGTAAAAGGCAACCCAATAGCATATATCTTTCTTTATTCCCTCTCCTGTTCTTTTTTCTCTCCTTTTTAAACTTGTGATGCATTTGCCCATATGGATTAGTTAAACGTGACACGATAATAAAAGATTGCGCACAAGATTGTGTAAATGAATTTATTTTCTTTTCTAATTAACAATCATAATAATTACTATATTAGACAAACCCCAAATCCTATTTTCTAGAGTTCGCCGGATTGGGCATCTGCACCCAAATCTGGACACTGACACCCTCACTCGCACTGGCACCTCCAGGGAACACTGGTCAGAGCATCAATAACAAAAAGAAGTCATAGCTTCATGATATTCTATTGCTAAATTTCAAGTTCATACTAGATACTGGAAAGTACCTTAGCATACCTAAGCAAAAATATTAGCTAGAAAGTATATAACTCAAGGGAATACACTGATGGCCATAATCCTCCAAGTCCACATTATATGTTAAAAATCTGATGCACTTTTTGCACACAATGATATATTTATTTGGTTTGAGCTTGCATGAGGTAATAATTAATAACAAGTGACACCCACAGTACACGCAACATCAAATCATCCAAGTTTTTGAACTTCATGCTCCCCAACAAATTTATTTTTTACTCCTCAACACCCCATTTATAAATCATACAGATCTGCTACGGATCCAGAATGGCTACCGCAAATAGGAAAAGTCAACAACCTCATTTTAACTATTTCACTGCCTGTCACTCAAGTTATTCAGTTTTTAAGTGGTAGCATTTTCTCTAGTTCTAGAATCTAGATCATACTAAATAGTGATAAAAATACTATCAAAACTAAAAAGGTAAAATCATCCATTCAGGATAGCATCCTGATAGTTGCTACAGTTTTTCTTTTAACCTCACATGACGGTTGAAAAGGCACATGTTTCATAGAATCACTGAATTCTGTAATCCAAAATTCAGAAAATGTTTCCTAACATTATTTTTCTGAATGCAGGATTATAAATTCAGTTTTCAAAGTGGTATCTCATTGCCCTCAGAAAGTTAAAACTAGTGTGACCTGAAAGAGTATGGATAATATATAAGAGGACTCGGTATACATGTTCTACTTAAAGTGCTGAACCACAGATTGACATAATACAACTTAGAAACTTTGAGACAGCTGATTGGGGAAATATACAAGAGGCCACAGATTGTTACTCATAGCTCTGTAGTCTTTATCTTTCTAATATTAGAAAGTTAGAATACCATTGAATTTTCAGGTAACTTTGATACCATTTGAATTCACACCGTTACCATTTCTATCATCTATTCCATACCGTTAGCAACAAAGCACTCTAAGAAATTTAATTTACTCACTGTCATAAGCTCAATTTTATAATAAGTAAATGTCACTGAAGCCTCACAAGGGGTCCGCAAGCAGTATCAATATGGAACAGCCAATCATCGGGCACCAGATTGGACTGTGTCCCAAGTGCCAACCCAGATGCCACCACTATGACACTGAATGAAATTGCCAAGCCATAATAGTTGAAACTGTGCAGAAATAGGGTTCATATCCTGGTTAACGTAATCCAAACATGTTGCTTTTAGTGTATCTTTTTTCCCCTGAATATTAAGAAAACAAATGTTTAACTATCCTTGAATTATGAAAATATAACCTTTTAGTGTATCTCATAATTACTATCCTGCTACAGACAAATAGCATTGTATGCTTGGCGTTAAAAGGCTTCAGTTGAGGCATGTGACCAAAAGTAGCACATTTGAATCTTTATATGCACACTGCATCCTCTTGATAAAAGAATCTTTCAAACTCCCTGAGTTTTGACATCCTCATCACACATCTCAAATCTTTAAGGCCCCATTCGTTTATTTCGGAACGGGCCGTTCCGGGGCGTCGTTCCGGGTGGAACGGAGCCGCCTGTATTGAAAACTGGAGTATCGTGGCCAGGATCGAAACCTGGTCCGGCCACTGCCGAACCAGCCCTAAAAGAACTTTGATGTAACAATAACATTGTTTGTTCAGGCAAAACAAATATTGCACGCCATATGAGTAGAACTGAGCCTTGGAGAGCATGGGACAAACAACCTCTTCTAAGGAATACACTGATCCCAAATAAACACAATTGACATACAACTATGAGCATCTAAGAAAGATGCTACAACTACCCATACGCATGATCACACATATGTCTCCACAAGGATACAGCCACCAGCACAAGAAAGATACTACAAAGTAACAGAATTCTCAAAAACAAAGCATTGTAGGGCATAGCATGTACACATGCTAATGCATATGATTTTTAAAGATGGAATGAGAGAACAGAAAGAAATGGAGAGCTCAAATCAAGGGTAAGGAACGGAATCCAATTCTAAAATCAGTTCTCTGTCCAGTTTGCTAGGACAGAAACCTAACCCAGGAAACACAAGAAAACACAACGCTAAAAAAAATCACTGGATATCAATGCATCATCAAATATTTTTTTTGGTCAATAGTGTACCGGATACTACAATTATTTTTTAACAATGCATGCTATGCCAAGCAAATTACTTCAAGTAATTGGAGATAAAGAAATCAGTTTCATATGGAGATGCTCCACACCATTTATCTCAATGCTGGATTATCATCAACCCAAGTTTGTTTTTGGATTTTCAAGCCGTATCTTTTGCTTAAAACACATGTATGAATTACTCAATTATGAACCTAAGACAAAATCATTTATACTCAGGGTCACCCCGATGTTAACGCAACAATCGCAACCAATATGCCAACTACAGAATTGGAAAAAGGTGGGATGTTATTCCATACCTCTGAAACCAAAGGGAAGAAGCATCCATCTCACTCAGGCAAGAATTTCACCTCCAGCTGCTTGGGAAGAAAGTATGAATGCTATAGCCGGTCTTCCAGTTATCCAAGTAGATCACCTTCCTAACAGCCCACCACCCGATCGCCATGACAGCGAGCAATGCAAACCGCTGCGTCTGCAGGCTCTCCACCTTTACCAACAAGTGTGTCACCCCAGCGATCATGAGACCGACTAGTGTGTACAAGAACCCGACAGCAAACCCCTCAGCCCCCAGCTGCATCCCTGACCCCTGGTAGAAGAACACGAGCTTGTTGGGATCCGCGCGGTCGGTGAGGAACATGGGCGTGTGCCTAATAATCCCGTACATGCCCCCAGAGACGCTGAAGAAGTAGACGAAGAGCGCCCCAGCCATCCAGACACGGCGGTCATGCAGCAGGGTCTCCCCATCGATGATCCTCTTGATCATGAAGGGGATGGAGATGAGGAAGAGGATGCCAAGCAGGATGATCTGGTTGCGGGAGAGGAACGGCGGGCGGACGATGGGCCCGACCTCGAGGCCCGTGCGGGACTCGATAAACTCGGCCATGGAGTCGGCGAGGCGCGCGAAGTGGGACTGGTCCATCTGCTCAGATCCCGACAGGATGGCGTGCTCGGGGCGGATGAGGCGGGCATGGGGCAGCGAGTTGACGCCGAACTGGTGGAAGGAGTGCTGCGACTCGGCGAACTCGATGTCGGCGAAGAAGAGGTCGCCGGAATCGGGGTTGTGGGCGAGGAAGGAGGCAGAGAGGAGCGCGAACTCGGTGCGGAGCTGAGGCAGGTGGAGGTCGGGCTTTGAGTGGAGCGAAGCGGCGTCGAAGAAGACGAGCACGGAGTACGAGCGGCGCGCGGAGGGGGCGGAGAGGAAACGGGTGACGGAGGTGTCGGTGAGGTGGATCACGCCGGACGGGGACCGCGCGCGGAGGGACTGGAGCTCCGAGACAAGGTCATCGGCTCCGGCGGGTGCGCCGCCTAGGAGTACGAGGGGAAGGAGGAGCAGCAGCAGCAGCAGGTGGCGGTGCGGTGGAGGCGCCATGGCGGATGGGCAGATCTGGAGGGCAGGAGGCCGGCGGGTCCGTGGGTTTAGACTTGCGTTGAGGCAACGGACAAAGGTGGAAGAGAAGACAGAAGACTCACTAATGGGCTACTAATGGGCTGAATCCTAGCTAAGAAACAAGTACCTGGGCCGCTTACGTGGTTCAATCTTCAATGAATCGCACTAAGAGGATGGGAAAAAGTTCATTCGTTAAAAAAAAAAATCCAATTCACCTCAACTAATCATTGAATTTGAAAGACTCCCTCGAACTTTATACTCCTTAAGTTCTGAATTATAAGTTGCTTTGACTTTATTTGGTTTATCCATTTTACTTTGTATCTAGACATATTATTTATTTAGATGCATAGCAAAATGGATGTACCAAAAAAGTCAAAGCGACTTATAACTTGGAACATAGAGAGTAGTTAATACCGAACAAGAACAACGTACACATTTCAGCTTTTAAAACCAGACAAAATATCCCCTGACTATTTTAAAGTGGTTTCTTAGGCGATTTGCTGACGTGGCAGTGGGACCGATCCATCATTTGGTCCTTCTCCTTTCTCTTATATAAAAATACACAAAACTTTTTTATGAAGTTGCATGAATACACACTTTATATCAAAGTTGTAGAGGTCGTCACGATCTACAACTTTGTTGTTGATACTTTTTAATTTAATATATTTTAGAGGCTCAAATATTTGTTTAAGTTAACATATTTTAAAGCATTAAAATTCAATTTTTTGAAATTTTAAAATAACCTCGGATGTGACACAGTCTATACCAAAGTTATAGTTCAAAGTAAGATCAACAACTTTGTAGTTGATAATTTGTTTATCTCAGATCGTTTAGAGGCACAAGTATTCGTTTTAAGTTCTCTAATTTTAAAATTCATTTTTTAAATTTTTTCAAATGATCTTAGATGTTGATGTGATCAACAATAAAGTTGTAGCTCTCATCTCAATATGTTCTACAACTTTGTAGATTTTTTATTTTTTATATGTCTTGTGTTGACTGGTCAAAACCGCTGCCGCATCAGCTAAAACAGTGTGGGGTGGTCCAACAAATGGTTTTACGTATTTAGGGACCCACAATACACGGTTTTGCGTTCGTGGATGAAACCTGAGCTGTGTCAATAATTCAAAGGGATAAGAAAGATTTTTTTTCCTCCGACTAAAAGAAAGAGCATGGCCAATTGGATTTTTTAGTCGGAGGAGAGAAAATTGAAAAAGAAAGGCTTCAACAACCGTTGCCATAAACACTGACTGCAAGAGTTGAGGAGCCAGAGCCGCTGAGAACCCTTCCAAAGTGGCTTTAAGTCGAAGTCGGCAAAACATTAATTTAATTTCAAACAATGACTAACGTCGAGTAAAGAGAGTCAGCTTCCCTCCTCTAATATCCGAGATCTCTTTTCACGCCTTGATTTGATATCGTCATGGCCCAGGGTAGTGACAAATTTATGCTGGTATAAAAAAAATAAAGAAACCCCGAAACTCATCTGTTACTATTTTGAGCAGTGATGCCACTGAACAGGGATGAAGTGATTTGCGAGAAAAATCAGTGCCCGCCGTGGTTGAACCGGTTTCAGTGTAATCATATCGATGTATCTTCTGCCGAACATGCAAACATAAACATAACCAGCTGAAAAATGTTCTAAGAATACAAACATCACAATGGTAGATGGGAACAGTCATGAAAAGCAGCTATTTTTATACACATGACGCTGATACTGATCATAGACACCAGACATGCAGTCCATGTAGTGCGAGAAGGAGAAGGAATCAGATAATATACTCAGTTGAACCTCTCACCTCACAAAATGCTCTATACTGATAATCTACTTTACGATGCTCTCATTAAATATACAAGTATATATGTGACCACCGGTATCAATCTACCTATTAGACCCCTTTTTTTTTGCCGGGATTCTACTAGGATGTAAGGTAGTCTTATCAACCACCTTAAAACGCTTAATATGAAGTCACTCACAAAAGTTTATGAAGAACACATTGTAAGATAGCTAAAATCTGTTGCCCGTAAAATTTCTGGATGTGAAAAATAAAAATCCTGAAAAGACTCCCTAATCATTAAAAGAAAAGTAATGATAAATGTAGCATCACTTAAAGAGCAGCAAGAATATTGTGATCATTAGCTAGCTACCCAAGAAATACAGGAGCCTCAAAAGAGGATTCACGGTGGACATGAAGATAAGCAGCTCTCCAGAAGCAAGAGAGCATCCCATATTCTGCTGACTTCATTCCTACAGAGCAATGAGATAGACATCTATTACACCACTGCTGCAAAAGTTTAAGCCAATCTAGCAACCAGAAATTTTTTCATCTATTCCGTCATTTACATGATACATTCTCAGGCATGCTGTATCAACGATACATCCACTGAGGGTTGTTTATCTCTAGGAGACGGCCAAAAGTTGCCAGTGCATCATAATATTTGCGGATCTTGAGATATCCTCTTATCGCAGAAACATCAGATTCTCTGAATTTGGCCTTTTCTATAATTAGTTCAATAGCACTAATAAGATAATCATCCATGCCCAGATTCAATAAACCTTCAGCTAGCATACGGAAGGATGAAAACTCAGGCATGAAACCCTTATTCACCATCTCCACCAAGAAATCAAAAGCTTCTTTGATAGGCCCTCCACCACGACAGAGACTACGGAAAACAATCTTATATGTTAGGGCATCAGGAGGCTCACCCACCTCAGTCATTTCCCTGAAAAGATTAAGGGCGTCTCTTAAATTATTCTGTCTAAACAAAGACTGTATGACAGGGTTGTAAGCTTTTGGAGTAGGCCTAATCCCTTTAATTCGCATGCCTCTTAAAAGCTTCAAAGCAACCTGAGTCCTACCAGCCTTGCATAGACCGTTAATGAGTGTTCCATATGTGACAACATCAATTTCAAATCCATTTGCTGTCATAGTTTCTAAAATATCAGCTGCTTTCTTGATGTTCCCCTGCTTGCAATAATGTGTTAGAATAGAGTTATAAGTGATATTATTGGGTTGTAATCCTTCCTTCACCATTTGTTCAATAAGTTCTGTTGCGTCATCAATCCTCTTGGCCTTGCACAAGCCATCAATAAGCGTATTAAATGTGACAGCACTCCTTGAAATACCCTGTGCATCCATTTGATCAAAAACCTCCTCAGCTTCTTCTATTCTCATTTTCTTGCATAACGCATCAATTATTGTGTTATATGTCACTGTACTCCGAGGGCAACCATTGGATTCCATCTCCTTCAGCAAATCCAAAGCATTTACAAGCTTCCCCATTGAGCAAAGGTGATCAATCAAAATGTTGTATGTAACTTCATCAGGGGTGCATCCACTGATCTTCATCTCCTCAAACAACCGAATGCCAAGATGAGGATCTCCTACCTTGCAAAGGGCATTGATCAAAATATTGAAAGTATAGACATCCGGAGAAAGCCCCTTCACAGTTAGCTCACGCGCAAGGTCCAATGCTTCCTCAAGACGATTCTGTGAGGACAGAGAAACAATGAGAGTGTTGAATGTTGTGGTGTCAGGCAAACAACCCCTATCCACCATCTGATTTACAATTCCTTTAGCCTCATCAAGCTCTCCATTTTTACTGAGGCAGTTGATAACAGTATTGTAGGTGAAAACATCAGGGTCATGGCCCTCCTGAAGCATCAGATCCATGACTTTCAAGGCATGGCTGACATGTCCATTCTGGCACAGCCCGTGAACAAAAGTATTATATGTGACCTGATCAGGTTCAAATCCATCAGCAATCTCTTGCTGTATGTAGCCAAGCGCATCCTCCACTCTCCCCATCTTGCAGTAGCCATTAATCAGAACATTAACAGTTACCCCTGTTGGTGAGCATCCAGCTTCCATCATCTTCGCCTTCACCCTCAGAGCCGCTTCAATGCTTCCCTCCTCAATAAAGCCTTGCATCAAGGTGGTGAATGTGGTCTCATCAGGCGCCAAACCATGGCTCGACATCTCCTCCAGCATCAAGACCGCGGTCCTGACCTGATGCGCCCGACACAGCGCCTTGATGAGCGTGTTGAGTGTCACAACATCAGGCTGAATCCCCCGAGAAGCCATCTCGTTGTAGACCGACTCCAGGAGCTTCATCTTGCTCCCCTCGACAAGGACATTGAGGAGGTGGTTGTACACCGCCGTGTCCGCCTGAACCCCAAAGATATCTAGCCGGGTCAGAACTAGGTCGACGGCGTCGTCGAACCGCCGCAGCCGCGCGTAGCTCTCCACGAAAGACCGCACCACGCCAACCCTGACCTGGTGCCCCTCCCGCCGCATCTCCCGGACAAGCCCCTCCATGAGGTCGAACGCGCCGGCGGAGCCGAGCTTCTGGATGATCTCCTCGTACACGGCGGAGCTCGGGGCGAAGTCCTCCTGCGCGAGCGCCGAGTTCAGCACCCGGAGCGCCGCCTCGGGGTCCGCCTGCTCGCGCAGGGCGGCGAGGAGCCGGTCTTGGTCGGAGATGGCGTACACCCGGAGGGGCGCCGGACGGGGCCGACGCCGCCGAGGCCGAGGCCGCAGCGCAGGTGGCCCGGCATGGCACGGGCACGGGCACGCAGCCGCCGCTGCCGGTGCTGGCGAAGCGCGGGAGTAGGAGGCTAGGTACGACGCAGCGGCCATTGTGACAATGTCTCAAGCATTTGGTGCGCGTTCTGGGCTGCAAGGGATGGTGAGCTCAGAGGCCGGTGGTGCAAATGAAGCAAATGGGTCTAGGGGATTGTTGGGACCTTGGGTCTTGGGAGCAGCTGAGAAGAAGGCGGGTCGAGGCAAAGAAGATGAACAAATGGAAGCTTCCACTTCCAGCAGCAGGGCGCTGGGCCGCTGGCGAACAGAACAGGGAAAGGGAAGAGGAAGCAGTGCGGCGCCGTGACTGCGAGGAAGCCGAAGGGATAGGGTACAAGGCTTTTTCGCACGTATACCCCCTGTGTTTTTGTGTTTTCTTTTATCAGTACAGAACTGGATCATCAGAGATTCAGAGTTCATCTGTTCTGAACCTTAGTGGCACTATCTTTCTTTTGCATTTTGGATTTCATATACGCAGGCCCGTGCATAGAAGTGTCCCTAATTGCAGTTGCAGGGTTCAGTTATGCTGTACATGTCTTCTCAATCTTGATCATGATGGTCCTCGACCATTTTAGCATTTCTGAAATCATCTCTCTACTGAATTGAAGATGGAGCTTAGAATGGAAAAAAAAACATTTTGTTCACTGATAAACAATATGTTCTCTGATGGAAAAAAAACTATGCATATGCTATAATCTGTACTTCGTTGCATTTGTGTATGGTACTAAGCATCTCAACCTGCTTCCACCATATGTGCCATGCTTTGTTGCTAAAGTGCAGTGCATGTTTCTAGTGGTTAATCGTTAGTTAACTGTGCAAGAGTTACATGAATTAAAGAAACATTAAGCTGAATAACCAGCCTTTTTGTTCTGAGGTATAATGGCAATGCAGAATTGTGGCTTTGGTAATTGTTGAGTTGAATTTTCCTTTCAAACTTCCATACAAAGACACATAGCCTCTCTTTTAAGCATTTTTGGCGAAATATATATGTGCTCTGTTGAAAAACTCGGTTTTTGGTTGTTTGTTTGCTGAAAAAAATATTTTTGAGGCAAATGAGATTCCATGCAAGAGAGAAGATCTAGAGCTGAATCCTGTGGGGTGAATCTCTTTTTTTGTCCAACATCTCATAATTGCAAGAAATTTTTATTATTCGAAGGAACACCTTAACTCATCATGTACCATATGCAAAGTATAATTATGTCAAGCAAAACATTTTTTTTGACTCTACATTGATTCACTTCCAAGTTGAAAACTAAATTAATTTACCTTTTTTTAAGTAGAAAAATTAGTTTCATATTAGCACACGACCTTTCGAAAATATACCATCCAAAACGTCCGTCACCTAAAATATCACCGACTGTCACCGTGGCCACCTGTTGGCTTGAATCCCTCCGTAGAGGCATCTTTCTTCCCTCATTTTAGAGAAACAGAGGAAAAAGTCTACGTAACCCCCTGACATATTGAGGGTGGTCTACGTAACCTCCTGAACTATAAAACCAGGTATTGTATACATTAAACTTTGTAAAACCGGACAAATACCCCCTGGGTGGTTTTACTGGGTGGTTTTGCATATGTGACGCTCTAAGGTGGCTGCCTTTTAATGACGTGGCCTCTAGGGCTCCTAGCAGCGTCGCTCTCTCTCTCTTTGAACCCCTCTCGCTCTCTCTCTCTTTGAGTCTGCCGTCGCCATGGCCGGACCTCTAAGCTCGCGCCAGGGGTGAAGCCACGTTAATGTTGCCCGGTGCTCATGCACCAGGGTAAAAAAAAAGTTACCACTAACTCCATAAATTTTCACCATGTATTGCTACCAAATTAATGTATGTCTCTCGATAGTGTACCATTATCAATTTAGAGTTAGCTTCGCCCCTGGCTCGCTCGCGGCATTGCCACCTTTCACCGCATGTGCACACCCATGCCAGGAGCCGCCCGTGCGGCGTCCCCGGGGGCTGCTACCTGCGCGTTTGCCACGGGAGCTAGAACTCGTCTTCATGTACGTTCCCGGTTGCGCACGCTGCCACTTCCCTCACCATCACCACAGCTGCGTCCGCCTCCATCTCCTCTGTCACTCGCGCACGCTCGGCGAGCCCGTTCACGCCGGGGGCACTAGCCCTGCCGCCTACCCCGCCATCGATGACGCCCTGGACGCCGCCACGCCAGGTGCTCGCATGCACGCGGGCAACCCGCTGCGAGCACCGTCCTCTGCCCTTGCTCTGCTCCAGCGGAGGTCCCCATTGATAGCGACGATCTCGGTTTGGAAAGTAATCCTCCTGAGCGCGTCCCTGTATTGTGGGTGGTCGCTCGTTCCTTTCCTTTCTTTCTATTTTTAGGTTCGAGATGTACATAAATAGATGCTTAATACAATGAGAAAAGCTGTCGCGGTTATAGCACCAAAAACCCAGTTTGTTTCCTGTGTTCTTGAGCGTTCTGGTGAGTTCATGAGCAAGTTCGCCCGAGTCGTGAATCTCGCCGGAGAGAGTTCTGGCTGACACCCATGGCCTCCTTCGTAGCATGCTGCACCTGTCGCGCTCCTCTTCGAGCCGAGCCCCGTTCCCGGCCGTCTACCGCGTGCTCCGTCGCCGCCCCCGGTCGTGCCCGCCGCGGCATGTGGCCCGACCGCCCCGGCCTTCCTCTGGACAAAATTGGGACCACCCACGTGCGCGTAGGTGTGCGAAATCCCATAGATGCTCTTGGCCAGAATGGGCGCTAATGTAGTTGCCCGACATGGTGTTGAGCGCCGTCCTCGGCCCGCCAAGCTTGCCGTCGCCGAACATGACGTACGGCTGCGTTCCTGACGATGTCGACCTGCCGTCGAGGCTCTTGAAGAATGCCGTGAGGTGAAGGCGGCGCCCGCGCGGCCTCCTCGGCCAGCTCCTCCACGAACTTGAGCTTGGCGAGCTAGGACTCGAGGAGCAGTTTCTGGACGCAAGTGGCGGAGACGAGCACGAAGTGGGTGGCCTGAGCCCGCGCGCGGCCTGGAGTGTGTGCAGCATGGCGTGGTAGTCGACGCAGCACGAGTCCTGAACGCCACCCAGATCGCGGCATGGACGGGCCCGTGCGGGGCGAGGTCCGTGAGCAGCGTCGGTGACGTCAGAGAACACGACCGTAGCGGAAGCGAGGTCCGCGGTAGAAGACGGAGGAAGAGCAGGAGTTGTGAATGAAGTTGTCATAGAGGCTGACAGCTGGGCCTAGATATCACATCATCAAAACCAGCCAGCGAGAATTAACGTATCAGCAAAACCACCTTCCAATACCACACTAGAGGGCTATTTGCCGAGTTTTACAAAGTTTAGTGCGTAGGATACCTAGATAGTTTTATAGTTCAGGGGTTACGGTGGTGTTTAAATTAAGAGTAAAGTTTAGGGATGTTACATGGAGTCTTCGAATATTGGCCCCGTTCGTTGGTTTGGAACTTGACTGAAACTAGCTAAAAAACACTGTTCCGGCTGAATTGTTGTGAGAGAAAAACATTGTTCCGGCTGAAAAAAGAAGCCGAATAAGCCGAATATGGGGTAAGCCGAACAGGGCCATTAATAATAAAATAAATTACAGAAGTCCTTAGTAATCCACGAGACGAATTTATTAAGCCTAATCAATCCGTTATCAGCACATGTTTACTGTAGCACCACATTGTCAAATCATAGACTGATTAGGCTTAAAAAATTCATCTCGTAAATTAGTCGCAATATGTGCCATTAATTATTTTTTAGTCTATATTTAATACTCCATGAATGTGTCCAAACATCGGAGTAAATTTTAAGGAGAGGAACTAAACAAGCCCTACGTAGACCAACCTAAGTGGCGTTTGGATGGCACTGGGATACGGATGGAGAAAGGGATATCCCACCTCTTCAAAGGGTAATATTGTATCCTAGCCATTCATTCTTTACGTCTCATTTAATCCCGGCCGTTCATCTATTTCCTTTTCCCTGTCCCACTTCCTGTATCCCTATATCCAAACGCCACCAGTTAGGGAGGGTATGTAGACTTTTTCCGAGAAACAAAGCACACACGCCAGGTATGGGCATAACCTGATTCGCCCTGGGGAGGGCACGGCGGCGGTGACTGACCAGCCGGCGGGCTTCGCGGTGGCCGGCCGCACGCCCGCACCTATCGATGTCAGCGGCGCGGTCGGATATGGCTCATAGGGGCATGGCCCCGTGCTCGCGCAGCATGCAGCAGGGCGACAACGGCGGCATGCGACAATGGCGAATCCAGCGACTACAAGTTGGCGCGGGGTACACGTCAGGTGCGTGGGGGAGCTAGAGGGGTTGTTCTAGGAACGGCTTGTGCGGGGTTGAGTAGGAGCAAATGGGGCGGCTCACCATGCGGCACGCGTCGATGCCCGGCATCGAGCAGGACGGAGGCGCCCCGGCGAAGCAGGGCTGCCGGCGGAGTTTCGGCCGAAGGAGGTGTGCGCAGTGGTGGCGAACGTGGCGGTGTAGCAGGCTTGGTGGGGCGGCCCTGGTTGGAGCTGTCCGCGGGAGTTCCCCGCGCGGCGGCCATGGCGAGCAGCAGGAACGACGCACCTGGCGGCGGCGGGATCTAGCGTGCCGGCACGGATTTGCCCAGTTCAGGTGAGCCGCGGTCGGAAGAAGTCCAGACGGAGGTGGTGGTATCCTTGGCCGAGGCGCTGGTGGTCTCCACCCACGGGAACAGCGACGACGGACCGAGAGCCGGCCATGGCGGCGGACAGCAGCAGTTTGGCGACATGTCGTGGCTCCGGGCCGGAGTTGTTTGCTGGCGTGCGCATGGGTCTCCTGGCAGTGTCCACGGAGGTTAGGCACCTGCGGCCGCCGCTGTGCGAACCCGGCGGCTGCGCGGCCATGGGGCTCCAGATGGGGGTGCTGGACGTGTGCCTCTACCTCTTTGCACTCGGCACCGACTAGTTCGACGAGCGCGACTCACCCTCGCCTTCTACGACCGCGTCTTCGTCCCGCTCTGTCGGAGCCTCATGACCGGCCGGCAGGGGCTCACGAACCTGGAGAAGATCGGAATCGGCCTGGTCCTCTCCATCGTCGGCACGGCCGCCGCGGCCATCTGCGAGAAGAAGCGCCTCAACATTGCTGTCACGAGTGGCGGCGCAGGGCATGTGTCGCTGCCCACCAGCATGTTCATGTCCATCTAGGCCGCTAAATTGGGGAAGAAAGGTGTCTCGATGGAGGGATTCACGACAATTGAAGATAACAGTCCATTCTTTCGATGGTATTTTCCAAATAGCATGATCTCTCCATGCTATGAAACCAATTTTCCCTTTTTAAGTTGATATTTGCTATGACAAAAAAATTCTAGGAATCTATTGGCACACAATAAAGTTCGATGACTGCAACTTGCCAACAAATGATAATAATATAAAAAGAAGGATTACAACAGTGGTAAGACACTAACTGCTCCTGACCACGGGCAATTTTCAGTTCATATGACTCCAGCGAAGTGTTAACTTGTTTTTCTTAATGACAAGTGTTAACTTGTTGGAGTTGCTTCTCTGACAAAAGCAAAAGGAGAAATATAGTTCCACTATATATATGAATGAAAACTCAAGTTACGGGTGCGACCGTGCGAGGAGGCACAATACAAAGAACTGTTGAGAGATTGTTTAACAAGTCTTGAGCCAGTAGAGAAAAGCAAGAGGAGAAATAAAATTCCCCTGTATATATGAATCAAAACTCAAGTTAAAGGTAGGAAGAGAAAATAGGCTTCCTGCCTTCATCCCATATTCCCATGGGCTTCAATGGGAAATGTTAAGATCATGTCAAAGCTGGAAGAACGAATCGAAGAAAGCAGAACAAGGATGAGGCCATCAGCTCTTGGAACCTGTTACGGATTACAACTCCAAGAATGGGAGGGAAAATTAAAGAAAGGTGGGCCACGAACTGAACAAGAAGTACATCAAGAAACATCTATCTATCTGAAAATGCTCCCCTAATCCTTCTTCAGCTCCTTCTAATTCTGCCTTGGATTCGATTTGCTCGGCGTCTGCTTCTTCAAGCTGTTACCGACGCCGACGCCACGGTAGCAGCAGCGTTCAGCAGCTGTGTGGCCGCTGATCTTGCGTCCGCGATCTGCAGCAGCTTCCGCGGCTGGAACCGGAGCCCCGGAGCCTCTCTCCTGATGCCGATGCCGCGCCATCACGATCTACAGGTGCTCTTGGCTCGCAGACAGGCAATGCAGGAGTAGCAGCAGAGCAGAGCACAGATGAGGGGAGCGCAGGCAGCGATGGATCGCATGGCCGGGACGCGTGCTTGCGGCGAGGCGATCGAACCACTAGCCCACTGCTACGATGATATATACCAACTGCCAGGCGATTGCGAATTATAGAGAGGAAGGCAAGGTTTGCATGCAATGCAGTGGAGTAGGCATGTGGATTTCTGATCCAGCTGCTCTGCCTGTATGCATGCTTCTTTCCAGATTCTGTTTCCTGCTGCAGACAGTCGACGTTGGCACTGTGAGGCTGCTGTCGCACAAATGCCAATGTCGCCAGGCCGGATCATGCTTGACGCCTCCTTGTTTTTGGATGATGGATAGAGGAAAGCGCCACAAAATGGGGGTGAAGAACTCAATCAGTGGCTAGTAGTAGTAGTACTAGAGATAAATAAAACAATATAAACACAGCTTTATGACACTAGTTTAGTTTGTATTCCTCCTGCTGTGTTTTCAGACGTGGAATCTGCCCAAGAGTAGTTACACCTGGATGCTACAAGCTCTATTCATTACTCCTCGACCCGATCCCTACTTGTTAATGTGTATAACTTTGCCTTTGATCATGCATCCATCCACAGCTTTGCAATTGCTCCTTCGTCACTAGTGACAACATCTAACTGCATTGGGCTCTATCTTTGTCATTGTCTTCCACTGAATTCGGGCTTGAATTAGGCACGTGCCTTTTCTTGCCGGTTCTTTGCTGTACTCTATTAGTGGTATTGGTATGAAGTGCAGGAGATAATATTGTTGCATGCCTAGAACTGCGGTCAAATTCTCTACAACATATGTACCCTGCGCAGATCCGAAGATAACTGATTGTGAATAAAAACAAAATGACTTCTCCATCTAAAAAGTCATGATCTTATCTTATGAGAAATACCAAATGAACACAAGCGCCCGTGAGTCTATATATGGTTAATGAACCCTAAGAGAAGGGGTAGAAAAAGATGCTAACCAATAAGCATTTATTGTTAACATTTTTAAATATTTTATCTTTAGAACTAAATTAATACTGAGGAGTTCCATACTGCATTATGTATTTACACTACATTGTAGCTTCTCTGTTCCTATAGAAGCAATAACTTTGTATCATCTTTTAATTGTTTTGTTCACATAGAAGAAATAGAACATAACTATATACCCGAATGATATAAACGTTGAATTCCTTCTTGCGTTTGACCTGAGCAAATGATGCAATGCAATTAGTGCTTTTATTGAACAATTGTTCATCACATATTATTTGAAAGTGATAATATACCTCTGGCGATAGTAGTTAATGATGTGCCAAAGTACACCCTACACCTTCTGAAGTTCCAAAAAATATCCCTTTTTATTTGTATAGGTGAACGGGTAGATGAATGATCTGCAAAAACCTAGAAAAGTGAATGCTATATTTAGTTAGTCAACATCAAACAGTTTAGTTTTGTGTGTGTAAGAAGACATATATATAGAGTAGTGACTTTATTAGAAGAACAAGGATGGAAAATAGTGTACTACCTCATTTATTTGAAAGTATGTACCATCCAATGGGAATATTTCTCTGTTTGCTGTCCGGCAAGGTATCTATTATGAAATAAAGTAGTTTTGAATTATTCATAGATCTTGAAATTGGAGTTTCCCAAGAGAAAGATTGCATCGTTCTTGTAATATTTTCAAAAGCGGACGGTTATAATAAGTGGTAGATGAGATTAAAGCACACCAACTCACCAGAATTGTAGCATTCACACTATGGTCATCGTAATCACGAATTATAAAGAGGTACGGGTTGCAATCACCATGAACCCTTGGTTCAAACTAGTAATCCAAGCAATTTGTCATTATCAGTTTGTTACTTCCATAAAGAATAATGCATAGTTCATAATTAATTATAAAGAATAGAAAAATGAAGCTAACAACTACTAACCGTGTCCAAGATTTCATGCCCATCTGGGATTATGTACCTATAAAATGCAAAAGTGGCATATCAGAAAATAGATGTGCATATTTTTTAGGTATTTTATAACATATTTCTGTTGACTTAATTGAAACAGAAATCATGCCATACGCAAGGTACTCTGTTCGTAGATTGTATCTCCTTTGAATTGGGATTGGGTTGTCATGTGGATGGATCAAAATCATATCTGTTCCTTGTGATGGCCCTGTCGTTGCATGTTCAGTAGGTTTCATTGGCCGAATATCAAACGCTACATCATAGCATGGAACAACATCTTCTATATCAACAATATTGTGATACTCTTGTTCATACTCTTCCTGATACTCTTGTTCATACTCTTCCTCACTTGATGATTCTGGGTATTCATGTGGTGGAGTTGGTGGTATCTCAATAATAGGCTCGGTGTTATGCCTTTCTATACTTTTTCCCATTTCAATTTGGCACTGATACATGTGTTCACGACTTGGTTTGACCATTACAGCATCATGTATTCTTTCAACCATGTCTGTTTGCCCTCCTTCATCCTGCTGACTATACTTCAGAAGGGCGTCGTGCCTGGCTCTATTAAGAAACACCACATTGCATTATTTTCTTCATTAGAACAAAGTGTACTTAATAATGGATATTTATGAAAAGACAAATTAAAATGTTGTACCTTTATACATAAGTAGGATGAATAGAAAAATTTACATTTAGTTTCACTAGTTGAAACATTTATATGTTTAGCTTCTCAGCTAAAGAAAAATCATAAATGCAACAATATAGTACCAATGATGTATTAAATAGACTGTGGATATTGAAACTAACATTTCAAAGAGACTTTTGTAGTACTTGCAATCTTCAGTAAATGGGCAGGCGCCACAATTCGGTCGATTTTTGACGCATATTAACTATCATAGCAAATAAGCCACATCATTAGTACTGAGAAAACAAAACAAAAATCCATTTACATTCCTTTCCAAAAAAAATAAATAAATCAATTTGCATACCTTTCCAAATGTTATTTGTTGGCAATGCAATTCATACCTATATTTGTCATCATATATTAGATTATATATATTATAGTATTCCATGTACAAAGTTCTAGGAAAGCAACTAAATTAACAGTTCAAACTAGAGAACTTACCGTATGTGTGAAGGAATATTGCAGAATAAGGGCTCAAGATACTCCTGAATTTTAGCCATGACAGGTTCTCTTTAAATGGACAAAAGATGGCGATGAGGAATATTGAAGTTCGAGTATGTAAATGTGCACAGCAAAAACTAAAAGATGATCTTACTTGTCCACCATATGGAACTGTATAGAATCACCTAAAGGTTGAAGAGGGACCCATCCTAGCCTTGTCACTATGCGAGCTACATTTACATCAACCTAAAATAATAATAAGAATTTATCATAATTTTGTCAGTTCCAAATGCACTCCCCTATGACAATAACTATTTCAATTTGGAAGTGGTAGCTTGCCGGAAATCCTCTGTGCCTCAGTGATAGGAGACGGATGCAGTCAACACTTTTATATCCAATCCCTATTATACTCTGTAGGTACTTCCTGAATGAATGGACAAAAAGAAAATACGAATACTTATTCATTCTGTGCCTAATTTTTTTATTTGCAAAAATATAAATCTTTAGTATCAATTCACTAAAATGAATATCTTAGCGTCGCTACTCTTTAAATTAAAGTCCCTTAAAGAGACACATTTTGTGTAAGCTTACAAGCACTAATACGATTTTATAAATGTATTTGTCTTACTTTGCTGAAGTCCCTTAAAGAATCACATATTTTGTGTAAGCTTACGAAGCACTAATACGAGTATATAAATATATGTATCTTACTTTGCCTTTGCACGGGGGATGTATCTAAGCCACTCGAGGTCAATGCTTCCTTGATCTCTCTTGATCCGAATGAGTAAAAACTGTAGAAAGTATACAATATCAGATAATACACTTTATGTTCATTTAATCGACTAGAGAATTAGTTTCAACCTCATTACAACAAACAAAATGAAATGTAAGGAAGGAGTACTACTTTGTACAAAGATTATGCTTTCATAAGGACAATGCAACAAAGTTGTGAAATTAATGAAAAAGAATCAAGAAATTGACATTTTAACTACTAGCTGTTATGTTTGTAAAAAAAAATCAAATATAAAAATATCTAGTCTAGATTGAAATGTCTCCATGATCTCTTGGATGCGCCTTAATATAGTTTGTTTTGTAAAATTATTATCTCTACTCCTATTAAGACGAAACTGAATCATTCACACCCCCGGCCCCTGCCGCCCCCGTCCCCACACACCTACCTGACTCCATCAACCGCGACAGCCAGTCCTCATCTCATCGAAAAAATGCGAGCCCCCCACGCCCTTCGCCTCGCCCCCGACGTCGAGCGCCGCCGTCGCTGCCATCGCTCAGTGCTTATCGCGCCATCTGGTGGCTCCATGCTCTCCCCGCAGCCAGCATCCTCCAGATCCCTTCCCTAACTCACCTCCCCGAACCCTAGGGCCACAACACACCTTGCCGCCTCCACCTTCGTCTTTGTAGCGAGACGGCGGTTGCGGACCACAGCCCTGTGGAGTATGAGACACAAGTGACCCTGGTGAGACTGGATCCAGATGCCCTTTCTTCCCCAGCGGGCGAGCTCAGCCCCCGCGGTGGCCCCAGCGGGCACACCTCCAAGGTTATGCGAGTGTCCAGCGACCCGCGTGAGCAACGAGAGGGCGGCTCCAGTGACCCGCGAGAGCACCTTGAGAGCTGCTCCGATGGCCGGCTGCATCGGAGGCAACTCCAGCAGCCTGATTCGTGGGAGATGAGCAAGGCTCCTGGTAGATTAGTGTTATTAGGAGGATCCATTTCATTTTTATATTTAATACATGTTATTTGATGGCTGCCGGATTTTAGCATGGTTGAATTTGTTCATGACAATATTGTGCTGAACAGCAAGTGTATCAAGGACTTCATTGCATTAATCAAACCAGTAGATGATTAGTAGCAAGTGGCTATCCACAATAATTAAGGAGCTGAAAATTTGTATCCACTCTCTTGCATCTTTGGCAGGTAACTTATGTTTGTTTATGTTACAACTGACAACTAAAACCTTCAAGTTCCACCTATAACCCTGATATTAGTTAAGGTGCATTGGTGTCAACTTTGACACTGAAACATGAGCATACTTTGCCTGCAGTTAAGGTGCACAACACACTGACAGCAGACTGGGGACCCAATGAGCTGCTGCATGCAGCCTGTTCGTTTGGCTGGTTCATATCGTTGCTGGTTCATAAAGAAGTACTGCTGGCTGGTTTGTGTGAGAGAAAAATACTGTTCCGGCTGGAAATTTACGATCGTTTACGACAAGCCACAGCCAAACGAACAGGCTTCATTGTTGTGATTAAATCTCTAATTAATTCATGCTTTTGTTTTCTTATATGTGGTCAAGAGCATAAAGGGGTTTGGTGAACGATGATGGGATGCATAGGTGGTTTGAGGGACACCGAAATGTCATTTTTCTTGAACTTAAAACTTCATGTCTTTAGCTTCTTACTGAAAGTTCATAACAGTTCTTATACTTCCAGCAGTCTATTGTTGATTGGTATTATGTTAGGGTGGTTACAGTTTACAAAATGGAATATGCAAATAGATATCTTATGTAATAGAGCCACATAAGAACCTTCTCAAAAATCTTGTTTTACATGTCGTCTGAATCATGCTTGGCACAAGTCGGTCTCCTGTAAATGTTGGTGCTAATTTGCTACCTATTTGACATCACTGAATTTGCTGCAAGTTAATTAGGCTTAATGTGTTATTGTTGTTTAGGAGTTTTTCCCCTACAGATCTTATACTTGCGGCAGTGGTGGTTGGGAAATGATGGTCTAATGCATATTTATTATGCATAAAAAAAACTGGTGATTCCAAGGGTGTCTAACATGGGTGATGGGTTACAAATATAGTCGATGTTACAACATATTATATCTGCCCATTCTGCTCTTGATCTTATGGATTTTTTTGGTCTGCTGCAGATACATTTTGCTGCAAGTCCACGAGACTCGAACAATTTGGTAAAGTATGACAGGAAAACTGGATACTTTCAAATTACTGGCCTGGCAAGGATTTCCGGTTATTACTATATTAGTCATAGAACTATTCCGACAATGAGTGCCTAAAGCCTACAATGGGGGATATTGAGATGTGCTGACTGTTTTCTCTGAGTGATAATTTGAGCATGTTGGTGCAAGCTAGATGAGAAAATGAAACTGGCAAAGCTTTTGGACTGTGTGCTGATTCCTATGAAAGGGAGCTTGGAGGATCCTAGCGCAAAGATCAATGTTCTGCCGCAAGCTTTTTTTTCCTGTCGATTACACTTTATAATTCCGATATGGTATACATCAAGGTTCAAACTGGAAGGCCTTTCTCTTAGTTCTGATATGGTATACATCAGATAGGTAGCACTTTTTTTTCTGTCAATTACACTTTATAATTCGTTTGCATGCTTTCACCTTACTTAATACACTTTTTGAACCTAAATTTCTTGCTTATATTGTACTCCATTTCGCCCCTTCTGTAATGCAGAGTGCTGGTCATCTCTTGGGAGCATTGTCTGAGATTGTTCTGAAGAGGGGATGGGCTCAACTAGCGGACAGGGAGATCTGATGAAACTGGAGAAAAATGATTTGGCATTGGAGAGGTACTATGATCTGTCATCATAAGAACTTGGTGAACAAATCCCTTATCCCAAGATGGGGAGACTGGTGCACAAGTGCATTCAGCAGTTACCCAAATTGAACCTGTCAGAGAACAATGAGCTGATATAGCCATTTGTGAAATTTTCTGATGTACTCAATAGGGAGACAGCTAGCTTCAGTTGGTAGCAAGTTGCTTTAACTTTATTATTGGCGCCAACATTGTTTCGAAAACCCTTCTTATGGGACCAACAGCTTTGATTAACATAGTTTTGTCACCCGTAGCAATGCACGGGCATTGGCTAGTCTAGTTAGAAATCTTGGTATACATGTTAGAAATACTAGCTAGCATTCCAAACAAAACGCGCTAGATAAAAATTAGGTGTCATAAAAAGAGAAGACATGCATTGGAATTTTATATGGTACGGTTTGTGACTACGTACCAGTATTCTGAATGCCATCAGGCAGTGAGTTCCACGGTCCTTGATGCATTCTTCAATTTCACCAAACGATGCGTGCAGTAGAGCCTCCCAATCAATTGTTTCATCTGTTTCCTCCTTCTGATACCCATTTTTGTAGGCTTCCTCAAGCAGGTATTTCCAATGAGAAGTATCGTTCTCTAGGAAAGATTTAATATCCTGTAAAATTTTCTTAGCCGTCGAATCTTCAAACCTTTCCTTCAACACCTCCTTTATATGCTCTTTGTCCTTGTCCCAATTTGATATTTCTCCTGTTCTGAGCGATGCAATGAGCTGGTTTATGTGCTTATTATCACGTCGTTTAGACACTCCTGAATCACAATCTGTTATCAAAGGTACATTTGTACTTTGGCCGGCAATGCTTCCATTCTTCGCAAAGGAGAACTTCGCAGCAATGTTCATGAAAACATTGCTGAAAAATCCAGAATGGTAGTTAATTAGGATTGTCCAAGCAATTAATTTGAAAACTAATTAATAATTATATAAAAAATGAATAGATTTGAGTTGAGCCTACCTTGATGTAACGTCAGTGACATTTTGTGTTAGAAACGTGCCGACCACGTTAGTAAGTACGGATCCTTTCCAATTCGAAAACTCCCTTTTACCTGTGTGTGTACACGAAAATATATATCTCAGGATCGATTTCCTTGTGTTAATTAACTCAAACACTATACATGAAAATATATGTTAGGGCTTCCTTCATGTTAATAACTCAAAAAAAACACAAATAATACATGTTATGAACACAGGAATATAATTAATGATGATACATGAATGTTACCGATGATTGCGCGTGCAGGCCCCATGAACTTATCCACCAAGACCTGCAAACGTTGGCGCTCCTCTTCGAGCTCAGGGCCCTCAGGGACGCCGTCCAGGTCGTCGCCCAAGCACGTCTCGTCCGATCGCACCAGCTCGTTGTACGCCGCCTCTATCGCGGGGGTGATGCGCACCAGCTGCCGCAGCGTCTTCGCGTCGGGAAGCACCACGGACTCGAACCCCCAGTGCGGCACGTACATCAGCTCCGTTCCAGCGGACTCGTTGCGAATGGCGAGCGCCATGGCGATGGGGTCATCGTCATCAGCAACGATGGCGTCTTCATCTTCATCAGTAGCGGCATCGGCCCGCTGCTTGCTCTTGTAAGGCTTCAGGACAAGTTTGGCCACCCGTCTTGTCAGCATCGCCTTCTTCTTCTTGCCCTTGGTGGTGCCCTGCCCATTTGCCATGGAGGTGGTGGAGGTGTCGACGACGGCGAGGGGTAGCAGCAGGGTGTTTTGCTTGGCGAGGGACCTCAGGTTCTCCATCAGCTGTGCTCGGCTGTAGTAACGCAGATCGATCTTCGGCGATGCTGGCGTGCGGGGTGGCTTCTTGACGTCGTCGCCCAAGGTGAGCCTAGCGAGGGATGTCAGGTTGTCCATGAGCGTGGCCCTGCTGAAGCAACAGAGCGGTGTGCCGCTGCCGACCTTGGCGTCGTCCAGGTCGAGCCTGCGGCGCACCAGCAGGGGGTTTCCGCCGACGCCGCCATCGCCAGCTTCCTCCTCCAGGTCGAGCCTACAACGCACGGGGGTTTCGACAGCGCCATCACGGCCGGCTCCTGTCTTCTTCTTCCTTGCCTTGCGCACCGACGCTTTCTTAGCTGTTAGCGACGGCTTTGGCCTGACCTTCCGTGGGGTAAGAAGCTTGAATTTGAGCTTGCCTTTTTGGGAACGCTTCTTCCTCCATCTGGATCGTTGGAGGACCTCCGCTGCCATGATCGGAGGGGTCGAAGGCGGCGTAGAAGATTCAATCGACATCGCAGCCATGATCGGAGGGGTCGAACGTAGCAGATGGTTGAAGCGGCTACCGGCGGCTACGTACGTATCGTACCGGGCTTCCTCCATGGCTCCACACCGCTATGCAGATTGCTGAACTCGGAGTCGGATCGATCTCTCCTCGCGGGCAAGAGATCAGGTTCCTTAAACCTCACACGAGAGAGTTTTGCGGGCGCACGGAGGCGGCCTGGCGTGCAAATTTGCACGAGAGACATGTTTTTTTACATAAAACCGCCCGCGTGCAAATTTGCAGAGACCCCCCTCCCGTTGCCCAGTGACCAGCGCTCCCACCCCGACCCCTCATTCTTCTTTCTCCTTTCTCTCTCTTCTTCCCATCGCCGCCGCCCCGCTCGCTGCTACCCGCAGGCGCCTCCCCAGTCTCGCTGCTACCCGCAGGCGCCTCCAGGGAGGCACGCCCGCCCGCGCTTCAAGCGTCCACTAGGGTCATGGCGTGCAGGGCTACGAGGTAGAGCGGTCGAGGCCAGATTTGCTTTTGCTGATGCGCGGCGGGAGACCATTTACCTTTCACACACCATCCAGGGACGATGGGATGCCTGTGGACGGCGCAGCGGCGGTCCGGGCTTGCTCCAGCCCGTGTGCGGTGTCGACTTTGGGCGGCTCGAACCTGTCCACAGCTGCACGGAAGCAGTGGCGAGCGGATCTACAGTTGGTTGTTCAGGGCGGCGCGAACTCGCACATGGCGGCGGACCGGCGGTGCTGTGTGACGGCGCACGCAGTGGATGATCTTCGGCAGCGCGGTGTGGGCTGGTACTGTTTAGGCCTGTGCATGATGCTACCCAGGGTGATGGTGTGGGCCTTGTCGCCGTTCCTTTGCCTCACGCTCACCTCGGCCGCGCAGCTTCTTCCATGACGTGGGAATGCTGTGTCCGCCTGCTGCAGCAGCCCCTTCCTTTCAGGTCGCCTTTGGTTGCATCTCGGTTTGATTTACTAAAAATATGTTCATTTCGTTGCAGATCCAGAGAACTTAGTATGAGATCCAAGACAATGTGAGTTCAGGAGTACAAGATCATAATAAGCTGGCTTGAGGCTACAGGTGGGGTGGATTTATGTTTTTGCATTTTCTGTTTCTACTACAAGCTATCAAGGAACTTCCTATGTCTGAACATTTGATCGATCATAGTGATACAATATTAGCATAAACCATTTTGCTGATCATGATCCAAGCTTTCCAACTGAAGTTGATCCAATATTGACATAGATTATGTAGATGATCGTGATCCAAGCGTGCCAACTGAAAATGATGCTGATCGTAACATTCCAATGAATCCTGAAGAGGTAACCTGTGTCCAATATTTGAGTAATGTTTCATGATTATTTTACCTGTGTTCAGAGTATTGGTGCAGCTACCAAAATTTACTCAAGGTACACAGGAGAACATATAGATACATATGCCTTGTGTAGGTCACACCTGGCAAGTGTTTGCATCCATCCTTGTGGGCCGTCCTGTTGTGTAGAGAAGTGCTCTGCCCTGTGACCTTGTGGAACATTCTCTGCAATAGGCTATTGGTGCATGTTCTTTTTCTCTTGTATCAAAGAACTTCATTAGAAATTTCCTCAATGATATCTACCTTTGAGCAGCTGCCAACACTTTTATTTGCCAAGCTGCTCACTGTTGATGCTCTTGCTTTTGAAGCAATGCATAGACTGTCATTGTCATGTCATAATATCATGACTACTGAAATGTGCTCCTATTTTATGAAGGGTATAAAGGTAGCCATGCAATCGATTGAGGATCCTGTCAATCTATGCACATATTTATCCATCTAGAAATTTTTCAGTTAATCAATAGTGCATATTCTAAAACACGTAATCTCATATAGTGCCAATACTCTACAGGTTATACAGCAGTGGAGTTAAGCCATGGACCGACATTGCCCCTTAGTAAATCAGTGAAATCAAAGGTTTCTCCAGGCGTGTCGAAAGGTACTGGCCATTGCTCAACTTGCTAGAGGCCACCACGAGGACTGATAATGTTAACAGCAGTGCCTTTGTCAAGCTCTTGAAGAAGAGTGCTACCACCCTTTAATGGCTACACGAGGCAAGGTTTCCCTTTCGACTCCTGGTAGGTGACAGCGTTGGTGCTGGAGGCCGTTGCTATTCAGGCCGATTGGTTTGAATAGGTAAACAAGTCCTAAATTAGTAAATTTGAAGGATGATATTGTGATCAAGCAGCTGTTTGTCCTGCTTGAAGCAGTATCAGAAGGAAAACATGGTACTTGATAACTTAGAAATATAGTTGGTGATATATGTGTGTTGAACTGATGTTTTCATATCTTTATTTATCTCAGTCCATCTCAACGTAATGTTCTTGATTAGGTCTTTGCTTTGTCTCTCGTGCCTAGATGCAATATTTTCTGCAATGGTAGTTTTCTGCAACTGCCGTTGCTTCCAGAGTTCATACATTGGATCAGTTTTCACAATCTGGCCGGTAGGGCGTCGCGAAACGTGCAAAATTTTCTAGTATAGATGGTGACCGAGGGTTAAAATGGTTTCATCATCGTACACTACACCGTAGATATAGAGTTGCAAGTGGGATGTTTTGCGGCGTCTGCAAGCAGGCTCATCTAGTGTGGTCACGTATGTAAGCGCTGTTGTGGTTCTGTCGTGATGGAGGATGGAAACGGTTAGAAACGGTACTATAATCAATCCGAAAGCGGTCGGTATGAGATTTTTCTGTTTTGAAGAAGCCTTCTAATTCTGTCAATTCTGTCTGGATTAATTAGAAGGCTTCTTCAGCTCCTTATAATTCTGCCTTGGATTCGACTTGCTCGGCGTCTGCTTCTTCAGGCTGTCACCGACGCCGAGGCCACAGCTCTCCCTTGCCACCACGGTAGCAGCAGCGTTCACAGCGCTGCTCTTGCGTCCACGATCTGCAGCAGCTTTCGTGGCTGGAACCGGAGCCTTTCCCCTGACGCCGATGCTGCGCCATCACGATCTACAGGTGCTGTTGGCGCGCATACCGGGCAATGCAGGAGTAGCAGCAGAACACAGACGAGGGGAGTGCAGGCAGCGATGGAACTCATGGCTGGGACGTGTGCTTGCGGCGAGGCGATCGAACCACTAGCCCACTACTACGATGATACAAACTGCCAGGAAGGCGATTGTGAATTATGGAGAGGAAGGCAAGGTTTTGTAGTGGACAGTGGAGTAGGCGTGTGGATTGTGATGGGCTGCTGCTCGCTGTGGAACAGGAACTTGAGAGCGAGCGGCCGCTCTGATCCGGCTGCTCTGCCTGTATGCATGCTTCTTTTCACATTCTGTTTCCTGCTGCAGACAGTCGACGTTGGCACTGTGAGGCTGCTGTCGCACACAAGGTTTTTTTTATCGGCCGAAATTCACGGAAATTTCCGAAATTTCCAAATTTGACATCGGCCAAAATTTTCCCTTCTTTCCTGCTCCCACACAGACAACCCAAATTCAGCCGTGCGACGGTCCCACACTATAATGTTTTATTCTTGTTTTTATCTGTGAACAAGTGATGTTTAATAGCTTAAGAATAGTTTCAAGTCAAATTCTACGAATTTTTTTCAAAACAATTTGATTTTTTTTTTGAATTTGGTCCGATATTTCCGATATATCTTACTTATCGTATTTATCCATGACCTCCGATAAATTTTTATTTCTGATAATGAAAACCTTGGTCGCACAAATGCCAATGTCGCCAGGCCGGATCAAGCTTGACGCCTCCTTGTTTTTGGATGATGGATTAGACAGAGGAAAGCACCACAAAATAGGGGTGAAGAACTCAATCAGTGGCCCGTGCCCGCGCGACATGCAGCAGGGGCGACAGCGGCGGCATGCGACAATGGCGAACCCGGCGACTACACGTCAGGTGCGTGGGGGAGCTAGAGGGGCTGTTCTGGGAAAATCTTGTGCGGGGTTGAGTAGGAGCAGATGGGGCGGCTCACCATGCGGCACGCGCTGACGGCCGGCGTCGAGCAGGACGGGAGGCGGCCCGGTGAAGCAGGGCTGCTGACGGAGTTTCGACCGAAGGAGGTGTGTGCGGTGGTGGCGGACGTGGCGGTGTATCTGGCTTGGTGGGGATGGCCCTGGTTGGAGCTGTCCGCGGGAGTTCCCCGCGCGGCGGCCATGGCGAGCAGCAGGAACGGCGCACTTGGCGGCGGGGGGATCTAGCGTGCCGGCGCGGATTTGCTCAGTTCAGGTGAGCTGCGGTGGGAAGAAGTCTGGACGGAGATGGTGGTACCCTTGGCCGAGGCAAAGGTGGTCTCCACCCACAGGAACAGCGACGGTGGTGGTACCCTTGGCCGAGGCGCTAGTTGCCATGGCGACGGCTGTGGCGGAACTGCCTAATCTAATGCGTCCCAGAAGTACTCGCCTTCCATTAGACACTAAGTAGCCAAGGGAGGACACCAAATTACACGGTCCCGTCGGGCACACCTCAGGGGAGAACCCAAAAATCTATATTTTTCTATCAGGATCACAAATGAGAGAATAAAGCTTACAATATTTTAATAATTTCTTACATCACTTTTAATACAACATCAGAGTATAATATTTATTGTTTATAATAGCGACATATGATCATGTTATCAGAGTTATGAACAATTTAAGTTAACAGCGGAATATAAATATGTGAACAAAATTATAGCGGAAATAAACGTCTATTCATGACATGATGAAGCTTTGATATATAAACTATGACAACAGATTATAAAATTTTTATTTATAAAAATATTTAGTGAGAGTTATAAATAAAGACTTTGATCACAGCGTAAAGGAATCCTCTCTGAGCCCACCAGAAGGAATCCACACACAAAGGTCAGCTCTAGCATCCACCTGTCACCTGCAACAGGGGAAATAAAACCCCGAGTACTCAATTGTACTCAGCAAGACTTACCCGATAGGAGAAAAAAGACTCCAAGGTTATGCAAGGCTATCTGGCTTGTGGGTTCATTGCATCTGCAGGAGCATTACTAAAAGCGCGTTCTTATATTCAATTTTTTTAGCAGTCAATATTAGTTCATTAACTAACCATTCTATGTAAGCACCTGTGCTACTTTCAAGTAGGTGGTAAACAATCAAAATCATTTTTACCAACTTTCATCTTTCAGTTCTTACTATGATGCTAGAGTGTAGACAAGTCGTACCGATACGGCGGCGATTCACGAATCAATGAGCCCAGCTGGGTACTCCGAAAACACACGCCCCGCTTGTACCCCAGGCATAAGTCGAACCAACCCACTACCCTCTTATCACGGGGTCCAGGTCCCTATCCAAACTAGGACTCCAAGCCCCCACTCCTGAGTCCCGGACTCAGTGCGGTGCAAGGACCTCTACTCAAAAACCACCCTGACAGTCGGTCCGAAAAGAGTCGGAACCCATGACAAGAGAGTAACAAGTCTTTCCTACGCCCATACCCAAGTATGTGCTCGGGATAGTAAGTCTGTGACATGCCTAGAACCCAATGCAACGACTAGTCCTTAACCGACACAGATAGAGAAAACAGTGTAACCAAGCTATGCCCCATTGGCCGCAGGACACAACCTCTTACACCCACCAATACCCAAACCATATCCCTGCCTGGTCTCTATTTTTTCTTTCACCATTTATATATTCCAAGTGATAATAATACAGTAATATATTTCCTATCTCTCGCGAGTGACAGGCAATCACTTGACTTCTACCAGAGTCCTGTAGCATAGCAATCTACATGATCCTATCATACTAGTAAGACTCATAGGATAAATATTTATATATGCAAGTGGGTTTCATTCAACTCCTTAAAACTTAATACACGAATATAATTTAAAGTGCAGAAAAGTAGGGGTTATGCACCAGGGCTTGCCTAGGTAAGATATATACAAAAAAAGTTAGTATCTGTATCTTCAGATCATCCACCATCAACTGAATAGAAAGCCCATTGCATCATCTCCCAGAGAGAATACCATTACACCATCTTTAGATTCCCAATCATCCTTCAATTGATCTATTGATCCATCATCGTACCTATATGATATGCATTAATGCAGATGATGCAGCAGTTAATTAACAAGGCAACAACAACTCTTAACACAGAATACCTACTATGAACTAACAAGCTAGCTTTAATGACTAATGCACTAATCTACGTATCAACATCATCGAGAAAGATGTTATCACCCAACAAGTCTTTTAGTTATACAATTCCAATGTGTCTCTTTATTCTATTCTATCGATTTAATCTTTATTCAAAATAGGGCATCACTATCTATCTAGCAAATTAATTATTCTGGAACTACAAAAATTATAGTGAGCAGCTAATAATATTGGTAATTTACTGTAAAATTTTTAGAGTTAATACTATCACCATTTCCCCACAAAATTTCCCACAAGTTCACATTTTAACAATATTAAACATTTTAAAATAATTAGAGCAACCCTAAAAACAACAGCAACTAAATGAACCAATTACGCTAATAGATAGATCATGATTTTAGGAGCCTAACAAAATTGGTTTCACTATTTTTTGGACAACTACACAAATTTATATTAATTTTACAAGTTTACCTTATAAGCTAAATTAGAGATTGCTCTAGAAATCGAAAAGGGCCGACATCCACAACCTCAGCCCAACGCGGCCCACGCGGATGCGTGGCCCAGGCGGGGCGGGGCGCGCGCGCTGGCGAGAGCGGCCCAGGCATGGCGGGCGCGGCCCAACGCGGGATGGGGCGCGAGCGGCCCAGCAAGCCAAACGCGGACGCACAGCCCAGGCATGGACGATAGCGCGATTCGGCCCACCGGCGCGTGCGGCGTGAGCTGCCCTGGCGCGGCGGCGACAGGCCGGCCCAGATGGGGCGCCGAGCAAGCCGTAGGCCACGGAGGCGCAGGGCGAGCGGCCCAACAGGCCGGTCCACGCGCGACGGCAGTTTTGCAAAAATGTCCCCACACTTCTATCTAATTGGTATGCTACTATTCGTATGAGTCACATCTTCACACCTAGCCCCCTGGAAAATCTTTCATTTACAGTTCTACGTCCTTACCTCCTCCTCTAGAGCAGAGTACACGCGGTGAAGCCATCATCGATGGCCGTATCCGACCATGAGGTCGCCGACGGCGGTGGGGAGGCGGCATCACAGCCTACCCGCTGCCGGGCGCACCCACTAGTGGACGCGGCTCGACCATAGCTAGAGCGTGGAGCCCTAGCCACGCGTGTCGGCGCTCGGTAGGGGCGGCACGACGATGGGGGCGCACCGGCAGCGATGTGGCGGTGCGGGGGAAACACAAAGGGTTTGTAGCTCCAGCACGGGGCCGAGGGGGGGGGGGGGTGTGCGCATGCTCGCGAGGGACCGGGCCACGAACGGGTGACATGGCCATAGCGGCGGTGCTCTAGGGCTTGGGTGGCTACGCCACGGCGGAGGGGCAGGGAGGGTAGCGCTGTGGGCTTGTACGCGTGAGGAGTCGGGAGACGGCGCAGCAGGCATGATTGGACATGGCGTGGTGCTACGGCCGTCTCGGCCACAGGCGCGGGTAGTCGTGGCCCGGCCGGGCTCGGCCATGGCGTGTGCTGTGGGGCAGCGGGCAGGTCGCGGTCCGACCGGGCGCTCTGCGGTGGTGAGGAGCGGGTAAGGGAGGGGCGGCGCTGCGGCACACGGGAGAGGCAGCGGTCTAGAGAGGGCCATGGGGGCTCACGTGCGCTCGCGCGGGGGAGGGCCAGCACTGGCGGGCGTGAGGCGCGGCGATTGTGGCCACGGTAGAAACGCTGGTGAGCGCACGCCGAGAGGAGAGGAAATGAGGTGGGTCCAGGCGTAACAAGCAGGGAGGAAGGGAAATGCAAGCAAAGTAGTACACGGCAGCAGCAGTCCAACCATCATTCTTAAAGGCGCTCTTCAAGAAAGGGCGCGAGGGAGCATGCGCACATGGCGCCTACTGCGCTCGTTCAGTGCAGCAGCGGCACCAAGCAAAGCAGTCGAGGACAGGGCAAGACCAGGCAGCGACGCAAATAAATCAGATGACTAATTCAGAGCAAGGGGAAAGCACCACCGTCGCACCGGTGAGGTAGGTGGGACGAGTGGCCAGCGACACTCTCGTTTTTATTTCTATTTTGTTCGTATTAATTTTTAAACTAACAAACATCACATTGACACTCGAACAAGCATACCCAGATATTCACGATGTTCATATCTTGCTGATGATATGATTTTTCCTATTTATATTTTATATTATTTTAACTTCCAAAAATTCATTTTCTAAAACAACTTTATGCATGTACAAGCATAACTAAAGCTAAGGTTTTATTATTTAGCAAATTTTACTTTCAACAATTTTTGTTTATAAAAATTGTTTTTCATACTTAATCAAATAAACAAGCCATTCGCCAAAATTGATACTTTTAAACATAAGTTAAATTTTAAAATCCAAGAAAATTGTTTCGTTAAATCCTCTTAGGTCTAAACCTCGGTGCTAAGCAAGCTCGTAACACCAGAGGTGTTACAGCGCATAGCAACAGTTTTGGTGACATGCCGTGGCTCCGGGCCAGAGTTGTTTGCTGGCGTGCGCATGGGTCTCCTGGTAGTGTCCACGGGGCCACCGTGTGGACCCGGCGGCGGCGCGGCTGTGCCATGCGAGGAGGCCACGGGGCTCCAGATGGGGGTGCTGTACATGTGCCTCTACCTCATCACGCTCGGCACTGACTAGTTTGATGAGCATGACTCACCCTCGCCTTCTACGACCACGTCTTCGTCCCGCTTTGCCGGAGCCTCATGACCGGCCGGCAGCGGCTCATGAACCTGGAGAAGATCGGCATCAGCTTGGTCCTTTCCATCGTCGACATGGCCGCCGCGGCCATCTATGAGAAGAAGCGTCCCAACGTTGCTACCACGAGTGGCGGCATAGGGCATGTGTCACTGCCCATCAGCGTGTTCATGTCCATCTAGGCCGCTAAATTAGGGAAGAAAGGTGTCTCGATGGAGGGATTCACGGCAATTGAAGGTAACAGTTCATTCTTTCGCTGGTATTTTCCAAATATCATGATCTCTCCATGCTATAAACCAATTTTCCCTTTTTAAGTTGATATTTGCTATGACAAAAAATTTCAAGGAATCTACTGGCACACAATAAAGTTCGATGACTGCAACTTGCCAACAAATGATAATAATATATAAGAAGAGGTATTACAACAGTGGTAAGACACTAACTGCTCCTGACCACGGGCAATTTTTAGTTCACATGACTCCAGCGAAGTGTTAACTTGTTTTTCTTAATGACAAGTGTTAACTTGTTGGCGTTGCTTCTCTCACAAAAGCAAAAGGAGAAATGTAGTTCCACTATATGAAAGTGCATTTGCCCCCTATGTGGGTTTTAGTGTATTGATGACATCCAAATTAGGGACTAATGTGATCTTAATGAGATATGTCGCAGCTATTAGTCCCATGAAAGATTCAAACAGTTGATAAAGATGAAATAATATCCCTCAATTCTTGAAATTGTAAAGGCGGATGAACTCAAAACGCTCTCCAAAGGTTTTAATTTTATTTTTGAGTTTAGGATCCGCCGCACTATAAAGAGGGATGCAAATTTAGTTGGTCCGAGGAAGATAGAGTGCTCAAGCATTAAAATAAAATCAAAAGAGAGACACTCTAGCACTCCACGAGCACGTAGATTATTTTTCTATGACTGTCGGTGTTGGAAGTCCCGACGTAAGCCAGAACTCCCGATAGTCGAAAGTCACGACTCTTGCCGGAAGTTATGACTCCCAGTCACTTAGCCTGTGTAGCGACTGTGGACGTCAGAAGTCCGGACGTGAGTCGGAACTTCTGACGGTCGGAAGTCCCAACCCAAGCCGGGAGTTTCGGCACCTATGGTTCTGACTGACTGGCTATCTGCGTTCGTCGGAAGTCCCAACGTACGTCGGAACTTCCGACCATTGGAAGTCCCAGACCTTGTCGGGAGTCCCAACACCTGGACCTTTACTGGTTTGCTTAACTGCGCACATCGGAAGTCCTGACGTTTGTCGGGAGTTTCGACATTGACTTACTCGCGCGGACTTCTGACCCTATGTAAACAGTGTTTTCTGTTAACGTCGGAAGTCCCGAGATCTGCGTCGAAACTTCCAACATAGATCTAAACGGTTAGATTTCTACTTAGAGTATAAATACCCCTCTCTTCACTTCTAACCGTTACATAATCATTTATAGCTGATCCACTTCATGCTTAACAACTCCCAAGCAACTAAAGCACCCCTCTCCTTCCCCATTTGCTCTAATCTTCGATTCCCTTAGGGTTTTGAGTGAAAGGAGAGTGGATTAAGTGAGAGCATCACTTTGGTAAGCTTGAGCACTTGATTTCTTTGTCAAGCCGGTTGATTTTGCATCTATTACTCTTGGGGCTTTGCCCCTAGCCGGCTAGGCATTGCCTAAGAGCTTCCATCTTGTGGAAGAGCCTTGAGAAGTTTGTATCACCCTTTGATTTCTTAGTGGAAAGCTCAAGTGACCTTTGTGGTCGCTTTGAGTGAGGCAAGGAGGTGGAAGAGACTCCGACCTTGGTGGTCACCTCAACAACGAGGACATAGGAGCTCCTTTGTGGGGTTGCAAAACCTCGGGATAAATCCTTATGTCTCGTGTGCTTGTTGTTGTTGTTGTTGTGATTGCTAGAGATTACTTGTATTTGTTTGTCTCTTTCTCTTACAAACTTTCATTTTTGGGTTTGGACTCGATCTACGGTTTGGAGGCATTATGTCATCAAGGGAGTGACCCAACATCTTCACCAAATCACTAGGAGGTGAGGTTGTAAGATTATTTATCCACAAAGTTAAATTTGGCACTGCTTTTGTAGTTCACGTAGGCGTCAGAACTGCTGATGTTTGCGCCAGAACTTCTAACAACGTCGAGAGTTCCGACCCAAACGCCGGGACTTCTGACATTGACTGACAGATTTGAACTTAGCATTTGTAGTAAATTTTTAGATACGCCTATTCACCCCCCTCTAGGCATTGTTAGATCCTTTCAATTGGTATTAGAGCATGGTCTTCTCTTTGTGCTTCACCGCGTGAGAAGAAACAATGTCGGAGTCTGACAAGATGCAAGCCGTTGCCGTCAAAATGGCCAAAAAAATAGCTGAAGAGTTGATGAGTGCTCAAGCCAAGCTCTTTCAAGATGAAATGAAAAAGATGCAAGATGAGATGAGCAAGATGAAGGAAGAATTGAGCAAGAAGGTTGATGATGCAATAAGTGGCAAGAATGATACTAGTGACAAGAATGAAGCAAACAAAGATGCCGCTAGTGATATTGGAGCCGGTGAGCATGCTCATGGAAAGGGAATATATTCAAACATGAGCTTTGACTATGGACAACTCATAAAAGGTTCAACACTACATACTCCGTCCATCAACATTAGCAAGCCACCTCACTTTGATGGAACAAGATACACCGATTGGTCTTACAAGATGAAGATGCATCTCATTGCCACAAGACTTTGATAAGTTATGGATGTTGGTGTGATGATTCCTACCGATGAAGATAGAGAGATAACTTCGGAAAAAGTGCACAACCTCCATCAAAATGCACAAGCCATAGCATTGATTGTGTCAAGCCTATCACCGGTTGAGTTTAGAAAAGTGAATGGAATGGAAAGTGCAAAACAAATTTGGGATACTTTGAAAGTGTCATTTGAAGGAGATAAAAGTGTGAGAAAAGGAAACATTGAGTTACTTCATGGTGAATTGGAAAGATTTGTATTCTTGCAAAATGAGACAACACAATCCATGTTTGATAGGCTCATGGCATTGGTCAACCGCATAAGAGCTCTTGGTAGCACCGAATGGGATGACAACAAGGTTGCTAGAAAGATGTTGAGAACCTATAGAGTCAAGAACAACATGCTAACGTCCGTGATCATGGAAAGGCCCAGTTATGATGAGATGACACCTCAAGAAGTTCTTTCAGAACTCAAGCATCATGAGTGTCTAGATGAAGATGCAATCAATGCTCACAATCAAAATCCTAATGCAATGGGATTCAACAAGAGTGTAGCCCTTAAAGCAACTCAACAACATAAAGGTCAAGGTTTAAGTCAAGAAAAGAAGAAGAAAGTGAAGGATGATTCCTCAAGTGGAGAAGAAGATTCCGATGCAAAGGTTGCATTTGTGATTATAAATCTTAGAAAGTTTATGAAGAAGAAAAGCAACTGCAAGACCTATGGTGATGGAAAGGAAAGGTTCAAAAATAGATTTTGCTATGGATGTGGTCAAACCGGTCACTTCATAGCCGATTGTCCTAATGAGAAAAAGAAGCACAAGCACGACAAGGATGAAGACAAGAAGAACAAAGGCAAGAAGAGAGGTGAAGCTCATCTTGGGGAAGAATGGGAGTCAAGTGATAGTGACTCAAGTGATGATGAGAAGAAGAAGAAGGGAGCCGCAAACATCGCCATCCACCACTCTTCTTCATTGACCATGATCTTCCCCGACTCAACTTCACCAAAACTCTTTTCCAACCTATCTTCACCACCGAAGCTCTTCTCCAACCTCATCGACAACGACTACTACACCCCAACTTGTCTCATGGCAAAAGGGGAGAAGGTACATACTACACCCATTTCATCTAGTGATGGGTATGATAGTTGTGATGATAACATAGAAGAAATTGAAGCAACCATGATAAAGAAATCTGGTAAAAAGGCCTTCACTAAAATAAAAATACTAATGAAGAAATTAGAGAAGAGGGATAGATGCTTAGAGATGCAAGGAGATATAATCACTCAAGAGAGAGAGAAAAACCTTGCCCTTGAAGCATCTATCGCCGAGGAAAAGATGAAGGTTGAGAAATTAACTGTTGAATTGTCTTTAGCCAATGACTCAATTGGGAAATTGACTAAGGAACATTCCTCGATTAATGATCAAGTAGCTAGCCTCAATAATGAGAAGAGTATAGCTCAAAAAAGCCTCACAAGCTTGGAAGAAAAATATTGAAATCTTGAGCTAAACTATAGTACTCTTTGGGCTAGCACTTCAACTTCTCCTAAGGCAACCAAAGACTCTAATGTCTCCACTAGTGTTGGTTGTAAAAGATGCTATAAAATTGATGTGAATGCATATACAACTAACCTTGTTGAGTTAGAGAAGAAATACAAGGAGATTCATAGGTTGAAGATGATATTGAAGAATGGGTGCAAGTGTCAAGAGCAATCTAACAAGACTATATACAAGTCATCAAGACACCCATCAATCAAGGAAGGCATTGGCTACAATAGGTATGATGGAAAGGTCAATGGAAGGAACATGATCAATGGTGTGCCTTGTATGAAGTTCAACAAGGGTGTTGCTCTTGATGAGCTAATATGCAAGGCCAACAACAAGGTCTACATTCCAAAGATCCAACCTATAAGTAACAAGACAATCAAGACGAAGCAATCCGATGCCCCAAGCCACAAGCACCACTTCCACGGTGCTATGCTAGTGACTATATGTGTTGTTGGGGCAAGGATGGCAAGATTGTGGTTAAGTATGTTGGTTCCCAAAAGAGAAAGGCAATTATGAGGAGTGTTTGGATGCCCAAGTTTTATGTGACTAACCCCCTAGGACCCAAATCTTTTTGGGTACCTAAAATAAAATCTTAATTTGTCTTTGTAGGAATATTTCTCCGGTGGAACAAGTTGGGTGTTGGATAGTGGATGCACAAATCATATGACCGGAGAGAAGGACATGTTCACATCATTCCAACCAAGTCAAGATGAAAGTGAAAATATTGTGTTTGGTGACAATGGAAAAGGTGAAGTCCTCGGTTTGGGTAAAATTGCTATATTAAATGATAATTTCATTTCAAATGTTTTACTTGTGAATTCGTTGAGATACAATCTGTTGTCCATCTCACAACTTTGTGAAATGGGTTACAATTGTCTCTTTACGGATAAGGGTATGGAAGTCTATAGAAGGGAGGATTCCTCTATTGCATTTATGGGTCATTTAAAGGGGAAACTCTATCTAGTTGATTTCACATCAAATAGAGTAAATCCCGAGACTTGTTTAATAGCAAAATCTAGCATGGGTTGGTTATGGCATCACCGACTTGCCCATGTTGGGATGAGGAACTTGGCCAAACTTCAAAAAGGCGAACACATCCTTGGACTAACAAATGTTTCTTTTGAGAAAGATAGGATTTGTAGCGCATGCCAAGTGGGAAAACAAGTTGGAGCTAAACATCCCATCAAGAATGTTGTGACAACCGAAAGGCCATTGGAGTTGCTTCACATGGACATATTTGGACCCGTCGTTTATATAAGCATTGGTGGTGACAAATATGGTTTTGTAATTGTTGATGATTATTCTCGTTTCACTTGGGTATTCTTTTTGCGTGAAAAGAGTGAAGTCCAAGGTATCTTCAAGAAGTTTGCAAAAAGAGCCCAAAATGAGTTTGATGTCAAAATCAAGAGAGTTAGAAGTGACAACGGGACGGAGTTCAAGAACACCAACATTGAAGAGTTTCTTGATGAAGAAGGAATCAAGCATGAGTTTTTGGTTCCATACACTCCACAACAAAATGGTGTTGTGGAGAGGAAGAACCGAACGCTCATAGAAGCCGCAAGAGCAATGTTGGATGAGTACAAGACTCCAACCAACTATTGGGTGGAAGTCATCAACATGGCATGTCATGCCATCAACCGCTTATATATTCACAAGAAAAGAGAAAAGACCGCCTACGAACTTCTAACTGGTAAAAAGCCTAAGGTGCACTACTTTAGAGTTTTTGGATCCAAGTGTTTCATACTTAACAAGAAATCCAAAAGCTCTAAGTTTGCACCAAAGGTTAATGAAGGTTTCATGCTTGGTTATGGTACTAACGAACATGGATATCGTGTTTTCAATAAAACCACCGGTTTGATTAAAATCGTGGTAGACGTGACTTTTGATGAAACCGACGGCTCTCAAAAAGAGCAAGTCAAGGTTGAGATTGTAGGTAATGAAGAAGCTACACACGAAGCAATCAAGAAGATTACCATTGGTGAAGTAAAGCCCGTCGAAGACGAAGATGAAAACCATGTTGTGCATGATGATCTTGATCCAAACATTCATCATGTTTCATCCAATGAACATGGTGAAGCTTCCGCAAGAAGAAATAATCAAGATGGGAGATCAAATGAAGCCCAATGTCATTCTCATGAAGATGGTGTCAACAATGAGCAAGTTCAATCTCAACTCAACAATGAAGAAAGAAGTGAAGTCAACCCTCCACAAGCTCATGATTGTGATCCTCCAATCGATCATGACCATGATGATGACGATGATGGCCCCATCCAAAGATCAACTCAAGTGCCACATCCTAGAGTGCATCAATCCATTCAACGGGATCATCTTGTTGACAACATATTGGGGAGCATTCGACGAGGGGTAACTACATGTTCCCATTTAGCAAGTTTTTGTGAATATTACTCTTTTATTTCTCCTTTGGAACCTCGTAGGATGGAAGAGGCACTTGATGATCCAGATTAGATGATAGCCATGCAAGAGGAGTTGAACAACTTCACTCAGAATGAAGTCTGGTCCTTGGTGGAAAGGCCCAAGCAAAATGTGATTGGAACCAAGTGGGTCTTCCGCAACAAGCAAGATGAGCATGGCGTGGTAACAAGAAACAAGGCAAGGTTGGTGGCTAAAGGATTCACTCAAATTGAAGGCTTGGATTTTGGGGAGACCTATGCACCGGTGGCGAGGCTAGAATCAATTCGTATTCTACTTGCCTATGGCGCTCATCATGATTTCAAGTTATATCAAATGGACGTGAAGAGTGCATTTCTCAACAGCCCCCTATCCGAGTTGGTGTATGTAGAGCAACCACCAGGCTTTGAAGACCCTAAGTATCCAAACCATGTCTACAAGCTCGACAAGGCGCTCTATGGGCTCAAACAAGCCCCTAGAGCTTGGTATGATTGTTTGAAGGATTTCCTACTCAAACAAGGTTTTGAGATAGGAAAGGCCGATGCTACTTTGTTTACTCGCAAAGTCAACAACGATATCTTTGTTTGCCAAATATATGTCGATGACATAATATTTGGTAGTACTAATGTGGCTTTTATTGAGGAATTTAGTAGGATTATGACAAATAGGTTCGAAATGTCCATGATGGGAGAGTTGAAGTTTTCCTTGGATTTCAAATCAAGCAACTCAAGGATGGCACGTTCATAAGTCAAACCAAGTACACCAACGACATGTTGAACAAGCTTAACTTGGATAAGGCCAAGCCCATCAAGACACCTATGCCAACCAATGGACATCTTAATCTTGATCAAGGAGGAATGGACGTCGATCAAAAGGTATATCGCTCCATGATTGGATCACTTCTTTACCTTTGAGCATCTAGGTTCGATATTATGCTTAGTGTGTGCATGTGTGCAAGATTTCAAGCTAATCTGAAAGAATGTCATTTGATGGCCATTAAGAGAATTTTTCGGTATTTAGTACACACTTCTAATCTTGGCTTGTGGTATCCTATGGGCTCCACTTTTGAGTTACTTGGCTATTCCAATTCGGATTATGCTGGTTGCAAAGTAACTCGAAAGAGTACTACTAGGACTTGCCAATTTATTGGTCGATCCTTGGTGTCTTGGAGCTCTAAGAAGCAAAATTCCATTGCTTTGTCCACCGCCGAGGCTGAGTATGTGGCGGCCGGCGCTTGTTGTGCCCAACTACTTTGGATGAAGCAAACACTAAAGGATTTTGGATGTGAGTTAACCAAGATTTCACTTTTGTGTGACAAGAGTGCCATTAAGTTGGCAAACAACCCTGTAAACCACTCTCGAACAAAGCACATAGACATCCGGCATCATTTTTTAAGAGACCACGGAGCCAAAGGAGATATCGCCATTCATCATGTGAGCACCGAAAAGCAATTAGCCGATATCTTCACAAAGCCCCTAGATGAGTCAAGATTTTATGCTTTGAGGAGTGAACTAAATATCATTGATTCTCATAACGTGGCTTGATCCCTTGCACACACATTTTGTTTGATCTAGTTAGGAGAAAAGAATTAAGAAAACATTGTGTGACACTTTCAAAATCTATTTTATAATTTTCATGAGTGACTATTGCTTTGTGTTGGTTGAATGAAATCTAGTCACTTGTGAAAATGTTAGTGTCCATCATATTTTTGCCCCACATGGTAGATTGAGTGAAGGTTGAGGTGTTTTTCTGTTCCCCTGCGTCAGAAATCCCGACGTACGCCGGATGTCCCGACGGCCGGAAGTCACGGCTCACGCTGGGAGTCCCGACCGTCGGAAGTCCCGATGTAAGCTAGGAGTTCCGACGTAGATCTGGATTTTTGACCACCACGTTGTCCGTTTTGACCGCGCTGCACCATTTCACCATCTCATTTACTCAGCCCAATCCCTTCTCCTGCGGTTATTCTCTCCCTCCCCAATCTCTCTCCACACGCTGCCATCGCCTCTCCTCGTGCCGCCGCATCGCGCTCTGCCCATACTTCTGGCCTACCGGGAGCTCCGACCTCCATTCCCTCTCTTTGCACCGCCGAAGGCCTTGCCGGCAGTCCTGACCTCCCTACCCCTGTTCCACCGCCCGTGCCCTGGTATTTCCTTGGATCATGGTGGACATTCAGTTGGTGTGGTGGAGATTTCGTTGGTGGACGTGCTCACATTCGTTGATTTGTTCGTGGCCTGCGGATTTAGTTCTTCTTCATCTCTTCCTTTCTTGATTCAAGGTACTACCGTGGAGCCCTTACCCTATTGTCAATGTACCTTGCACATTGCCTCCATTCTTTCTCCCTATCTACTCCTCTATCTTCCTTGTATGAATGTGTGTAGCAATTTGAAGCCCCATGAATGGGATGGTCACCATGTGTGTCGGAGGTCCCAGCGATTGTCGGAGGTTCCGACCATCGAAACTACCGACGCCAGGTCGGAACTCCAGGCTGTCAGAAGTCCCGACTTTGGCCGGAACTTCCGACCCTAGGGTGAGCGCTCCATTCATGTGTCTTCAATTCTCGATGTTCGTTCGCGTCTCGTTGCATTGTTTCTTAGTTCCACTTTGTGTTCTTCATAGTCATGGATGGTGGTAGTCCCTCGCATCACAAGGAGAAGAGGTCCAAGAAGAACCAGGACCGTGCCGCTGTCCCCAGACCATCTGGTCACACCAAGGCATCATATCAGCGTGGTGGTGTTGGTGGTTCCCATGCTGCCCGTCGCCATGACGATCAAGGGTCATCAACTGTCGCTCCTCCTCCTACCCCAGCCTTTGTTGGGGATGTGGCGATTGTTGATGAAGAAGAGGAAGCTCTTGAGCATGCCGGCTGCACCATTGCTGCTCCACCTATTCGCACCCCGACTACCAGATCGGGCTTCATCTCTCAGCTTGTTCCCTTCCTGGGTGTGTCGCCGATCATGTGGGAGACCACCATGGCTCCCAATCTGGCTGGTGGTTGGACTCCTCCTCTACCAGTGGACTATCATCATTAGGTTAAGGACATCAGGTCCATGAGGGGAAGGAACCTTTATGCTAAGGACGAGAAGGATCTATGACTTGAGTATCATTTCTGGCACCCCTTCCATTATGACTTTTATGATTCCATTCTATATCGGAAGTTTTTGAAGAAGAGGGAGCCACCAGTCCTTCAGATGAAGTGCATTGATGCATACTCTCTTGGCAAGTACAAGGAGCCCGAGCTAGAGCAGATGGTTCAGGATATACACTCAATGGGGTTGTCCTACCTGCTTGAGTTTAGGAAGCACTGGAGCAATGAGCTCATTTGTTAGTTCTATGCTTCCTATCATCATGAGAGAGACCCTACCGGTGCTGTTGACATTATTCATTGGACCAATGAAGGCAAGCATTATAAGGTGGACTTCATCACTTTCTCTCGCCTTCTTGGTTTGAGTCACAACCACCGCACTGCAGTTGAGTTGACTGAGTATGAGGATGTCACTTTGGAGGAGTACCAACACATGTATCTTGATGGACAGACAGTATATCTGAAGCCCTATTTCTATGTCCTTAATAACATCCTACGATAGATCTTGTATCCGAAGGTAGGTGACTCCACCTTCCTTTGTGATGATTCACAGAGAGTGCTTCAGCAATTTGGAGATGAGTTTCAGAAATTTTCCATCAGCAGATATATTTGGAACAAGATCCATGATGCTACTGAGGATCCTATGAAGAATCTTCCTTACGCACCATACATTATGCATGTCATTGAGCAAGTGTCTGGCATTCGATTTCCCTATGACACTCAGCAAAAGCTCCTCAAGATATCCAACAAGACCTCCATCATTGCTGCTAGAGAACCGAGGGAGAAAAGTGATGTAGCCAAAGCACAAAGGAAAGCTGTTGTAGGTTCTCGCTCTCGCCGTGGTGCTTCACCACCTGCTACTGCTGCCTGATCTTCTAGTGCCGAGCCCTTCTCTTCTTCCTCCTTGGGTAAGAAGCCAAGCAAATTCAAGTTCCTCATGACATACATGTTTGGTCAGTGCTGTGCCAGTGCTCAACGTGAGCACGATATGCAAGAGTGCCTCTACCGGTTTGAACAACACGTAGGGATTGTGTCTTCTCCGCCATTGTTTGTGCCTCCCCGTGATCCGTTGGCTCTATATGATGAGGCATGTGTGGCATATGAAGCTGATGTGACTTCTCGCCCTCATGGCAAGGGCAAGGTGATGGAAGAAGATGAGGAATACGTTGAGGTCGATGATGATGAGGACGATGATGGTGGTGAGGACGGTGACCAAGATGAGGATGATGACTACGAGCATGAGTAGTTAGTTTTTCATGCGGCCTACCCCTTTTGGCACTTGTTGACAAAGGGGGAGTGTTAGGCTTTGATTTCTCTTGTAATAAGTTAGTTGGTCTTTTTGTTTTGGAACTTTAAAACCTTTAGCGTGTATGAACTATATCGTGTGGTGGCAAGCTTGTGATGGACAACTATCTATATGTGTTTGTGATGAATGATTGTAGGACAAGTTATGGTTATCTATTTATCTTATTGGCTTATACTTGTCTCTACTTATGATGGTGAATGTTTTTTTGGATGGCCATGTGTTGCTTCAAATTCTTTTTTGAAATCTTGGCCATTATATTCTCTTTCACTTGTTGTGTGAAATAACATGTCATATTGTATTTCTTTTCACATATATCTATTTGTTCACACACAATTGTTGCACCCCACGGATTGCAAAATTTAGGGGGAGTTTTTGTCTTGATGTATGCAAATCAAGTATAGATGATGCTAATTGAAATTCAAATTGATGCATACATCAAGGGGGAGCTCTTCATAAATTTTGGCGTTCAAAAGTTTTAAAATCTTTCATTCCTATAAAAGCCTAAGTTGGTTGTCATCAATTATCAAAAATGGGGAGATGGAAAGTGCATTTGCCCCCTATGTGGGTTTTGGTGTATTGATGACATCCAAATTAGGGACTAATGTGATCTTAATGAGATATGTCGCAGCTATTAGTCCCATGAAAGATTCAAAGAGTTGATAAAGATGAAATGGTATCCCTCAATTCTTGAAATTGTAAAGGCGGACGAACTCAAAACGCTCTCCAAAAGTTTTAATTTTGTTTTTGAGTTTAGGATCCGCCGCACTACAAAGAGGGATGCAAATTTAGTTGGTCTGAGAAAGATACAGTGCTCAATTATTAAAATAAAATCAAAAGAGAGACACTCTAGCACTCCACGAGCACGTAGATTATTTTTCTGTGACTGTCGGTGTCGGAAGTCCTGACGTAAGCCGGAACTCCCAACAGTCGGAGGTCACGAGTCTTGCCAGAACTTCTGACTCCCAGTCACTTAGCCTGCGCAGTGACTGTGGACGTCGGAAGTCCCAACGTGAGTCGGAACTTCCGACGGTCGGAAGTGCTGACCCAAGCTCGGAGTCCTGGCACCTATGGTTCTGACTGACTGGCTGTTTGCGCTCGTCGGAAGTCCCGACGTACGTTGGAACTTCCGACCGTCGAAAGTCCCAAACCTTGTCGGGAGTCCCGACACTTGGAGCTTTGCTGGTTTGCTTAACTGCGCACGTCGGAAGTCCCGATGTTTGCCGGGAGTTCCGACATTGACTTACTCGCGCGGACTTCTGACCCTATGTGAATAGTGTTTTCTGTTAACGTTGGAAGTCCCGAGATCTGCATCGGAACTTTCGACGTATATCTGAACGGTTAGATTTCTACTTCGAGTATAAATACCTCTCTTTTCACTTCTAACCGTTACGGACTCATTTACAGCTGACCCACTTCGTGCTCAACAACTCTCAAACAACTAAAGCACCCCTCTCCTTCCCCCTTTGTTCTAATCTTCGATTCCCTTAGGATTTTGAGTGAAAGGAGAGTGGATTAAGTGAGAGCATCACTTTGGCAAGCTTGAGCACTTGATTTCTTCGTCAAGCCGGTTGATTTTACATCTATTACTCTTGGGGCTTTGCCCCTAGCCGGCTAGGCGTTGCCCAAGAGCTTCCATCTTGTGGAAGAGCCTTGGTAAGTTTGTATCACCCTTTGAATTCTTAGTGGAAAGCTCAAGTGACCTTTGTGGTCGCTTTGAGAGAGGCAATGAGGTGGAAGAGACTCCGACCTTGGTGGTCACCTCAACAACAAGGACGTAGGAGCTACTTTGTGGGGTTACCGAACTTCAGGATAAATCCTCGTGTCCCGCGTGCTTGTTGTTGCTGTGATTGCTAGAGATTACTTTGTTTGTCTCTTTCTTTTCCAAACTTTCATTTTAGGGTTTGGACTCGATCTATGGTTTGGACGCATTACGACGTCAAGGGAGTGACCCAACATCTTCACCAAACCACTAGGAAGTAAGGTTGTAAGATTATTTATCCGTAAAGTTAAATTTGGCACTGCTTTTGTAGTTCACGTAGGCGTCGGAACTGCTAACGTTTGCGCCGAAACTTCTGACAACGTCGGGAGTTCCGACCCAAACGCCGGGACTTCCGACATTGACTGACAGATTTGAACTTAGCATTTACAGTAAAATTTTAGATACGCCTATTTACTCCCTCTCGGCATTGTCAGCCGTATATATGAATAAAAACTCAAGTTACGGGTGCGACCGTGCGAGGAGGCACAATACAAAGAACTGTTGAGAGATTGTTTAACAAGTCTTGAGCCAGTAGAGAAAAGCAAGAGGAGAAATAAAATTCCCCTGTATATATGAATCAAAACTCAAGTTAAAGGTAGGAAGAGAAAATTGGCTTCCTGTCTTCATCCCATATTCCCATGGGCTTCCATGGGAAATGTTAAGATCATGTCAAAGCTGGAAGAACGAATCGAAGAAAGCAGAACAAGGATGAGGCCATCAGCTCTTGGAACCTGTTACGGATTACAACTCCAAGAATGGGAGGGAAAATTAAAGAAAGGTGGGCCACGGACTGAAGAAGAAGTACATCAAGAAACATCTATCTGAAAATGCTCCCCTAATCCTTCTTCAGCTCCTTCTAATTCTGCCTTGGATTCGATTTGCTCGGCGTCTGCTTCTTCAGGCTGTTACCGACGCCGACGCCACGGTAGCAGCAGCGTTCAGCAGCTGTGTGGCCGCTGATCTCGCGTCCGCGATCTGCAGCAGCTTCTGCGGCTGGAACCGGAGCCTCTCTCCTGATGCCGATGCCGCTCCATCACGATCTACAGGTGCTCTTGGCGCGCAGACAGGCAATGCAGGAGTAGCAGCAGAGCAGAGCACAGATGAGGGGAGCGCAGGCAGCGATGGATCGCATGGCCGGGACGCGTGCTTGCGGCGAGGCGATCGAACCGCTAGCCCACTGCTACGATGATATATACCAACTGCCAGGCGATTGCGAATTATAGAGAGGAAGGCAAGGTTTGCATGCAATGCAGGCATGTGGATTTCTGATCCAGCTGCTCTGCCTGTATGCATGCTTCTTTCCAGATTCTGTTTCCTGCTGCAGACAGTCGACGTTGGCACTGTGAGGCTGCTGTCGCACAAATGCCAATGTCGCCAGGCTGGATCAAGCTTGACGCCTCCTTGTTTTTGGATGATGGATTAGACAGAGGAAAGCACCACAAAATGGGGGTGAAGAACTCAATCAGTGGCTAGTAGTAGTAGTAGGAGATAAATAAAACAATATAAACACATCTTTACGATACTAGTTTAGTTTTAGTTTGTTCCTGCTGCTGTTTTTCACATGTGAAATCTGCGCAAAAGTAGTTACCACTCTCCTGGATGGTAGTTCTATTTGTTACTCATCTACCCGGTCCATACTCGTTAATATGTACAAGTTTGCCTCTGATCATGCATCCATCCATAGCTTTCATCACTAGTGACAACATCTAACTGCACTGGCCTCTATCTCTGTCATTGCCGTCCACTAAATTCAGGCTTGAATCAGGCATGTGCCTTTTGTTGCCGGTTAATTTTTGCTCTTCATCTTCATTAGTGTTATGAGATGCAGTAGATAATTTTGTTGCACGTCTGCTACGGCGGGCAAATTCTCTACAACATATATACCATGCACAAATTCGAAGATAATCGATTGTGATGAAAAACAAAATGACTTCTCTCCATCTAAAAAGTCTAATCTTATCTCATGAGAAACACTAAATGAACGTATATATGGTTAATGAACCCTAAGAGAAGGGGCAGAAAAATATGCTAACTAATAGCATTTATTGTTAACATTTTTAAAGATTTTATCTTTATAACAAAATTAATAGTGAGGAGTTCCACACTACATTACATATCTACAAACCATTGAAGCCCTCCTCTGTTCCTATAGGAGCAATAACTTTGTTTCATATTGTAATTGTTTTGTTCACATAGAAGAAACATAACATAACTATAAGTGCAATCAAGCTCTAATTATGGGTTTTGGTGATAATGACCATGCAATTAGAGAACTAATGAGATTTGTTGAGATAACAAGCAGGAGAATCATTAGAGAGGATGTCATGTATAACGGAGGAGCCCCCAATCACAAAAGGTGACGGCATCAAGCTCAAAGGAGGTTTATTTCATTTTATATTTTAAATTTGAGTATAGGAAAAGCCGTACTATAAAGGAGGACACAATGCTTAAGTCAATATGTGCAACCAAGTGCTCAATCCTACACTAAAGCATCCTCAAAGTTCAGCCAAGACAGCCAGCTCAACACTCCTTTACCCCTTGCTGTTTGGCTTGGTGCGGTAGTGCCGCACCTGAAGCGCGGCTATGCCGCAGAGCGACTGTCGATGTTTTACCACCGATAGCCTGCCACGGGGGTACCCGAGGCAGTATGTTCGGGCTTCAGCGTATGCAGAACTCGATGGTGAACGCAAGAGACAGTCGATTTATCCTGGTTCGGACCCTCGATCGTTGATCGAGTAACAACCCTACGTCCAGCCGGCGTTAGCCTCTGCGTTGGATTGATTGTGTTGTGTCGTACAATTGTTGTTCTCTCCTCCTCTCCCAGGAGCCCTGCCCTCCTTTATATAGTCAGGAGGCCAGAGTCCTAGTCGGTTTACAATGAGAGTTCCTAGTAGGATTACTGAATAGTACTACCACTAAGATTACATGGGAATAATCCTAGTTAGACTAGATCTTCTCTCTCTCTTGCGGGGTATCCTGTGGGTCCCGCATCGACAAGCCCCCGAGCACTTCATGGTTGAGCTCTGAAAGACTCGTTTTGCTCCTTCAGGTCTTGTTGAGTAGGAACAAACGTCATCCGAGTGCTTTCTGGAGTGAAACCTTGTAGCGCTTCTTGGGATCTTCGAGTGGTGAGTGCTTTTTGAAGAAAAAGTACATCCATCTGGTTGTAGCCCCCGAGCCTCTTGCTATTTGGAACAAGGAGCTGGAGGATCTTGTCTTGAAGTTGCTCTGATTGTTCGTTGAAGTTTTATCAAAAAGAACTCGAATATGGCTCGTTCCGGGTTCTTTTTGTCGTAATGTCTTGAAGTGGTCTGCGTTGAGGAAGTCTTTTGGTGACGTGCGCTTTTTCAAAGAAAAAGGGCACTCACTGAGTGTAGCCCCCGATCCTCTTGCTATTTGGAACAAAAAGTTGGAGGGTCTTGAATCTTTATGTTGTTTGAAAATTTGTGTTCTGAAGTAGTCCCCGAGACTTGGATTATGTCATCATCCGAGTAGTTTTGCGGTATCTTTCTGAAGCAGCTCTTTAGTCTTGGATTAAACCATCATCCGAGTAGTTTCGCGGCATGCAGCCTCCGAGCTTATGTCCGGGTTCTTTTTGGGTGGGTGCAATTTTTCGTAAAAATTGCACTCACTGAGTGTAGCCCCCGAGCCTCTTGCTTTTGCTTGCAAAAGTTGGAGGGTCCAGATTCTTGTCTTCAAAAAATTCTGGGGCTATGTATCCCGTAGCCCCGAGCTTTCTTCGAGTTCTTCTCTTTAGAAAAGAAGTCGGATGAAGAGTCTTGATGTGTTGTCGTTGTTGTAGTCTTGAGTTTCTTGTATTCTTGGTCCTTCGTCTTTGGTTCCGAGCCTCCGGGAGTAGTTGAAATGAAGGCCGAGCCCCCTAGCTTAGTGTTGATTAAGCCATGATGCTGGCCGAGCCCCCGAGCGTATATCCGTGTTGTTTTGTTCAGGAAGAACTCGGATGCGAGGTCTTGGCGTATTCTTTGATAGTCCGCTGTTGTCAGATGTAGTTGTGTGGTGGTGGTTGAGTGTAAATGCCTTTTGTTCACGGGTTGTACTGTGTTGGTATATTCTTCTGAATGTGCTCGTCTTCGAGTACTGTTCCCTCTCGCCTGAGTCTTCCATTATTGAGTCCTGTCTTTTCACTGTGTCCTTTGTTAGGCTTATTTCGTTGGTACTCCTAGTCCATGTGCGCCGCTCCTTTGATCTATAAATACTGTCCTGGAGTGCTTGTTTTTCATCCATTGGACATTCTGTTGAAACCTTCGTGGTCATGAACATGGTAGTTTGTGAAGTAGAGCAGCCCTCGGGCATATTTTGTAGTTCCTGTGTGTCTTGTCGTAGCTGGAGGAAGTCTTGTGATAGGGATTAGAGGTAGGCTAATCCCACGACAGCATTGTACCAGGATGTACATGGCGGTAGTTGGAGGAAGTCGTGTGATGTGGGCTTCGTTCCTTCATCTGGCAGTTCTGGGTTGATCTTCGTCGCCTGTCCTGAGATTGTCCGGTGCAGATCAACACCATATCCAGCATCACATCGGTCTTGGGTAGATAGATGCCCGCCGGCCTTCTCTGCTCCATGTTGTCCTGCCGTGCTGTTGATTTCCGCCTTGGATACACTGCATCCGTCCTTTGAAGAAAATAGTGTAGCTGATGGCGATTTGTCCTTCCGAGTAGCAATTTGGGACACGTAGTCGTTCCAGAGCCTAGCCGTGTCCGTGTTCCTCTTTGCTATTTTGCTTTTCGTGGTACCGAGTTCATTGGGTCTTGTAAGATTTGTAATCTTCTATTTTTGAAGTCGCTTGTAATGGAACGAATCTTGTCTTCTGAGTTGTCTTTCACTTCTCTGCTGTGATCCCTGTCGTTCGTGAGATTACCGAGTTCTTTCTTAAATAACCGGGTTCTTTTGTTCCTTATGAGGTGGCCCTTTGTTTCTTCTTGGTTGACGGGTTGTTCTTGTAGTGATCTGATATCCTTGCCGTGGTGCTGGACGGATAAGTCTGAAATCTGCCCATTGGATTGTACCGTTGTGTGGATTTGTGCCCTCCGTCGTTTTAGCTGTGTCGGTAAATGGACCGTTGCGTTCTCACACGGTGTTTTAACGGGCCTAGTGGGCCGTTTCTAACGCTGTAAAATTTATTTATAGACCCTTCGTCCTCTTTTCCTTTACTGCCTTTCTTTTGCCTTCAAACCCTAGCTCTTAATCATCCGCCGTCGCCATTGCCGCCGCCGTCCTTAGCGCCGCCATCTAGCTTCATCTTCTCCAGTACCTTTTTGCTTCCGCTAGTTCATGGGTAAGAAGAAAACCGTGAGCAAGTCCCAGGCGACCTTTGTGGACGGGGAGTCATCCCTTTCTTTGATCGAGAACCAAGAGTTCGTGGCCATGAGGGCTGCTCAGAAGGTTTGGCCGGCTCCAACAACAAGCGAAGATCAGCTGCGCGAGCTCGTCAGCGACGGCTTAATCCAAAGCAAAGTCATCACTAAATGGAGAATTCTGGGCGAGCATCGGGTTCCTGCTCCGGGTCCTGGTGAGATTGTCCTCTTCGTTTCCTTTGTTCGCGCCGGACTTTGCCTTCCTGCTTCCGCCTTCCTCCATCAGTTTCTTGGTTATTTCGGGGTTAGTCTGAACCATCTAACCCCTAATGCTGTTCTCCATCTTTTCGTTTTCGTTCATCTCTGTGAAGCTTTCCTTGGAATCCCTCCTTCTCTATCTCTTTTTCGCTATTTCTTTCGTCTGAAACCTCAACCCCGCCGCGAAGAAACCAGCGTTCTTGGCGGTTGCGGGATTCAGTTTCGCCAGAGTCTTAAGATCAAGTTCTTTGACTATGACCTGGTTGATTCTGTAAAAGATTGGCGTGCCGACTGGTTTTATGCTGCCAATCTGATCCCTTCCCTTGTCGTCCACTCTGGATCTGGTCCTGTGGTGAATGACCGATGGGACAAGAAACTTGAGTCACCCGCTGAGATTCAAGTGATCCAGCCACTCCTTGATAGGATTAGCATGCTGAAACAGCAGGGGTTAACCGGTTTCGGTATTGTCTCGAGTTTTCTTCGTCGCCGAGTTCAGCCTTTGAAAGAGTGGGAGCACCTTGGCTTCGAGTATTCTGGGGCCGAGGATCCTTCACGCATGGTCCCAGCTCTTGAGCTGACCGATGAGGAGGTACTCGAGCGTCTCCAGAAGATGCTGAAAGGAGTGAGCGTTATTCCTCCTGCTGTTCCCGAGTTCTCTGCCAACAACCCGCCCCCAACTGTGAGTTGTTTATCTCTTTGTTTGGATACTTTATGTACTCTTGCTGCATCCATTTTTGCTTAGCTTTTCCTTGTCTTGCTATTTTATTCTTTTTCGTAGGAGCTTGGGCGAAACTTTGTTGACCCGATCCCTCTTGATGTTCTCCCTGCCATGGCAGAGACTGGGGATAAACTTGCTGGAACTTCTGCAACTAGTAAGTCCCCAACCTCCACAGCGCTTCCTGGAGTTTCTTCCGGATTTGTTGATGTATATGAAGAATATGTTCCTCGTCTAGTCCCTCGTGGTCCTCGTAGTGTCCTGAAGAGGGGGCAAACGGATGGATCTTCATCTGGCCTGCCTGTCTCCAAGAAGCCTCACAAACCAAGTACTCTCTCAGGTACTCCAGTTGTTGCTAGCATGCTCTTAGGTGAGCATATTTAATACTCTTTGTTCCTTTGTTTTCCTGTTTCTCTCTTGAACCGAGTACTTTTTATTCTTTTTTCAGCAGGTGCTCTGGTTTCCTTGGCTGAGGGAGAGGAGGATGATGAAGTACCCCTCATCATGCGGCGGTGAGTTGTTTTCATATTCCTGTCGCATTGAATTTCTCTTCTTTGTCTTGACTTTTAGTCTTGATCTTTTTGAAGTAACCGGTCGTCGGGTACGAGTTCTTCTAAGGCTCCCGTGCCGACTTCTTCTGAAGCTCCGGTGTCGAGTTCTTTGGTAGCCTCGATATCGAGCTCTACCGCTCCTCCAGTGCAGAGTTCTTCCATGGCTCCAGCCCCGGCTTCTTCCGTGGCTCCGGTATCTGCTATCCCGCTCCCGTCGTCGGGTGGCGGGGACGTTTTTGCCGTCGTGGTCCCCCCTACGAGGCCTTCTTTTGGTTTTGCGAAGAAGAAAGTGGTTGGGTGAGTAGATTCTGACTTCATCCTTTTGCTTCTATCTTCTTTCTTCTGGTTCTCATCGGTGCTTTCTTTTATCAATTTTTAGTCTTTCGTCTTCTCTCGTTTCTTCATCGACTTCTTCTCAGCCTTCCGCCGTGCCATTGAGTTCCAAGCCTTAGGACTCGCAACATACTATTGGTGAAGTTGCTACGGGGGCTTCAGAGCTACCTGGCGAAGTTGCGGACTTGGCCGCCCCAGAGGTGACTATGGCCGTCGCGTCGGGTCCTTCTGAGGGATTGGCTTTGGCTTCCCTGGAGGTTGCTTTGGTCGTTCCTTCTTCGCCCCAGCCGGCCTCTCCTTCCCCTTCTCTTGCTTCTGGCGGTCCCTCTTTTACCGGTGACGTGGTGCAATAGTTCGATGCCACCCATCGGCTATCGGAGCTGACCGCAGCCTAGGGGAGCTTGGCGTCCTCTGCGACTTCTTTCAGGGAGAAGCTTCACGTAAGTTTTCTGAGATTCTTTCTTAGGCCATTTGTTTTGCCTTCATCCTTACGCCTTATTCTTCTCTTTCTTTAATTGTTTAGACTTTCTCTCATGACCATACCGGCTTCTTCTTTTCGTCTGAAACCGAGAAGAAGTTGTCCTCCGAGGTAAGTTCTCTGAAGACTGACCTTGACCTCCTCCGGGCCGAGTTGGAGACTGAGCATAAGTCGCATCAAAAAGAGGAAAAGGCTCTCCGTGCCCGGGTGGTAGAGGTAGAGAAACAGAGAGACACTGTTGCCCAGGAGTTGGAGAAACAGAAAGATGCTGCTATCTAGGAGGCTTCAAAGAACTTGGTGGCCATGAAGAGCTTGGAAGCCATGAAGAAAGAATGTAAAGGTATTCTGGGTTCTCTCTGTTTCTTTCAGTATTCAAACCTTTCTCTCATGCTGACTTGTTGTTTGGTGTCTTGTCCAGCTCTCCGAGTTGAAGGAAAAAAGCTCTCGGAGGGCATTGATGAAATGAAGACTCTTGTTCATACAAGTCATAACAAAGCTGAGGAGGTAACTACTCGTGCTGACGAAGAACTTGCGCTTGCTAAGTTGATTAGGCGTGGGGCTGATAAAGATCTTGTGCAGGCCCAAAAAACTATTGAAGACTTGTCTGGGAAGCTGGCGACGGCTACTGAAAATTGGAACGTTTTGTGGAAATCCTTTCATTCACTAGCTGATGTTCTCCGGACTCCAGCGGATGACGGGCAATCTTGGGCTCAGTTCATTCCTCGGATTCTGACTCGTTTCCAAGAGTTCGCGAAGAAGTGCGCTCAAGTGTGTACCAAGAATGTGATGGCCCAGGTCCGGGTCCTTGCTCCAGAGGCGCCTCTGTCCAAGATAGTAGAGGAAGCTGATAGTCAAGAATACCTTAATGCCATTGAGAGGATGGAGCCTAAGGTCGAAGATTTAGCCAGTAGGGTCGTAGACAATCTTAATATTGATATTTCCCTTCCTGATGACAATGCCTGATCCAATTGACCAGCCTCTTGTAATATTACACTCCTCTTCAAATGAAGATTCTTTATTTTCATTGATGTATTCTTTGCCCGGGTATGGTCGGAGTTACTTGACTTGCTGAGTACTTTGTCCCATTTTCGTCTCTGCTCTGTAAACAACTCTGTGCGTTATCCTGACGAAATTCCTCGATTTGTTGAGTACTTTTCTTTTCTTTCTCTTTTGTGATCTGTCGAGTGCTTTGTCTGCGCTATGACTTGTTAGATGTAGATCTTTGTGTTGACAACCTTTTCGTCTGCGCTATGTAAAATGACTCGGCATAGAATGTTGCCTTGACAAACTTCGGCATCCGAGTGCTTTCTTAAGTGGCGCTTGTGCTTTTCTGAGGAAAAAGTATTCCTATCTGGATGTAGCCCCGAGCCTCTTGCTTTTTGGAACGAAGAGCTGGAGGGTCTTTTTAAGCTTAACTTCGGTCGACTAGTTTTAGGTGTTAGCTTTTAGCTACCCTCATCGGCAGGCTCAAGCGTCTTTTCAGCTATTTTGCTCTCGGCCAGGATGCTCAGGCATGTTTTCAGCCATTTTGCTTTTTGTTTCGGGTGTTAGCTTTTAGCTACCCTCATTGGCGGGCTCAAGCATCTTTTCAACTATTTTGCTCTCGGCTAGGATGCTCAGGCATGTTTTCAGCCATTTTGCTTCTTGTTTTGGGTGTTAGCTTTTAGCTACCCTCATCGGCGGGCTCAAGCGTCTTTTCAGCTATTTTGCTCTCGGCCGGGATGCTCAGGCATGTTTTCAGCCATTTTGCTTCTTGTTTCGGGTGTTAGCTTTTAGCTACCCTCATCGGTGGGCTCAAGCGTCTTTTCAGCTATTTTGCTCTCGGTCGGGATGCTCAGTCATGTTTTCAGCCATTTTGCTCTTTGTTTCGGGTGTTAGCTTTTAGCTACCCTCATCGGCGGGCTCAAGCATCTTTTCAGCTATTTTGCTCTCGGCCGGGATGCTCAGGCATGTTTTCAGCCATTTTGCTTTTTGTTTCGTGAAAACAACTTGTTGAAAGTCATGACAAGACATGCTGTGGATGAATATCATCTTTATTGATCATGAATATAAACTAATACATATGTTGTCGAGGAATATTGTCCTTTGTCGATTGTGAACGTTGGTCCCTTGTGGCTTGCATATCTGTTTTTTCTTGAGTTGTTTTTACGTGTAGAATCTTCTTAGCTGGCTGATGTGCCATGTATTGCTGACTTCTCTTCCGTCTTTGGTTATTAACTTGTATGTGCCTGGTCCGATGACTTTTGTGACAATGAACGGACCTTCCCATGGACTGAGTAGCTTGTGTCGTCCGTCAGTTTTTTGTATCCTTCTTAACACTAAGTCTCCGACTTGTAATGATCGAGGATGGGTACTCTTGTTGTAGTGTCGTCTTAAACCTTGTAGGTATCTAGCTGATTGGAGGGTAGCGTTTACTCTGACTTCTTCTAAGCTGTCGAGTTCTAATCTTCTTGTGTGTTCTGCTTCTCCTTCATCGTATTGTTCTATCTTTGGTGATGTCCAGATCAAGTCGGCAGGCAGTACGGCCTCTGACCCGTAAACTAGGAAGAAGGGTGAGTAGCCTATTGCTCTGCTTATTTGAGTTCGTAACCCCCATACTACTTTAGGTAATTCTTCAATCCATTTGGACCCATAGTCCACTAGTTCTTCGTATAACCTTGGTTTTAATCCGGCCAGTATGAGTCCATTAGCCCTTTCTACTTGTCCGTTGGCTTCTGGATGTGCAACAGACGCATAGTCTATACTAAAACCACAGTCTTGTGCCCAGCTTTTGAATTCTGTAGCTGTGAAGGGGGAGCCTAGATCTGTGATGATTCGATTGGGCATGCCGAAGCGGTGCATAATGTCTTGGATGAACTCGACTGCTTTGGTTGCACTATATTTCGTGAGTGGTTTGTATTCAATCCACTTGGTGAACTTGTCGATTGCTACAAAGATGTACTCGAAGCTGCCTTTTGCTTTCTTCAGGGGTCCTACTTGATCCAGCCCCCAGCAGGAAAAAGGCCAAGCGGGTGGGATGCAAATAAGATTGTGAGCTGGTACATGGGCTTGTCTTGCAAACATTTGGCAACCTTTGCATTTTCTGATAAGTTCTTCTGTGTCTTTCAAAGCGGTTGGCCAGTAGAATCCGGTGCGAAATGCTTTGCCAACCAGTGTTCTTGAAGCGGCATGATTTCCACAGCAACCTGAGTGTATTTCGTCTAGGATCTCTTTGCCTTCTTCAAATGAGACACATTTTAGGAGTACTCCTGATGATGCTGCTCTTCTGTAAAGTCTATCTCCTACTAGAACGTAGTTTTTGCTTCTGCGAACAACTTGGGTGGCTTCTGCTTTATCTGCTGGCAATTTATTTTCTTTGATATAGTCGACGAAAACTTGACTCCATGAAGTGTTGATTACCAAGATCTGAACGCCTTTAGCCTGAATTTCAGGGGTTGTCTCACCGGGTTGTTTGATAGAGGGAACTGATAGCTCTTCTATGAATACGCCGAGTGGAACCTTCGCTCTGTATGATCCGAGCTTGGCGAGGACATCTGCTGCAATGTTGGAATCGCGCAGGACGTGTAGAATTTCTAATCCTTGAAAATGTTTTTCAAGTTTCCGTATTTCAGCACAGTAAGCACCCATGTTTTCTTTGGTGCAATCCCAATCTTTGTTGACTTGGTTGATGACTACTGCTGAATCGCCGTATACGAGTAATCTCTTTATTCCGAGGGTAATTGCCACTCGTAGCCCGTGGATTAGGGCTTCATATTCTGCTTCGTTATTTGTAGCTTGCCATAATATCTGAAGGACGTACTTGAGTTGTTTTCCTTCTGGAGAAATGAGGAGAACGCCTACACCGGCTCCGCCTAGTTTGAGTGACCCATCAAAGTACATCTTCCAGTGGTCAAGGATTGTATCTGATAACGGCTGTTGAATCTCTGTCCACTCAGCCACAAAATTGACAAGGGCTTGAGATTTGATTGCTTTCCGCGGGGTGAAATTGATGTTAAGAGCTCCGAGTTCAACTGCCCACTTTGATATGCGCCCCGTCGCATCTCTGTTGTGTAAGATGTCTCCGAGCAGGAAGTCTGTCACCACTATGATCTGGTGGCTTTCAAAATAGTGGCGAAGCTTGCGTGAAGTGATCAATAGGGCGTAGAGTAGTTTTTGTACATGCGGATACCGTATTTTTGATTCAGATAATACTTCGCTGATGTAGTATACGGGTCGTTGTACTTTATACACGCGTCCTTCTTCTTCTCTTTCTACGACTATTGCCGTGCTGACCACAGCAGTAGTCGCCGCAATGTATAGCATCATATCTTCGTCTTTCCTTGGGGGTGTGAGAATTGGTGAGGATGTGAGGTATGCCTTAAGTTTTTTGAAAGCTTTGTCGGCCTCATTTGTCCACTCAAACTTGTCTGTCTTCTTTAGTAGTTTAAAGAAAGGTAACCCCTTTTCGCCGAGTCTTGATATGAAACGGTTGAGGGCTGCCATGCATCCTGTTAGTTTCTACACATCTTTGATACTTCTAGGTGGGCCCATTTCTGTTATAGCTCGAATTTGCTTGGTGCTGGCTTCAATCCCGCGCTGATTGACCAAAAATCCAAGTAGTTGTCCTAAGGGAACTCCGAATACACATTTATTTGGGTTCAACTTCCATCTTCATCTCTTCAAGTTTTTGAAGGTTTGCTTTAAATCTTCAATCAGAGTGTCTAGGTTCTTTGTTTTCACCACTACATCATCCACGTATGCCTCCACATTTTCACCGATTTGATCCCCAAGGCAAGTTTGGATAGCTCTTTGGTATGTGGCGCCAGCGTTCTTTAGTCCAAATGACATGGTCTTGTAACAGTAAGCACCGAACGGAGTAATGAAAGATGTCTTGCTCTGGTCTTGTTCTTTTAATGCGATCTGGTGATACCCTGAATAGCAATCGAGAAAGGATAATAATGCAGACCCTGTTGTTGAGTCGACTATCTGGTCAATGCGTGGTAGCCCGAATGGATCTTTTGGGCAATGTTTGTTGAGATCTGTGTAGTCGACGCACATGCGCCACTCGTCCGTGTTCTTCTTCTGCACAAGGACCGGGTTTGCTAGCCAGTCTGGATGAAGGATTTCTCTGATGAATCCGACTGCCTTTAGTTTTGTGATTTCCTTTTTAATCGCTGCCTTTTTGTTGGGTGAGAATCGTCGTAGCAGTTGCTTTACAGGCTTGGAGCCTTCATTAACATCAATTCTGTGCTCAGCCAACTCTCTTGGGACACCTGGCATGTCGGCCGGCTTCCAAGCGAAGATATCTTTGTTGTCCCGAAGAAAGTTGGTGAGCGCGAGTTCCTATTTTACCGAGAGGTGGAAGTTGATCCCATTGGGAAGATCATGTTATCGAGGTCCATCGAGCTCTCGAATGCAAAGTCGCCGAAAGCCCCTACCTGGCGCGCCAGCTGTCGATGTTTTACCACCGATAGCCTACCATGGGGGTACCCGAGGCAGTATGTTTGGGCTTCAACGTATGTAGAACTCGATGGTGAATGCAAGAGACAGTCGATTTATCCTGGTTCGGACCCTCGATCGTTGATCGAGTAACAGCCCTACGTCCAGCCGGCGTTAGCCTCTGCGTTGGATTGATTGTGTTGTGTCGTACAATTGTTGTTCTCTCCTCCTCTCCTAGGAGCCCTGCCCTCCTTTATATAGTCAGGAGGCTAGAGTCCTAGTCGGTTTACAATGAGAGTTTCTAGTAGGATTACTGAATAGTACTACCACTAAGATTACATGGGAATAATCCTAGTTAGACTAGATCTTCTCTCTCTCTTGCGGGGTATCCTGTGGGTCCCGCATCGATAGCGACACTGCCATAGATAGGTGAAAGGCCCTTGTGTGGTTTTGGTAATTGAGTGACAACCTAGGTGGACTAATTGTGTTTATGTGAGATACACAGGTGATTAGTCCACAGGTACATGTGTGTGAGCCACATAGGCCATGAAGATGAAAATGGCTTGGAGATGTTGCAAAGCTCACACATGTGATGATGAAGGAGCTCATTGCAATTGAGACATGACATTGAGTCATGTGATCAAGGTGGAGAAGATCAAGACATGACTTGGCTTGATGGACCGGTTGCAAGCGTGAAGGGCAAGTTAGAGGCTTTGGAGGGATGGACCGCGTGGCGGTGAAGCTTAAGCAAGACTTGGCACCGATGGACGAAGGCAACGGTAAAAAGCAAGTGAAGTCAAGATCGATGAACCAATATGATCATGTGATGATATGAAGTGGATCATATCATTGTTGATCGTGTTGGTGCATGTGTTGCATCGGCATTAGAGGAGATGGAATGGAATGCGCAAGGCAAAGGTATAACCTAGGGCATTTTATTTCACTGGTCATTGGTGTGTAGAGAAGTTTATGACCGGGTTTAGGATAGATGGCCGTACTATCAAGGGGGGTAAACCTGTTTGCATATCGGTCATCTAGTGCCACTCGAGTGATCTAACTTTGCATCGTCGCTAGGATTGAGTAGCGTGGCAAGTTGAGGGGCTACTCCTTTGAAAAATGATTGTGAAAATGCTAACACACAAACACATGGTGGTGTACACTTGATGGTGTTGGCACATTTATAATGGAGATAAAGTTGAAGTTGATGTGGATCAACTCGGCGATGGAACGGAGGCGAGAAAGGTTCGAAACTCCACCGACGGAGTGTCCGCCCGTAGAGTGCAAACAGTCCGACGGTGCCACCGGCGTCCTATTTAGAAAAGATAGGGTTTCACAGTGTGCACCAAATGCTGGTCACGCAGTGACCGGATGCTGGGGTCCTACGTCCGGTCAGTGGCAGCAGTGAGTGCGCGGTATCGGTCTTGTGACCGGACGCTGGCGCGAAGAGTGTCGGGATGCTCAAGGTCTACGTCCGGTCAGTGCTGATGTATGGTGATGTAGGCGGCGTAGGAGTTAGACTCATGGGCACAGAACTGATCGGACGCTGGTCTGCGTCCGGTCATGATGGACAAGATGTGTCCGGTCACAAAACAGAGGCTCGGGGAGCTCTCTGGAAATGACCGGACTCAGGCGCAGCAGCGTCCGGTCATTCGCTGTGCAACGTCCGGTCACAACTTAACCATTGAGATTGGGAGGCTCTGGTTGAACGTAGAGCGACACATGGACGGCATAGAGCAACCAAACGATGGTAGGGTGCATCCGATCAATTTGACCAGAGCGTCCGGTCGTCCTAAAATTTACCCAGTGAAGGGGTAACGGCTAGTTTAGCCCATGGGGCTATAAATAGAAGGTGGTCTTAGCCATGGCTCATGTTGAGCACCTCAGGGGACTTTGTGTCCATGCTTGAGAGTGCTTGGGAGCCCTCTATCTCACATATGCTTGATAGTGATCATCCGATTGTGTGAGAGAGCGATTCTAGTGCGATTGCATCATGAGGTTGCTTCGAGTGGCACTAGGTGATCGAGTTGCAAGTTGGTGGTGCTTGTTACTTTAGGAGTTGCCACCTTCTAGATGGCTTGGTGGTGGTCTCCACCGAAGCCTGCAAGAAGCTTGTGCGGTGCTCCAGAGAAGAGCTTTGTGAGGGGCATTGTGCTCGCCCTGTGGGAGCCACAAAGTGCAACTCTAGTTGAGCGTGTCATTGAGCTACCCTCACTTTTGGGGTAGGTTCTTGCGGTGCCCGATGTGCGGGCTTGGCGGGTGATGCCAATTAGCCGCCGAACCACCAAGTGAGCGGTCGACACAACGGGGACATAGCGTGTTGGCAAGCACGTGAACCTCGAGAGAAAATCACCATGTCAACCTTGTTCTTCCTATTGGTTTGCAATCCCTTTACACAAGCTTGTGATTACTTTTATATAGTGCTTGTGTAGTTGCTCTTGTAATTAGTTAGCTTGTGTAGCTCACTAGTTACCCTCTTGCTTGTGTAGCATAGAAGTAGCTCCCTTGCGTGGCTAATTTGGTTTGTGTAACCTTGTTAGTCATATTGCTTAGTTTGTGTAGCTAAGTATTTGGGCTCTCTAATTTGGCATTGATTGCCTTGTTATTGAGCATTGCTAGTGAGCTTAGTTGGCTTTGTGCTTTTGCTTACTAGCATGTGTAGAAGCTCCCTCATTGCTTGAAGTACTAGTGGCATAGGTTTGTGTGACCCTGCTCCTAGAATTGGTTAGGTGAGCTCTAACTAGCCCGACACCTTTGTTGCTTAATTAGGATCTTAGCGAGGTGCTAGAGAACATATATAGAGGGGTGTAGTCTTGGCTATACCGATAGTTTTAATTCCGCACTTGTTTCGGTTAGCCGGCGCGATTAAGTTTTAGTAACGACTATTCACCCCCCTCTAGTCACCAACTCGACCCTACAATAGGCCATGGCACTGTGAAAGCTCTAGTTTGGTTTTGGTTAATTGATGAAACCCTAAGTGCTAACCTAGTTTATCAAGATGATCATGAGATAGGTAGCACTACTCCAAGTGATGAAGCTATGATGAAGATCATGACATTGGTGATGATAAAATGCTTGAACTTGGAAAAGAAGAAAGAGAAAAACAAAAGGCTCAAGGCAAAGGTATAAAATGTAGGAGCTATTTTGTTTTAGTGATCAAGACACTTAGTGAGTGTGATCACATTTAGGATAGTACTATTAAGAGGAGTGAAACTCGTATCGGAATGCGGTTATCAAAGTTCCACTAGATGCTCTAACTCATTGCATATGCATTTAGGATCTAGTGGAGTGCTAACACCCTTGAAAATGTTTGTGAAAATACGCTAACACATATGCACAAGGTGATACACTTGGTGGTTGACACATTTGATCAAGGGTGGTGAAGTTTAGGTGCAAGGGTAAGAAACTCCACCGGCGCCCTAGACAGAAAAGACGGAGGTCACTATAAGTGACCGTACGCTGGTCTCTGTTGGACCGGCTCGTCCGGTTAGTTGCAGCAGTGAGCGCGCGTTTTGGTCTTCGACCGGACGCTGGTAGGGTGCGTCCGATTAGTGCTGACGTACGCTGACGTGGGGCGCATAGAAGAGACATTGAGTGACCGGACACTGGGTGAGTCCGGTCGGGCATGACTGGACGCGTCCGGTTGTGAAAATTCGCGTTTGGAACCTTACAGGAAATGACCGGACGCTGAGGTCCAGCGTTCGATCACTTTCTAACTGATGCGTCTGGTCATCACTTGACCGTTGAAATCAGGCGATCGGTGTTTGAAGCAGTTGACACGTGGTGCACATCGCACGACCAGACGATGAGGTCCAGCGTCCGGTCAATATGACCGGAGCGTCCGGTCGGCCCGTGTTCAGTGCAGTGAGGAGCCCAACGGCTCTATTCGTGGGGGCTCTCTATTTAAGCCCCATGGCTGGCTCAAGCTCACTCTCTTGGCCATTTTCATTGACATAGCAACCTTGTGAGCTTAGCCAAAGTCCTCCCACTCATCTCCATCATTGATTCATCATCTTTGTGAGATTGGGAGAGAATCCAAGTGCATTGCTTGAGTGATTGCATCTAGAGGCACTTGGTATTCGTGTTGCGCTGTGGATTTCGCTTGTTACCCTTGGTGGTTGCCACCACCTAGATGGCTCGGTGCAGCGGTGGAGGATCGGCATGAGTTGGTGATTGTTCGTGGCTGTCTCCGGTGATTGTGAGGGGAGTTGTACCTTCCCCGGCGGAGCACCGAAAGGTAACTCTAGTAAATTGCTCGTGTCATTGAGTTACCTCACTTGTGGGTCGGTTCTTACGGTGTCCTATCGTGTGGACGAGGTTTGTGAAACACCTCTTAGTCGCCGAACCATCAAGTGTTGGTCAACACAACGGGGACATAGCGTGTTGGCAAGCACATGAACCTCAGGAGAAAATCGATTGTCTCTTGTCTTTGGCATTCTCCTAGTGATTGGCTATATGTTCATCTTGTGATTGGTTCATCCACTATACGTTGGTATAATCACCCTACTCACTTATTTACATTCTTGCAAACTAGTTGATACAAGCTCTTTAGTGTAATTAGATTTGAGAGCTCTTAGTGAGTAATTACATAGCAAGTTTGTGTGCCTAAGTAATCATTGCAACTAGAATTGTTGGATAGGTGGCTTGCAACCCTTGTAGAGCTAGAGCAAGTTTGCATTACGCTATTTGTCATACTAATCAAATTGCTCTAGTTGACTTGTAGATTTTTAAATAGGCTATTCACCCCCCTCTAGCCATATTAGGACCTTTCAAGTGGTATCGGAGCCGTGGTCACCGTTTGATTGAAGGCTTAACAACCTCGGTGTCAAATTATGGCTCAAGTTGTGTTCAACCATGTGGGGGGCAAACCACCGTTCTTTGATGGCACATGCTATGATTATTGGAAGAGAAAGATGAGGATGTATCTTGGTTCAATCAATGATCAAGTATGGGAAGTGACCGAGAATGACTATGCTATCATTGATCCCAATGATCCAACTAACCAAGATAAGATCAACAAGCAATGCAATACAATGGCTCTCAACACCATATACAATGCCATTGATTCCAAGGTGTTTGAGCAAATCAAGGATGGTGAAAGAGCAAATGAGGTGTGGAAGAGATTGGAGGAAACATATGAGGGCACACCGGCGGTGAAGAGTGCCAAGTTGTACATCCTCAAGGACAAGTTGACAAGCTTCAAGATGAAGGAAGATGAGAGCATTCCGGAGATGTTCCATCGATTGCAAGTAATTGTCAATGACTTGAAGGCTTTGGGAGAAAAGATCAAGGATGATGATGTCTCTCATCGGTTCTTAATGTGCCTACCTCTAAGATTTGAGATGTTGAGATTGCTCATCATAAGAGGAGGATTAAAGGATATTACCCCCAACCAAGTACTAGGTGATGTCATGACACAAGAGACATACCGTGTGGAAAGGGAAAGGGATGACAAGGATGACAAGAAGGAAGAAGAAGACAAGAAGAAGAAAAGCATAGCATTCAAGGCTAGCTCATCATCATCAAAGAACAAGGGCAAGTCCAAGAAAGAATCAAGTGATGATGATGATCTTAGTGATATTGATGATGAAGCTATGGCTCTCTTTGTGCGCAAGATGGGAAAATTCATGAAGAAGAAGGGCTATGGTGCAATAAAAAGAAGAGATCACACCAAGAAGAAAGAGTATGTGAGAAGATGCTATAATTGCAAGAGCCCCGATCATGTAGTGCAAATTGTCCATATAATAGTGACAATGATGAGGATGAGAAGAAGAAGCACAAGGAGAATAAGAAAGAAAAGAAGGAGAAGAAGGAGAAGAAGATGACCTTCCAAAAGAAGAAGAAGGGTGGAGGATATGTGGTCACATGGGATAGTGATGGCTCTTCGGATAGTGATAGCTCTAGTGATGATGACAAGAAATCTATCAAGAGAGCACTAGCAAGCATCGCCATCAACAACAAGCCCTCCATCTTCGACAATCCAACGACATGCCTCATGGCAAAACCTACCAAGGTAAAATATGATGTGAGTGATGATGATGAATGTGAAAGTGATGCTTGTAGGAGTGATGATGATGATGATGAGGAGTACTCCAAGGAGGAGCTCTTGGACATGTGTGAGCAAGTGCACGCTTGCAATGAGATGAAGAGAAAGGAGTGCAAAGAATTGTGCAAGAAAGTAAAATTTCTTGAGCAATCCTTTGATGAGCTCAATGCCACTCATGAGGGGCTAATGGATGCCCATGAGAAGCTTGGCAAAGCTCACTCTAAGCTTGAAAAGGCTCACTCCTCTCTCATTGAGCAAATCAAGAAGGAGGAAGCCATGAAGGAGCAAGTGATAGTAACATGTGATGTGGGACTAACATGTGATCTTATTGATGAATCTTTTCATGAACCCATTATTGTTGCTCCCACTAACACTTGTAGCACTACAACTTCCACTTCACCTATGAATGATACATCACTAATGGTGGAAAATGAAACCCTCAAGAAGAAGGTGAATGAGCTCACTCGTGCCTTAGGCAATGCCTGTGGTGGAGAAGCCCACTTGCTAAAATGCTTGGGTAGCCAAAGATTTTCTCTCAACAAAGAGGGATTAGGCTATACTCCGAAGAAAGGCAAGGCGGCCTTTGTCACTCCCAAAGCTAGCTTTGTGAAGGGCAATGGTCGGTTTTGCAATAGATGCAAGCAAGTTGGGCATATAGAGCAAAATTGCAAGACTAACAAGAACAAGCTACCTAATGTATCCTCAATCAAATTTGATTCTTGTTACATGCTTTATAAGGGTGCCAATGGTGTGAAGGCTAAGTTTATTGGTACACCAATTGTGGGCCCAAAGAAGAAGGCCATTTGGGTACCAAAGTTCTTGGTGACTAACCTACAAGGACCCAAGCAAGTTTGGGTACCTAAAAGGAATTGATCTTCTTTTGTAGGTAAATTATAAAGCCGAAGGAAGGCATTGGGTGCTTGATAGTGGGTGCACACAACACATGACCGGTGATCCAAGAATGTTCAATTCAATCAATGAAAGCAAGAGCAATGGGATTGATAGTATCACATTTGGTGACAATGGCAAAGGCAAGGTCAAAGGGCTTGGTAAGATTGCAATATCCAATGATTTGAGCATTTCCAATGTGCTACTAGTAGAGAGCTTGAACTTCAACCTATTGTCGGTAGCTCAATTGTGTGATCTTAGTTTCAAGTGCATATTTGGTGTGGATGATGTAGAGATCATAAGTGTAGATGGCTCTAACTTGATATTCAAAGGATTTAGATATGAGAATCTATACTTAGTTGATTTCAATGCTAGAGAAGCTCAATTGTCAACATGTTTGATCACTAAGTCTAGCATGGGTTGGTTATGGCATAGAAGGCTTGGTCATGTTGGAATGAAACAATTGAACAAATTGATTAAGCATGACTTAGTTAGAGGCTTGAAAGATGTCACTTTCGAGAAAGATAAGCTATTTAGTGCATGTCAAGCCAGAAAGCAAGTTGGTAACACACATCCTAAGAAGAGTATGATGAGAACATCTAAGGCATTTGAGTTAATGCACATGGACTTGTTTGGACCAACCACATACACTAGCATTGGTGGAAACAAATATGGATTTGTGATTATGGATGATTTCACTAGATACACATGGGTGTTCTTTCTTGGTGACAAGAGTGATGTGTTTGCAACATTCAAATCATTTGTCAAGGGAATTCACAATGAGTTTGAAACAACCATCAAGAAAGTTAGAAGTGACAATGGTAGTGAATTCAAGAACACTAGAATTGATGAGTTGTGTGATGAATTTGGAATTAGACATCAATTCTCGGCCAAGTACACTCCTCAATCAAATGGCTTAGTTGAAAGGAAGAATAGAACTTTGATTGACATGGCAAGATCAATGTTGAGTGAGTGCAATGTGAGTCATTCATTTTGGGCCGAAGCAATCAACACGGCTTGCTACTATAGCAACCAACTCTATTGTCACCCTATGATGGAGAAAACACCTTATGAGCTATTGAATGGAAGAAAGCCCAACATAGCATACTTCTAGGTTTTTGGTTGTAAATGCTATATATTGAAGAAAGGAACTAGATTGAGCAAGTTTGAAAAGAAATATGATGAAGGTTTCTTGCTTGGTTACTCCACTACTAGCAAGGCTTATAGAGTTTGGAATTTGGCTAGTGGTACTCTTGAGGAGGTTCATGATGTGGAATTTGATGAAACAAATGGTTCCCAAGAGGAAGATGAGAATCTAAATGATGTAAGAGGCACTCAATTGGTCAATGCAATAAAGAACATGGACATTGGTGAGTTAAGGCCTAGAGAGGTGATTGATGTTGAAGATGACAAGAATCAAGTGCTCTCTAACTCAAATGTGCAAGCTAGTGGTTCTCATGATCAAATCCAAGCAAGCACTAGTAATGGCAATGTGCTAGATCAACAAATGGCTAGTTCATCATCTCAACCAAGTGATCAATCAAATGCTAGCAATCAAGTGCAAGTGCTTCAACCAACCAATGTTGCAAGAGATCATCCATTGGATACTATCATTGGTGATATTTCAAGAGGTGTGCAAACTAGATCAAGATTGGCATCATTTTATGAGCATTTCTCATTTGTGTCATCCATTGAACCTAAGAAGATAGATGAAGCCTTGAGGGATATTGATTGGATCAATGCTATGCATGAAGAGCTAAACAACTTCACAAGAAACCAAGTATGGGATTTAGTTGAGAGGCCTAAGGATCATAATGTGATTGGAACCAAGTGGGTCTTTCGGAACAAGCAAGATCAAGATGGGATAGTAATAAGGAACAAAGCAAGATTAGTGGCTCAAGGTTACACTCAAGTTGAAGGTCTTGACTTTGGAGAAACATATGCCCCGGTTGCAAGATTGGAAGCAATTAGGATCTTGCTAGCTTATGCTTGTGCCCACAAAATCAAGTTGTATCAAATGGATGTGAAAAGTGCATTTCTCAATGGGTACATCAATGAGCTTGTGTATGTTGAGCAACCTTCCAGTTTTGAAGATGAGAAGAAACCCAACCATGTCTACAAGTTGAAAATGGCTTTGTATGGATTGAAACAAGCACCTAGAGCATGGTATGAGAGATTGAGGGATTTCCTACTCTCTAAGGGATTCAAGATGGGAAAGGTTGACACCACTCTCTTCACCAAGAAGCTTGGGAATGACTTGTTTGTAATGCAAATCTATGTTGATGATATCATCTTTGGATCAACAAATCAAGAATTTTGTGAGGAGTTTGGCAAGATGATGGCAAGTGAGTTTGAGATGTCTATGATTGGAGAACTTAGTTACTTCCTTGGTCTTCAAATCAAGCAAATGAAGAATGGCACATTTGTGAGTCAAGGCAAGTATATCAAGGACATTCTCAAGAAGTTTGGAATGGATGATAGTAAAGCTATTAGTACACCAATGGGGACAAGCGGAAGCTTGGATAGTGATGCTAGTGGCAACATGGTGGATCAAAAGATGTATCGGTCTATGATTGGAAGTCTACTCTATGTGACCGCATCAAGACCGGATGTGATGTTTAGTGTATGCATATGTGCTAGATTTCAAGCCTCACCAAGAGAAAGTCATTTGAAGGCAACTAAGAGAATATTGAGGTACTTGAAGCATACACAACACGTTGTATTATGGTATCCCAAAGGAGCAAGATTTGAGTTGATTGGATATTCAGATTCCGATTATGTGGGATGCAAAGTTGAGAGAAAGAGCACATCGGGCACATGTCAACTATTAGGAAGATCACTTGTATCTTGGTCATCAAAGAAGCAAAATAGTGTAGCACTTTCAACCGCTGAAGCGGAGTACATTTTGGCCGGTAGTTGTTGTGCTCAATTACTTTGGATGAAGGCTACTTTGAGTGACTTTGGAATCAAGTTCAAGCAAGTGCCATTGCTTTGTGACAATGAATGTGCCGTAAAGCTCACCAACAACCCGGTTCAACACTCAAGAACAAAGCATATAGATGTCCGTCATCATTTCATAAGCGATCATCAACAAAAAGGGGACATTTGCATAGAGAGTGTGGGCACCGAAGATCAACTTGCTGACATATTCACTAAGCCACTTGATGAGAAGAGGTTTTACAAGCTAAGGAATGAATTGAACATACTTGACTTCTCAAATATGTGTTGATGCACCCCCATTATATGACATGCCTCTCCTTCGAGCAATCCAAGGTAAAAGTTGATTGGCATGGCATACATCCTTGCTAAGGACATGATTAGTGCATCTAGACATATTTCACATTTGAATAGGCTCATTCATGAAAATCAAATGAATTTGATGCTTGTATGGTACCACTATTGCTTGTATGTTTGAAATGATCTAGTGGTAGCATATGACATGTTTGTGGGCTTGCAAACCTAGTGTTTGATTTAGAAAATGAGCTTTAAGTGTTTAACTCAACATGGTACAAGATAACCCTTAATTGGAGGTGTGAAGAAGCTTGTCCTTGGATCAAACCGAGTTAAATATCTTTTGCAAGTAATCTAGATTGAACCAAATTGGGAAAATGATCCTCATTTCACATGGTTTCACCCCAACATATCTATAATTTGAGGTCACCTTTTGTGCAAATTGTTGACATTAATAATCCTACCCTATCTATACTTTAAGCCTTTGTGATCATTGATGACAAAGGGGGAGAAATAGTGTACAAAGATAGTGAAAAGACAACAAAGAAACAAAGGGGGAGAGATAACATATGACAAAGGAAGGGGATCAATTAAAATTTTGAGCATACAAATAGGGGGAGCAAGCTCATGAACTTGTATGGTAAATTTGAATGTGCATTACATATATTTGCTTGCATGGCATAAATATTTAATTTCAATATCCATGCTTGTGTGGTGTATGCTAGTTGTAGGTTTGAATGTTGAAATGAAAAACTAGCATGCATAGGCTAAAGTAACTAGACCTATGTTCATTCTATGGAAACTAGACCCTTATTTGTAATATTGATCTCATGGGGTATTCTAGTTTTTATGTATGTCTAGTTACTAATGGTGCTAAGGATGGTATATTGGTGCACTCCGATTGGTATCACACTTCAAAGGTCCATCTCTTATACCTTAGCATCATTTGGTAGAAATTGTCTCCTATATTTCCTATCTAATCATATGTGCAAAGCTTCAATCCAAATTTTTAGCACATATGTAGGGGGAGCAATTGCTATCATATGGAGTTCATGAAACTTGTCCATATCCTTTACACATGGTAAATATGCTTGGGCAAGCAACATGGATTCAAATGAACTTTAATTCATATCTTTGTATAAGGGTTGTCATCAATTACCAAAAAGGGGGAGATTGAAAGCTCTAGTTTGGTTTTGGTTAATTGATGAAACCCTAAGTGCTAACCTAGTTTATCAAGATGATCATGAGATAGGTAGCACTACTCCAAGTGATGAAGCTATGATGAAGATCATGACATTGGTGATGATAAAATGATTGAACTTGGAAAAGAAGAAAGAGAAAAACAAAAGGCTCAAGGCAAAGGTATAAAATGTAGGAGCTATTTTGTTTTAGTAATCAAGACACTTAGTGAGTGTGATCACATTTAGGATAGATAGCCATACTATTAAGAGGAGTGAAACTCGTATCGGAATGCGGTTATCAAAGTGCCACTAGATGCTCTAGCTCATTGCATATGCATTTAAGATCTAGTGGAGTGCTAACACCCTTGAAAATGTTTGTGAAAATACGCTAACACATGTGCACAAGGTGATACACTTGGTGGTTGACACATTTGATCAAGGGTGGTGAAGTTTAGGTGCAAGGGTAAGAAACTCCACCGGCGGAGTGTTCGCCCGTAGAGTGCAGATAGTCCGACAGTGCCACCGGCGCCCTAGACAGAAAAGACGGAGGTCACTATAAGTGACCGGACGCTGGTCTCTGTTGGACCGGTGCATTCGGTTAGTTGCAGCAGTGAGCACGCGTTTCGGTCTTCGACCGGACGCTGGCGCTAAAAGTGACCAGACACTGACAGGGTGCGTCCGGTCAGTGCTGACGTACGCTGACGTGGGGCGCATAGAAGAGACATTGAGTGACCGGATGCTGGGTGAGTCCGGTCGGGCATGACCGGACGCGTCTGGCCGTGAAAATTCATGTTTGGAACCTTACTAGAAATGATCGGACGCTGAGGTCCAGCGTCCGATCACTTTCTAACTGACGCGTTCGGTCATCACTTGACCGTTGAAATCAGACGATCGGCGTTTGAAGCAGTTGACACGTGGCGCACATCGCACGACCGGATGCTGAGGTCCAGCGTCTGGTCAATATGACCGGAGCGTCTGATTGGCCCGTGTTTAGTGCAGTGAGGAGCCCAACGGCTCTATTCGTGGGGGCTCTCTATTTAAGCCCCATGGCCGGCTCAAGCTCACTCTCTTGGCCATTTTCATTGACATAGCAACCTTGTGAGCTTAGCCAAAGTCCTCCCACTCATCTCCATCATTGATTCATCATCTTTGTGAGATTGGGAGAGAATCCAAGTGCATTGCTTGAGTGATTGCATCTAGAGGCACTTGCTATTCATGTTGCGCTGTGGATTTCGCTTGTTACTCTTGGTGGTTGCCACCACCTAGATGGCTCGGTGCAGCGGTGGAGGATCGGCATGAGTTGGTGATTGTTCGTGGTCATCTCCGGTGATTGTGAGGGGAGTTGTACCTTCCCCGGCGGAGCGCCGAAAGGTAACTCTAGTAAATTGCTCATGTCATTGAGTTACCTCACTTGTGGGTCGATTCTTGCGGTGTCCTATCGTGTGGACGAGGTTTGTGAAACACCTCTTAGCCACCGAACCACCAAGTGTTGGTCGACACAACGGGGACGTAGCGTGTTGGCAAGCACGTGAGCCTCGGGAGAAAATCGATTGCCTCTTGTCTTTGGCATTCTCCTGGTGATTGGCTATATATTCATCTTGTGATTGGTTCATCCCCTACACGTCGGTATAATCACCCTACTCACTTATTTACATTCTTGCAAACTAGTTGATACAAGCTCTTTAGTGTAATTAGATTTGAGAGCTCTTAGTGAGTAATTACATAGCAAGTTTGTGTGCCTAAGTAATCATTGCAACTAGAATTGTTGGATAGGTGGCTTGCAACCCTTGTAGAGCTAGAGCAAGTTTGCATTACGCTATTTGTCATACTAATCAAATTGCCCTAGTTGATTTGTAGATTTTTAAATAGGCTATTCACCCCCCCTCTAGCCATATTAGGACCTTTCACACTGCCACGACTTATCTAACCATTGGGACCAGGGGAGGTATTTATACCTCTCCCTCACCCTCACAATGGTCTTATGCTTCCTCCATCCCATCAGACCGACGAAGAATAGACTTGTGCTCAGTCTCTCTCTCCTCCCTTGGTGCCCTAAAGCTCTCAAGCTTTCCCTTGTTATTTTCCCATCAACCCTTGAGAGAAAAAGGTCTCAAACTCGATTAGAGAGCAGATCCACTGATTCCCCAACTCTAAAGAGCACTTAGTTCAAGTTTTGGCCAGCGGTTGTGTTTGTAACTCTTGGGGCTAAGCTCCTAGCCGGCTAGAGCATCACCCATGGAGCTTGCCAACTTGTGTGGTAGCCTTGGGAGGTTTGTAACCATCTCTTAAAGCTAGTAAAGTCACCCCTCATCTTAAAAGTTAAGTCTCTTGACTTGAGAATGAGGAAGGGTTGCAAATCCCTAAGCCTTAGTGGCTAACCTCAACAACGTGGACTTAGGCATGCCTTAGTGGCGAGCTAAACCATAGGATAAATCATTGGGTCACCGTGTGCATGATTTATGTTCTTGTCATTCATATTGTTGTTGAGGTGATTTCTAGGGTTTGTGGTTGATCTACTTTGTAAGGAAAATGGACCCTAGGCTCATTTACTTTGGATTTTGATGTTTGATGACCAACATAACCAAATTGGACTAATGAATTTGCAAGTGATTATTTTGTAGTTCAATAGGATGCAAGACATGACTTGGACGAAGGCGACATGATGATTCGATGATCAACACCTTAAGCAAGACCTAAGGAGCACAAGAGAAGACCCCAAGAATCAAGCAAAGTTCAAGCACGAAGATAGGAACCAAGCTGTACGCAAGATCGTGAAGAAATGAACTCACAGAGGTGACTGGACGCTGGACCGGACACTGGAAGAAAGTGACCAGACGCCCCGATCGGTGGCTCGGCAATAGCAGACGTCAACATCAGTGACTGGATGCTGAACAAGCAAAATGACCAGAAGCACCGATGGCATTGTTCATCAGTCCGGCAACACATTCAGCATTGACCGGATGCTGGCGGCAAACCGACCGGACGCAGGACAGTAGCGTCCGATCGAGTACAGAGAGGTTCTAGAGCAGCGAAAATGCGACCGAACACGTCCGGTGGCAAGTGACCGAATGCTGGTAGTGTTTGATCAGTTGTTCGTGGCACCAACGGTCGGGACGACCGGACGCGTCCGATCAGGACGACTCTAGCATCCGGTCAGTAGCAGAAAAGCGGGACTTCATCCCCAATGGCTACTTTCTTAGTGGGGCCTATAAATACAACCCCAACCGGCCAAATAAGATGTGTGGAGCTGAGGAAACATACCAAGGGTGTTGATACACGATTTTAGTGATCTTCACATGCATAGTACTTAGTGATTTATTAGGTGATTAGCGTAGGTGCTTTGCGAAGTGCTTAGGTTGATTAGACCACCGCTTATGCGCTTGCTCTAGGTTTAGGCCTAGTATTTAGTGAGGTTTGCATACCTCTTATCACTTGGTGCTTGCGCGCACCATTGTTGTATATCGAAGGAGCTTGTAGTCTTGCGAGATCACACCAACCGCGTTTGTGGTGTGGCCGCTATCATGTACCGGAGGGAACAAGGCCTGCGGCGTTTTGGCCAGAAGCTTGATAGTGAAGACAGCGGGGAGCATCCAGGAGAGGCTTGCCGGAAGGCACGTCGGAGACCCACTTGCGTGTGGGGAAGGCCCGAGGCTATCCACGGAGTTACCCGATCGGGAGCTTGGCCCTTGCGAGGGATTCCTTGCGTGGGGCTCCAACAAGGATTAGGGAGAAGCTTACGCGCTTCTTGATACCTCAGTAAAAATACTAGAGTCATCGATGGGAGTTTGCATATCTCTACCTTGCTCTTTAGCTTCTGTATTTACATTGATTATATTACTCCTTTTGCGGTAGAGATAGCAACACACTAGCAAAATCGTAGTTGCACATTTAGATAGTTTATCTTTTGCATAGGTTTTGCTAGGGTTAGAAAAAGAGGCCATAGTTTAGAAGTAGATTTTTAAGTTGCCTAATTCACCCCCCTCTTAGGCGTCACGGTTCCCTTCAATTGGTACCAGAGCCGATTGGCTCAATTTGGACCTTTGGCTTAATCGCCGTTGAGCCGATGCTATTTAGAGTGGCTGGGATGGATACCTCTAGGCCTCCGCACTTTGACGGCACTAACTTCCCTTATTATAGAGCTAGAATGGTTTGCTACCTTGAGACGGTTGATTTGGGAGTTTAGAGAGTCACTCATGATGGGATGAAACCCATTAAGAATCCCGATAAACCCACAAAGAGTGATGAAAAAGAAATTCATTTCAATGCTAGAGCTTAAAAATTGCTTATTTGAATCTTTTAGCATGGATGTGTTTAATCAAGTGTTCACTTTAAATACGGCACATGAAATATGGTTAAAACTCTAAGAGCTCCATGATAGCACATCTAATGTCTGTGAGCAAAAACATTGTCTAGCGAAACAAAATTATGATTCCTTTACAATGAATGATGATGAGCTTGTTCGTGATATGTATTCTCGGTTGAATCTAATTATCAATGAGCTCCATTTAATAGGACTAACAAAGCTAGATGAAGCGGACATCATGAGGAAGACCATCTTCGTGCTACCACAAAAGAAATATGCAAGCATCATCACCATCCTTCACAACATGGAGGACTTGAGCACCATGACCCCAGCCATAGTCATTGGCAAGATAGTGGCATTTGAAATGTCATGCAAGATGGGTCAAGAAGAAGCCTCTTCATCAAGCAAAGGCAAAGCTCTCGCATGTGGCGAGAAAAAGAAGATGAAAGGCAAGCAAGTTGAGACAAACTCAAGCTCAAGCTCCTCAAGTGAAGATGAAGAAGAAGATAATGATGATGATGATGAACATTCAAGTGATGATGATCAATCTTCCTCCTCCACCTCTGACCTTGATGAATAATCAATTAAACTAATCAACAAGGTGGAGAAGATGATCCAAAAGCTCAATGCCAAGGGTGTGCCCATCCAAATTCAAGATCTCATTTTCATAAATCAAAGAAATGAGCAAAGAAAGAGAGGATGCTATGGATGCGGTGAGTTGGGGCACTTTATGGAAGTTTGTCCAAATAAGCCCACACCCAAGACAAAGAAGAAGGCGTGAAAGAAACAAGCCCTCACATCAATAAGGACATGGGATGATTCTTCAAGTGAAGAAGCACCATCACAAGAGGCGAGGGCGCAAGCACTCATCATCAAGCTCTTCTCGTGTGTGCCTTATGGCACAAGGTAATGAAAGCTCATCCTCTAGTGAGAGTGATAGTGATGATGAAATGCCTTCTTATGAAGAAATTGTGCAACAAAATCTCAGTTATGCTAAAGTTTGCACTAGTCAACAAAAGAAGCTCGGAAAAATAAAAGAAAAGCTAGATAGTTCACAAGAAGCATATAAAAGTTTGCTTGAACAATATGAGAATTTTGCTAATCTCAATGTTGAACTATCTACTAAAATTGAGCAACCTAAGGCTAGTGCAACAACAAATGCATGCACAATTAATGATGAGCAACTTATTAAGAAAAATGAAAAATTAAAAGAAAAATTAGCTAGCTCACAAGATGCTTATAAAAGTTTGCTTGCTAAAATAGAAACCATGTGCAAACATTGTGATGAGCTAACTAATAAAGTTGCTAATCTTGAAGCCATTAGTGCAACCCCTACCAAGACATCTAAAAAGAAAAGCTCTAATATGTCTAAAAAGGATGCCTCTACTTCTTGTAATGATTTATGTTTAGACTCATCCTTGTGCAACCAAGTTTGTGTTGAGAAAGTTGCTGTAGATACATGCATACAAGAGGTTGCAAAGAAGAATGAGCAACTCAAACAAGAAGTAGCTCGCCTCACCAAGGACTTGACTCTAGTGAAAGGCAAGGCAAAGCAAGCCCAACTTCATCAAGATAACACCATCAAGGGAGTGAAGAAGCTTGATGAAGGACAAATTGTGGTTTGCTACATGTGCCACAAGGAAGGTCACAAGTCCTATGAGTGCAAGGTGAAGAATGGAGGAGGAGCAAAGAAGAAAGAGAAGAAGCAAATAAGCAAGCTCTCCAACACCTACACCAACAAGGTGGACAAAAAAGCCTCCACACCTTATCTTTTGAAGAAGAAGAAAAATGACAAGGTGGTGGCCATCAAGGTGAACAAGCAAGCCAACAATGGGGTCAAATGCTTTTGGGTGCCAAAGGAGATCATTTCAAACATGAAGAATACCAAGATGGTTTGGATTCCGAAAGGGAAGTAAGAAGTCCAATGGACTACGGGGAATTTGGAGACTTGGCAAAGTGTTGATGCATTTCATGGGGTGCATCATGATAGACATAGTCATTGCCAAGTGGGTTAGTGAATACTATGGACCCAAATTCCCCTTCCCATGTTAGGTAACTAGATTATATTTGCTTCAATCGGTACTAGATTTAATTTTCTTACAAATTGGTATCTTTAAGCATCTAGTTACTCTTCATGCCTAGGTTTGCATTTGCATTCTTATATCTTTTGTCATGCATACACTAGGTATATCATATGGTAGGTTTGCTTGGTTCCATTCTTATTCCTTGGAGCAATCCTACATGGTTTAAAATCGTGTAGGAGCACGGCACATAGATTGTCTTTCGATTTTTCATCTAATATGTGCCAAAGTACAAATTGTAAATAATCTCTCCCGAATATCGCCTTCGAAAATGATTCTCATGTTTATGTGATGTCATCTTTCATGTGGTATTTTTTATTCTAAAATAAATGTGCATATTTTCTACAAGTATTTTATACTCGTGTGCACAAATTTAGGGGGAGGTTACTCTACAAGTTGGATGCTTTGAGACTAACATCTTTTCAAGCTTATCATGTGTAGTAGTCTCATAGCAAGGAAAATAGAGTCCCTGGAGTTAAGCATCATACTTCAAATATCCACCACCTATTGCAAGTGGTAGAAATCAAATTGGTTTCCACATGTGGTGTTTCTAAACCGATATCATCATATTGATGTCATTTTGATATTTATATGCTTTCTCCATGCATTATATAGATTAAATTCCCTTGAGCAAAAATTTGCCAATTATGCATATGCTTTGTCTTTTATCATATGTATGCATATATTTAGGGGGAGCTTAGTCTATATAATGTGAGAGTCAAATTTTGTGATCTACTTCACTCTATACACAAAGGATCACAAAGTTTGACCCTCCCTTGTGCTACTAATGTCTTCCTTTTCAGTGTTTGATTCTAAAGGGGGAGAATTTAGAGGACCAAAAGCAAGCATTAATAAGTAGGACTAAAAGCTAGATCATTTACAAGTGGTAATGGTCTACAAGTGGTGTCTACTAGTGGTAATGGTCCGAGAAAGGGAGGATAGTGGATTATGGATTAGCCTATGTAATGGGGAGAATTTCTAGGAAGCAAGGCTTAAATCCATAATACCACATGGGGACATTTGCAAGGGCAAGATAAATTTTTATAAAGTCTTACAAGGAGTATCTTTTAGCATCATATAATCTTGTCCCTTGCATTGCATCCTAGCAAGTAGATAGTTTTTAAATTCCAAAATTTTATTATTTGCTTGTTTTGGTCGTGTTGTTATCAATCACCAAAAAGGGAGAGATTGTAAGGAAAATGGACCCTAGGCCCATTTACTTTAGAGCATCTCCAAGAGTTTGTCAAATTTTACTTGGCAAATCTTATGATTTGCCAACTCCTAAAATTATATGCCAAGTAAAAAAACAATCCATCTCCAAGAGTTTGGCATTTTTGACTTGGTAAAATAAAAAACCCGTTAACAAAACGAAGAGGCTCGCTAAGCGAACGAAGAGCCCTGCTAAGCGAATGAAGAGCCCCGCTAAGAAATGAAGAGCCCCGGATGCCAAGCTGTATACGCGCGCGCATATTTGCATGTGCGGAGGGAAGATTTGCCAAGTTGCTATTGATGCCAAGTTGTTTTGCCAAACTGTTGGAGGCTATTTTTTCTTATTTTGCCAAAATTATATGGATGCCAAGTTGAGATAGCAAACTCTTGGAGATGCTCTTAGATTTTGGTGTTTGATGACCAACGCAACCAAATTGGACTAATGAATTTGCAAGTGATTGTTTTGTAGTTCAATAGGATGCAAGACGTGACTTGGACGAAGGCGACGTGATGATCCGATGATCAATACCTTAAGCAAGACCTTAGGAGCACAAGAGAAGACCCAAGATATCAAGCAAAGTCCAAGCACGAAGATAGGAACCAAGCCGTACGCAAGATCGTGAAGAAACGAACTCACAGAGGTGATCGGACACTGGACCGGATGCTAGAAGAAAGTGACCGGATGCTTCGACCAGTGGCTCAGCAATAGCAGGCGTCAGCAACAGCGACTGGACGTTGAACAAGAAAAATGACTAGACGCACCGATGGCACTGTTCATCAGTCTGGCAACACATTCAACATTGACCGAACGCTGGCGGCAAACCTACCGGACGTAGGACAACAGCATCCGATCGAGTACAGAGAGGTTCCAGAGCAGCAAAAATACGACCGGACGTGTCTAGTGGCAAGTGACTGGACGCTGGCAGCATCCGATTAGTGTTTTGCGGCTCCAACGGTCGGGACAACCGGATGCGTCCAATCAGGACGACTCCAGCGTCCGATCAATAGCAGAAAAGCGGGACTTCGCCCCCAATGGCTACTTTCTCAGTGGGGCTTATAAATACAACCCCCAACTAGCCAAATGAGATGTGTGGAGCTAAGAAAACATACTAAGGGTGTTGATACACCATTTTAGTGATCTCCACATGCATAGTGCTTAGTGATTTATTAGATGATTAGCGTAGGTGCTTTGCGAAGTGCTTAGGTTGATTAGATCACCGCTTATGCGCTTGCTCTAGGTTTAGGCCTAGTGTTTAGTGAGGTTTGCATACCTCTTACCACTTGGTGCTTGCGCACACCATTGTTGTACATCGGAGGGGCTTGTAGTCTTACGAGATCACACCAACTATGTTTGTGGTGTGGCCGCCACCATGTACCGGAGGGAACAAGGCCCGTGGTGTTTCGGTCGGAAGTTTGATAGTGAAGACGGCGGGGAGCATCTGGGAGAGGCTTGCTTGAAGGCATGTCGGAGACCCACTTGCGCATGGAGAAGGCCCGAGGCTATCCACGGAGTTACCCGACCAGGAGCTTGGCCCTTGCGAGGGATTCCTTACAAGGGGCTCCAACAAGGATTAGGGGGAAGCTTGCACGCTTCTCAATACCTCGGTAAAAATACCGGAGTTATCGACAGGAGTTTGCATATCTCTACCTTGCTCTTTAGCTTCTGTATTTACATTGATTGTATTACTCCTTTTACGGTAGAGATAGCAACACACTAGCAAAATCGTAGTTGCACATTTAGATAGTTTATCTTTTGCATAGGTTTTGCTAGGGTTAGAAAAAGTGGCCATAGTTTAGAAGTAGATTTTTAAGTTGCCTAATTCACCCCCTCTTAGGCATCATGGTCCCCTTCATACTTGCTTGTGCTTCTCCTACCACTTCTAGCTATTGATCTATGATCCATACACCTATAGGAAGCTCAGTAATTTCTTCGATCTAAGTTTCAATTCATACACTTTGAACTGTCGTTTGAAGTTGTCTACAGGTGCGGCAGTGCCATAGTGCGGCAGTGCCGTGGGCCAAGAGCGGTAGTGCCACGGGTCGAATTTGACATTTGTTCAAGTTTTATTTTAATAGGCCTATTCACCCCCCTTGGCTAACTAGAGATCCTACAAGTAGTATCAGAGCAGGCTACCTCGTAAATGCTTCACTACGTGAGGTATGGAGCCAGGAGGAGGATCCGGTATTGTGAAGCCTGTGGACATCGATCTAGAAGACATAGGCTTGCACGAGACCGACAATAGTGAGCTCAGTGCATCTACAACAAGCAACACCATTCTCCCACCGATCGAGATGACCGATGGTGAGAAAGCTCAATATGAAGAAGATAGAAGAAAAAGAAAGGCAACAAAGAAAGCAAAAAGAGAAGCAAGAGAAAAGAAGGAGCAGCAAAGGCTCAAAGACAAGAAGCAAAGAAAAGAAGAAAGAAGTCTCAAGAGAGAAGCAAGAAAGAAAAGAAGAGAAGCTAGGAAGAAGAAGGAAGAAGAAGCAAAGGCAACCAATGCAACATCAAGTGAGATATCAAGTAGTTTGGAAGACAGAGATGATGATGAGTCCTACCAAGTGACCAAGGGGGGCAAGAAGGAGAAGAAAGGAAAGGGCGAAGCCAACTCCAACAACAAATATGTAGCCATATCCTTTAATTATTCTTCTATGCCTATGACTAACCATGATCGAAGGTCTTTCATCAATGTACCCGAGGGCAAGCTACCTCATTTCAATGGGACTAACTTTACCAAGTGGAAGAATTTGATGAGAGCCTATCTTATAGGTCTTCACCCCGGCATTTGAGAGGTTGTTTGCAGTGGATTTGAGCCATCAATTGATCCCAAGAATCCAACTCCAACCGAAATGCAAATCATCCATCTCAATGGTCAAGCCACAAGTGTATTGCTTAGCTCGTTGGATGGTGATGGGTACAATAGAGTGATGGGTGTTGATGTTGCCAAGCAAATATGGGACACTTTGCAACTTGCACATGAAGGGATTGACAAAGTGAGGAAGGTAAGAATTGAGTTGTTGATGGCCAAGCTCAATTGGTTTGTAATTTTGGATGGAGAAGGGCCACAAGAGATGTTTGATAGGTTGATGGTAATTGTTGGCAAGATTAGAGGCTATGGTGGTGATGAGCTAGATGATCACAAGGTAGTCAAAATCATGTTAGAAGCTTATTCACCAAGAAATGAGACCGTAGTGACTCTAATTAGAGACAAGAAGAAGTTTGAGTACTTCACACCAAATGATGTATTTGGGAGGATCTTGACCTTTGACATGCAAAGAGAATAAGAAAACGAGAGGAATAAACTTGGTGAGTTGCAAGCAAAGCTAGATGGCATGAAGATCAAGCATGTAGCTCTCAAGGCCAACAAATCAAGTAAGCAAGGCTCTACTAGGAAGTCCAAGATCAACAAGCAAGCCAAAAGCAATCAAGCAAGTCCAAGAGCAAGTAGAGACTACATCATCATCAATTGAAGATGAAAGTGATGATGGACAATATGAGAAGGTTGATGATGTTGCTCTCTTTTTGAAGAGATATCAAAAGGGACTAAAGAGGCAAGGCTACAAGGTAGTGAAGAGAAAGTTTTCAAATAAGAAGAAGAGGACATGCTACAATTGTGGTAGCACCGAACACTTCATTGCTAAATATCCACATGAGATCAAAGACAACAAATACAAGAAGGACAAGGCTGACCATAGAAAGAGCAAGAAGTACATGGGAGAAGCTCACATAGGACATAAATGGGACTCAACTAAAGATAGCACAAGTTAAGAGGATGAGAAGATTGCAATCGTAACCATTCACAAGCCATCCTACACCAAGGCTCTTCAACAACATGTCCGATGATGACTATTACTCCCCTCACATTTGTCTCATGGCAAAGGGTGAGAAGGTAAAATCCAAAGCCAAACCTCCTCCACCTAGTGATATCTCTAGTAGTGATATTAGTGATAGCTCTAGTGATGATGGATCTAGTCATGAAGAAATTAACTACATAACTAAAATTTGGATGGAAAGATCAATTTGTTCATCACTAAGCTAATGGAGGATTTAGAGAGTATCCAAGCTAAGCTAGAATCTAGAGAGGAAACTCTTATTAAACAAGATGATCTCTACATTGATAGTAAGGAAGCTCTTGCATTAGAGAGAAGTGAGGTGGAATCCTTGCGCAAGGCCTTGGCCAAGGAGCAAAAAGACCATGCTATCACAAAGGAAGCACATAATGCTCTCAAGAAAAAGTATTATGACTTAGATGAAAAGCACAAAGAACTTGAGCTGCAATATGGCACTATTTGGGATAGCAACTCACATCCATCTAAGGCAAAGGAAACCTCTACTCCCTCCACTAGCCAAGGTTGTGGAAAATGCTATAATCTTGATTTGAATGTCTATTCCACTAACCTTGCAAACATGAAGGCTATGAGAAAAGAGATTACAAGGCTCAATGAGATTATAGGAAAAGGGTGCATGGATGGCAAAGCTCAAGCTAGTGGCAAGAAGGTGGATGAACCAAAAGGGCCACAATACAAGAAGGGAAGGCATCCCTCAATCAAAGCATGGGCTCGGCCACACAAAAGGAGCCAAAACAAATAGAAGGAAGATAGTGAATGGCTATGAGTGTGTGCAGTTTGAGAGGAAGGACAGAATAGGTGCAGAACAACCTGCATAGTCCACGGCAGTGCCACGCCCCAGAGCAACAATGCCGCGCAGCAGCAGTGTCGCAGTGAAGGGCGGTAGTGCACATCTTCTTGCCCTGGGTGGTGCCCTGCCCATCTGGCGTGGAGGTGGTGGAGGTGTCGATGACGGCGAGGGGTAGCAGCAAGGTGTTTTGCTTAGCGAGGGACCTCATGTTCTCCATCAGCTGTGCTCGGCTGTAGGAACACAGATTGATCTTCGGCGATGCTGACGTACAGGGTGGCTTCTTGACGTCGTCACCCAAGGTGAGTTTGGCAAGGGATCTCAGGTTGTCCATGAGTAGGGGCGGAAATGGATGTCTAGTTATCCGTGTTGTCCGAATTCATATATCTGGTAAAACTTAAATATGGATATCTGTATTTGCATCTATTTATGATATGATGCTGAAATGGATGTATCCAAATCCGTTTCTTGCAGCTTTTCTCTACCAATCCTAGATCTACAATCAAAAAATTCTAAATTCGTATTCATGAGGATTATGCACTTGATGAAACTATTAAAAGCTACCTCTATGACAAACGATTAATGATGATATGAAATTTAATATTTAAATATGTATTAAGCTTAATACTATCTTCATTTAGTTTTAATCTATATATATTTGTTGTTATAAATTATATTTCAATGCATTATTTTGTTATTTTATTGTTGAATGATATGTTTACATACTTTAATTTACTAATTTACTTGTAAATGTTTTTATATATGATTGAAATAATTATTTATTTATAGATTTACATTTTTTATATATTTAACAATTAAAATATTTTGTTGATAAATACGATGTGCCATGTGTGTTATATACTCTTACTTTAAATTTTACTCATATAATGATATTGTTCTTCCAAAACTACCGAGAAATGAAAGATACTTGATATTAATTAAATTGAGTAGATATCCAAATGCGAATTTGAATCCGACTTACTCTTTTTGTATTCGTATCCGAGAATATTTGAATCTCTATTCGCATCGAGCAAAAAATCAATATCCAAAATCTATTCATATCTATTTCATTTCCACTCCTATCCATGAGCGTGGCCCTGCTAAAGCAGTTGAGCGGTGTACCACTGTCACACCCAATTTTAAGGATAAAATTGAATGCACTTAACTCGTGTGTGCCCAGGAATCAATCACACACACAAGCTGACAAATTACAATAGTATCCTCACAGTGTCTCATACATTAGAGTTATAATAGAACTTAGTCTCATACATCACAGCGGAATAAAAAAAAATAGAATGAACTCTCGTGGCCGTCATCATAGGGAAGGTCAACTGGTTGACCACAAGCCTAATAATCCTCCGGGAAATCCTCATACCCGTTGTCATCTGTTACCCATCCGGGATTTTTATCCAAGTAAAGAAAATAAACAAGTGTAAGTACATTCCGTACTTAGCAAGCTAACATGGGGTTATGAAGCTCAAAAAGGATAGACTCTGGTTTACTGCAGTTGGCATTTTTAATTGGTCAAACTTTTATTCTCAAGTATTATCAAGATATGCTTAAGCTCCCATTTAATTCCCATAAGAATATATAACGGGGTCAAGTTTACCATAATTCATCATAGAACAACTTAATTGATCATCATCAAGCATCCAGTTATTCTGTGAGTTTTCCGGGCCGCTCATAACCGTGAGCACGGCTGTTATAACAGTTTGTTACCCTCTGCAGAGGTGGTGCACATTCACCGCGAGTCGTGATCCCCATATGCCCGGGTTAATTACTCCCATGTCACTTCCAAGGTGAGCGGGCAGGGTACACTATGAAGCCATTTCATAGGTTTCCCTAACAAGTTAGGGCCGCTAGGTTTCCTTGGCAGGTAGATGTAGGGACCCCCTTTCCTATGGCACAAATCCATCGCGGCTATACTCATAGGAACAGAGGCAGCCCTATACCCAAAGTGGCAAGCCCCATTTGCACCAAAAAGGTAACCTCTAACTAGTTAGGAAAGATCCTATTACTGAGTTAAAGTCAGAGCCATATGACTCTCCCGGTTGCACTGTCAATCCTAGCTTTTGCCGACAGATAAGTCCTTATGGAGGGCCGGGAGCAACATGAACAAAGGTCATTTGCACTTTCGCCCTATGGAACAGTTGTTATAATTCATGTTACTCACTTTGTTCCATAGTATCATTCATCTATATGTATATCAAGTTCAGTTAGAGCACTAGCAATCTACCCATATGCATTTAACCCATAGGAGACAAGGAACAGGATAACAATCACTAGGATGTCCTTATGGGTATCAACATTAGACACATGCAAATGAGTAATTGATTAAAGTGAAATAGGACATCAAGGAAGGCCCATGTTATACTTGCCTTGGTTCACAAACTCATGCTGGTCCTGCTGGTCGTCGAAGAGTTCTTGGTCTCCAACGTTTTCCTCACTGTCTGAACGCGACCAACACGGCAACATACAACATTCCAAAAGCATTCATGCAAAGCAAACATTCCTATCATTAGAATAGTACACCAACAGTATTGAAATCAAGATAAAAATGTTTGTAAAACTATCTACGTTTCGCTACGATCACGTCAACGCTAAGTTCACGAAAAACGGAGCTAAAATACGAAAGTTATGATTAAAACGGGTTTTCCTATAGCCCTATATTTAATTAAATCTAATCATGAAATTAAAAAGTTCCAAACTTGACTAACAGTAGCTCCAACATGTAGCTTATGAAATTACGAAGCTAACGCGATTTGAATGGACCAATTCGGAGCTAAAACGACAATTTTATAAGCGAAACAGTTCGAATGGCATTTCTGTAAATACTGAAAGCGTACTTTTGACCTAAACAGTGAAGTTTATGTTTTCTAAACGGGATTGCGCACTCGGGGAAATACGCTAAGGACGGCGGGTTAGGACTTAGAAAAGTCCAGGGGCTCTTTAGCAAATTTACCCGTGAAGGGGTAACTTCTAATCCTGGCCGTTGATCTCGCGATGGGCGGCTAGGATCGGCTCTAGGGAAATAAGGCCGGCCGGAACAGTGTTTCCAGTGGCAAGCTCCATGGCCGGCGGCAGTGGACTCGCCGGAGCGCGCGGCTAGGGCCTACGGGCCACGGTTTTCCAAACCGAGAGCACCTGGGGGAAGAGGGAGTGAAGGGGGACTCGCCAAGGCCGAAAGAGTGGCTGGAGGACACGGCCGGCGGGGTGGTCACCATGGCCGGTGGCCGAGAGCTCGCGGTGCACGCGAAACAAGCCGAAGCCACGAAACACCGAATTGAAGGCATGGGGGAAAAGAGAGAAGCACGGCGAGGCTCACCATGGGGAAAATGGAGACGGAGGCGGCTCGAAGACGACTGTCCATGCGGAGGGGCGGTCGGCGGATCTCGGCGCAGCGGTTGAGGCTTCCTCGTGCACGGGCGGGCGCGAAATAGGAACGGGGAGACAGCGGGGAGGGTGGATACGGGCTCGGGTCCGCATTTAAAGAGGCTGGGGAGCAGGGCAACGTGCCCACGTCGTGAAGTGGAGCGTTGCGGCGGTTTCTGCTTGGAACGGGTGTAGGCGCGGGACGCTCGGAGGTGGAGGACGGGGCTAACACGTGGGGCCGAGCGGTCAGCGACTAAGGGAAGGAGGAGGGCGCGGCGGCAGTTGCTAGCCAGACTGGGCTAGCCCAGGAAGGTAACGGGGGAGGGTAAAGAGAAGGCGCGCGGGCCGGCGGTTGAGTTGGGCCAGCAGGCCAGCCAGGCCGGCGGGAAGAGAATGGCCAACAGGCCGAATTGCGGAAGAGAAAGGGAGGGAAAATATTTCCTTTATCTTTTTCCAAATCAATTTCCAAGCTCATTTTCAAAAGGTTTTTAAAACCTTTTAGCATTTGAAACAAAACCACTCATCATAGAAATAAATATGCATCAGCATGAATGCATCAACATGTTTCTATCCTTATATTTACTTTTTAAATTCATAAAAAAAATATTACTTCCTAAATTCAAATTCCCACAAAATACAAAATTAATCACTTTCTTCTATTTCAAAAATATACAAAATTTAGGGTGTTACAATTCTACCCCCTTAAAATGAATCTCGTCCTCGAGATTCGGACGACGGCGACTGAGAGATAGGGATACTCCGTCTTTAGATTCTCCTTTACTTACTCGTGTAGTCCAATCGTCTTGATAATGATCCCACTTTACCTTGCATATATGTTGATCTTACTCCAAGTATCTTGTCCAACTGATTATAAGGTTCTTATTGATACTCCAAACGATACTCTGGTAACTCCAATCACTAGGCCACCTTTCCTTTTGAGTCCACAATACCAATTCTTTTTCTTAAAATACCCACCTTCCGACGAAAATTCCTTACTTTATTGGTCAGAAGGAAATTCTTCCACCAATCTTCAAAACATGAATGATTCCGGTTAAATTGCTTGAACTTGGAATACAATTCTTGATCCTTGGTGTCATCCGAACCTTCTTAGCACCACTCCCATTGCTAAGGGCATCGGTCATGACTTTTGCTTCTCCAAGTGATAGCACTTTTCCAAGTCATAATCAATTTTCCTTCCAACGAGGATATCACCAATTCAAGACCAACTTAGTGAAGATGTCCTATAGATTCTTGATCCAAACTAACTTAGAAGCTTCTCTAGTAGCTCTACCAAAATCTTAATGATCTCGGATAAACCTTCGTTGAACCTTTAATCAAACCTCATTGAGACTCTGAGTTTCTCTCACATCTTTGGATACCACCACGCTTCCGCTGCGCAAACAAGAACGTAGGACACTTCAGCTTGCAAATTCTTCAACTTGGCTACCCCCCTTAAGATAAGATAGACTAGGGGACACCAAAGTATAGCTTACATCTACTTCTTTTAGATGAGCTAACTTGTATCAAGATGTTTTGACATCCCAACGATACTCTTGTGTAAGGGCAAGAAACCTTCCACAACCTCCGTATATAACACTTTTCCAAATTCTGCAGTTAACTTGGTTGAAAATAGTACACAACAGAAACTACTCTAGATTCCAAACAGCACAGATGCCTCGCCTTGTGATTTTTGTATCTCCATAAACAACATAGCTATCAAGCTAATTCTTGCGCTCAGAGAAAGATATTGAAGTCTACTTTTGTCCAGAATTTTCTCATGATTTTTGGTCATCCAACATCAGAGTTATAAGCCGAGGAATGCAGACTGCTCCGAAAAGATAGGATAGGGAAAACAGAAGAAAACCAAAACCCGACTATTTATTTCATTAATCCTTATGCCTTAGACCTATGACTAAATGAAATTGTGGGAACACCCAACAAGATCATTGCAATCATTACAAAGATTCAAATCAATCTTAAGCATAATGACAATTCAATAATCAATAAAGATGCACAACTCAATCATTGACTCAACTTGTGATACTACCGTTCTCATTGCACCAGGGATAACAATCCTAAGACTTATATTCAGATTACGTAAGAAGGTAACAAAGAACATTTCTAAAAGCATATCAAATTAAGGAGTAAAGATGAGAACAAGAACTTCAAAATAAGCAGCAAGGTAGAGATGAATAGCAAGGATATAGTAGAGAAGAAAATATCAAGGTTCAAAGAGCAAGGGTTTTTGTAGCAACATCTAAACCTTAAAACGACCAGTTTCTAACTAGGCTTGCGTCCTACAGTCAACACGGCTCTGATACCAATTTGTCACACCCAATTTTAAGGATAAAATTGAATGCACTTAACTCGTGTGTGCCTAGGAATCAATCACACACATAAGCTGACAAATTACAATAGTATCCTCACAGTGTCTCATACATCAGAGTTATAATAGAACTTAGTCTCATACATCACAGCGGAATAAAAAAAATAGAATGAACTCTCGTGGCCGTCATCACAGGGAAGGTCAACTGGTTGACCACAAGCCTAATAATCCTCCGGGAAATCCTCATACCCGTTGTCATCTGTTACCCATCCGGGATTTTTATCCAAGTAAAGAAAACAAACAAGTGTAAGTACATTCCGTACTTAGCAAGCTAACATGGGGTTATGAAGCTCAAAAAGGATAGACTCTGGTTTACTGCAGTTGGCATTTTTAATTGGTCAAACTTTTATTCTCAAGTATTATCAAGATATGCTTAAGCTCCCATTTAATTCCCATAAGAACATATAACGGGGTCAAGTTTACCATAATTCATCATAGAACAACTTAATTGATCATTATCAAGCATCCAGTTATTCTGTGAGTTTTTCGGGCCGCTCGTAACCGTGAGCACGGCTGTTATAACAGTTTGTTACCCTCTGCAGAGGTGGTGCACATTCACCGCGAGTCGTGATCCCCATATGCCCGGGTTAATTACTCCCATGTCACTTCCAAGGTGAGCGGGCAGGGTACACTATGAAGCCATTTCATAGGTTTCCCTAACAAGTTAGGGCCGCTAGGTTTCCTTGGCAGGTAGATGTAGGGACCCCCCTTTCCTATGGCACAAATCCATCGCGGCTATACTCATAGGAACAGAGGCAGCCCTATACCCAAAGTGGCAAGCCCCATTTGCGCCAAAAAGGTAACCTCTAACTAGTTAGGAAAGATCCTATTACTGAGCTAAAGTCAGAGTCATATGACTCTCCCGGTTGCACTGTCAGTCCCAGCTTTTGCCGACAGATAAGTCCTTATGGAGGGCCGGGAGCAACATGAACAAAGGTCATTTGCACTTTCGCCCTATGGAACAGTTGTTATAATTCATGTTACTCACTTTGTTCCATAGTATCATTCATCTATATGTATATCAAGTTCAGTTAGAGCACTAGCAATCTACCCATATGCATTTAACCCATAGGAGACAAGGAACAGGATAACAATCACTAGGATGTCCTTACGGGTATCAAAATTAGACACATGCAAATGAGTAATTGATTAAAGTGAAATAGGACATCAAGGAAGGCCCATGTTATACTTGCCTTGGTTCACAAACTCATGCTGGTCCTGCTGGTCGTCGAAGAGTTCTTGGTCTCCAACGTTTTCCTCACCGTCTGAACGCGACCAACACGGCAACATACAACATTCCAAAAGCATTCATGCAAAGCAAACATTCCTATCATTAGAACAGTACACCAACAGTATTGAAATCAAGATAAAAATGTTTGTAAAACTATCTACGTTTCGCTACGATCACGTCAACGCTAAGTTCGCGAAAAATGGAGCTAAAATATGAAAGTTATGATTAAAACGGGTTTTCCTATAGCCCTATATTTAATTAAATCTAATCATGAAATTAAAAAATTCCAAACTTGACTAACAGTAGCTCCAACATGTAGCTTATGAAATTACGAAGCTAACGCGATTTGAATGGACCAATTCGGAGCTAAAACGACAATTTTATAAGCGAAACAATTCGAATGGCATTTCTGTAAATACTGAAAGCATACTTTTGACTTAAACAGTGAAGTTTACGTTTTCTAAACGGGATTGCGCACTCGGGGAAATACGCTAAGGACGGCGGGTTAGGACTTAGAAAAGTCCAGGGGCTCTTTAGCAAATTTACCCGCGAAGGGGTAACTTCTAATCCTAGCCGTTGATCTCGCGATGGGCGGCTAGGATCGGCTCTAGGGAAATAAGGCCGGCCGGAACAGTGTTTCCAGCGGCAAGCTCCATGGCCGGCGGCAGTGGACTCGCCGGAGCGCGCGGCTAGGGCCTACGGGCCACGGTTTTCCAAACCGAGAGCACCTGGGGGAAGAGGGAGTGAAGGGGGACTCGCCAAGGCCGAAAGAGTGGCTAGAGGACACGGCCGGCGGGGTGGTCGCCATGGCCGGCGGCCGAGAGCTCGCGGTGCACGCGAAACAAGCCCTAGAAGCCACGAAACACCGAATTGAAGGCATGGGGGTAAAGAGAGAAGCACGGCGAGGCTCACCATGGGGAAAATGGAGACGGAGGCGGCTCGAAGACGACTGTCCATGCGGAGGGGCGGTCGGTGGATCTCGGCGCAGCGGTTGAGGCTTCCTCGTGCACGGGCGGGCGCGAAATAGGAACGGGGAGACAGCGGGAAGGGTGGATACGGGCTCGGGTCCGCATTTAAAGGGGCTGGGGAGCGGGGCAACGCGCCCACGTCGTGAAGTGGAGCGTTGCGGCGGTTTCTGCTTGGAACGGGTGCAGGCGCGGGACGCTCGGAGGTGGAGGACGGGGCTAACGCGTGGGGCCGAGCGGTCAGCGACTAAGGGAAGGAGGAGGGCGCGGCGGCAGTTGCCAGCCAGACTGGGCCGGCCCAGGAAGGTAACGGGGGAGGGTAAAGAGAAGGCGCACGGGCCGGCGGTTGAGTTGGGCCAGCAGGCCAGCCAGGCCGGCGGGAAGAGAATGGCCAACAGGCCGAATTGCGGAAGAGAAAGGGAGGGAAAATATTTCCTTTATCTTTTTCCAAATCAATTTCCAAGCTCATTTTCAAAAGGTTTTTAAAACCTTTTAGCATTTGAAACAAAACCACCCATCACAGAAATAAATATGCATCAGCATGAATGCATCAACATGTTTCTATCCTTATATTTACTTTTTAATTTCATAAAAAAAATATTACTTCCTAAATTCAAATTCCCACAAAATACAAAATTAATCACTTTCTTCTATTTCAAAAATATGCAAAATTTAGGGTGTTACAACCACTGCCGACCTTGGCGTTGTCCAGATCGAGCCTGCAGCGCACCAGCAGGGGGTTTCCGCCAACGCCGCCATCACCAGCTTCCTCCTCCAGGTTGAGTCTACGACGCATGGGGTTTTTGACAGCGCCATCACCGGTTTCCGTCTTCTTCTTCCTCACCATGTGCAGCGACGCTTTCCTAGCGGTCAGCGGTGGCTTTGGCATTCTGACCTATAGTGGGTTAAGAATAGGGGTGAAAACGGTACAGATATTTTCCGATCGTATTCAAGACCGAAACCGTTTAGAGAGGTTTAAATATGTCCGTATCCGAGTCCGGATATTCAACATCCAATACTATATCCGTATCTATATCCGATTACTCAAATTGTATATTTATGATGTCGATGATATTCTGTTCGGCTTGGTTGACACTATCCATATTTAAATTTGAATCCAGACAGAAATATGAAAACAAATGTAGTATTAGTGATATCCGTTCGTATCCAATTTATTTTAATCCCTATTCAAGAAGCTTGAATCTGAGCTTACCCTTATGGGAACGCTTCTTCCTCCGTGTGGATTTTGGTAAGACCTCCGCTGCCATGGTGGGAGGGGTTGAAGGTGTAGCCGATTCGATGGACGTCACTGCCATGCTTGGAGAGGTCGAACAAGAGCCTACCAGCTAGGTACCGAGCAAACAGAATCTACCTGAGGGTTTCTTCCCCCCACCAGCGTGGTCGTGTGGAGGGTTCAGGTGAGGCGCTGTTGCTTTGGTTGGTTTGCTTGGGGAGGAGCGGAGGGCGGTTTGTGCGGTGCCCTTATTCTGGGGTTTGAGAATCGAGAGTGACGTTGATTTGAATCTGGTTCTATGGTATACCACGTCAATCTCTTTCTGTAGCCTCTCTTGAAAACCATCGACTCGATTGACGTCCGTAGGTAGGGCACGACGTCAATCTCTTGCGGCAATGAAAATGGTCACGGAAAGTCAGGTTTGACTCGATTGCGCTCACGCCCTCTCCTCTCTGTATCCACATCAATCTCTTTGTTGTCTGTGCCCATGGGCCCACGCGCAGCACATTTTTTGCCACAACGAAGGTCAGTAGTCCGATTCTGAGACGTTACTATGCAAATGCCATCATATCCTAGTGGCCATTGTCTAACATCAAGGGAACACAGGAACTAGCAGTCCTGGTCCTGAGTTTTATAGGACCTAGAGCGAAATTGAGACCCTTATTATTAGTACCATATCAATAATACTCATATTTATATAAAAATGTTACCAATAAATACATGAAATATATACAAAAGCATTTTTATAAACTAATTTATTATGCATTGTGGGAGGGGTTGAAGGTGTAGTCGATGCGATGGACGTCGCTACCATGCTTGGAGAGGTCGAACAAGATCCTATCGACTACGTACCGGGTGAACATAATCTACTTGAGGGTTATGAGTCGATGGTTTGTGGCAATGCGGCGTTGTAGGTAGGGCAGGGGCTCGGTGCCATCCAGGAATCACTACGTGTCGCTGCATCGATCGGATCTACCATGTTCGGCGGCGTTGTTGGCAGCCCACACTCTCGTGCCATGGCCGGTGGCTTCGTTTGACATGATAGGAGGGTCTGGCCAGCCGTCCTGCTCGCTCTGGCTGGGGATGGATGCGATTGAGTTGGCGCTTGTGGTGATGTTGCCCCGCTAGCTGCTGGTAACAGATGACGCGGCGACGCTTTCCCTCCCGTAGTTTAGCTCTGGGTTCTGCGGTATCCCCATGATGGAGGATAAAAACGGTCTCGATCGGAAAGTCAGCTTTGACTCAAATTGAGCTCATGCTCTCTTTCAATCTCTTTGTTGTCTGCGCCCATGGCCCCATGCACAACACATTTCTTTGGCACAACAAACATCAATAGTCTGATTCTGAGATGTTACTGTACAAATGCTATCATATCGTAGTGGCCATTGTCTCACGCTAAGGGAATATAGGAACTAGCAGTCCCGGTCTTAAGTTTTCTAAGACCTAGAGCGAAATCGAGACCCTTATTATAAGTAACCATATCAATAACACTCATACTTATATAATGTTACCAATAAACACATGAAATATATACAAAAGCATTTTTATAAACTAATTTATTATGCATATTAGATTGAAAAAGTTGTTCCTCAATGCATAAAGTTGTCAACCATTTAATTTCTTTTGAGACAAATTTCTTGATTACACAAGGAATTGAACAATTATTAACTAAAAGTAACATAGTTGAAACAAGATAGTGAGTGAGAGGGGAGAGTTCCTTGCCCTTATGCTCTTGGCATTATATATATGCAATGACATTTTACAATCACCCTCTTGGTAGGGATGGAATTCATGAGACACTACATCAACCCCTATTGGGACTCTTAAGGGGGAATTGGCCCATATGAATACAAGCTCCCCCAATAGTAGCCCCTTAGCTACTAGGTTATGGTTGATACTACATGAATTAATTAGTAGATGCTCATACAAGAAGAGGCACAATACAGCTCAAACCTTGGTTGTAAGGATCGCCCTTCTCAACTTGCACGTGCGCGGCTCACTAAAAACTCCATCCCAAAAACCCTATGGGAAAAAAGGACATGGAGAAAAGAGCACACGCATGACTCTAACCTATACATGTTCCAATTTCTGAGGCTTCGATTCTAGCTCCTAGCGCCTTAATCTTTCGGACATCTTCAACTTTGGGCTTTGGCTCCTTCTCATGCGTCTATAACATGGTTCATTGGCTTCGCTCGGCACGCATGTGTTCATCTCTAGGACCTTCTTGATCCATGGGCCTTTGTTTTCGAGGCCTTCACCTTCCTTCTTGCATACCAAATTGCCCACATAGTTACCAATACTCGAATAAGATCGGCATGGGGCATTGTTTCAAACAGGTTCACCAACCAATCTCTTGAGTTTTTCTCCTACATCTCCCTAAGGTGTTCGATGATTTCCTCGCTCTCCAACGCCCATACACATCTCACCATATTACATTCAAGCAAGGAATGTTTCCAAGAATCAGGGGCTCCACATAAAGCCATTGGCCATGATCAGCCATATTTCTGCGATGAAGAACATCTGCCGATGGCAATGAGTGCTTTGCGAGCCACCAAATAAAAAATTCATACCTTTGAGGGCACCATGACCTGCCATGAGGACGACCACTCCTCTTTCGACAAAGCACACTGCATTCTCTGACAAAGCACGCTGCATAATAAGCATTCTATATGCGGATCTCACTATGAAAACTCCTGTCTTGTCATGATGCCAAGCTCGGAAATCTGGTTGACTCCGATGACACAGAGGGATATTAAGAATCACATCAATATCAGCTTGTGTGAACAATTCCTAAAGCTTTATTTGATCCTAAGCTACCAATGTGCTGTCAATTAGCTCGCTCACAAGCTTTGGGCGGAGGGGGGGGGTTGTTGGTGAGCGCTGGGTACTAGCGCCGTATACTTTCAGTCGGTAGCCAGTTCATATTCCAAACTTACATAGGCGAACCTATGTCGATTCTCCTCATCAGGCCAAGTTGAAGCACTTCCCTGCCATCCAAAATCAGATTTTAGAGGGGACAGATCAAAAATTGGCCTCCAAAAAATCACCTTGTGGAAGATAAAATACCTTTAAAATCCAGACGCTTAGAGATGCCGGTTCCTGAAGGATCCGCCAAGCCTGCTTCGCAAACAAAGCAAGATTGAATAGCCCCATATCTTAGAAGCCCATTCCACCAAGAAACTTTGACATAATCATATCATCCCATGCCACCCAGCATGTCTTCCTCTCTCTCGCCTATGTAATCTACGTGCAACCTATCTACATTAAGTCCATCTATTTTTGGGACAAATCTGAACTAAAAGCCATACAAAGTATATGTTGACAAAAATATGGCTATGTGATCAACACACAACAAGCCAGAAGATCTGAGTGGAACGAGCCCAGAGATCCGCTTGGCTTCAACACAGAACCAACCGATTCTAAAAACCCAACAAAGTGCTAGTCAATTTGACCTACAATTGATAAAGAGAGAAAATCTTATCAGTAATTTAAGGTGGAACATGTTGGTGTTGCACCAAACAGTTCCAAATGTATGGCTAGATAGCCGATTCAATGAGGCTATCGACTAAATAGTTGATATCCAACGTATCCATAAAAAGAGTATAACATGCGAACAAATCGACTGTCTAATATAGATGAATCTACAAACAGTTTGAATCTAATCTATTATCATCAACAGTGAGGTTCGATTAGATCGATGCAGCTATGATAATGATAACAAACTAAAGCAAAAGAACCTATAAAACCATATATACATTGACAGATTCATAAAAATATGTTATATGCTTGAGAGTATAGGCAAATCGGCTAAATAGCCGATGCAATCATAACAAACAAATAGAGTACATATCTTGATCATGAATAAGACCACTAATCGATAATTTCTAATATAAAGTCTTACCAGTGAGGTTCGACCGGATTGATGCAGCTATGGTAGTATCATTAGATTAGATCTCATTAACTAGTGAATTTATTCAAGATTGAAATATGTCTTTGGATGTATACTATGTTTGATTGGAATAGAGATAAAACAGTCGATCTAGCGGAATTAAGCCATCAATTATAAGATTTGAAACATGACTAGATCAGAGGACGACCAATTAAGATGATATGATGCTGATCTATCTCTATCTCAATCGGATGATTTTGTTATAATTAATAAAACATTAATTATAGCAAGATCGATAACTGGTGAATCAACCAAAAACAGCAAGGAAAATCTTACTAATCTTAGCAGATTCGATAACTGGTGATATTGTATTAAATAACAGGTTATTCAACATAAGATCGATAATTTTGATCTATATTATGATTCGTAAGAGATCAATTGTCACACCCAATTTTAAGGATAAAATTGAATGCACTAAACTCATGTGTGCCCAGGGATCAGTCACACACATAAGTCGACAAATTACAAAAGTATCATCACGGTGTATCTTACATAACGATTAATACCATCACATAGTCTTATACAACACAACAGAAAATAAAAAGATAGCTCTCTCGTGGAAGCTCTAACACAGGGACGGTCGACTGGTTGACCACAAGCCTAAAAGTCCTCAGGAAAATCTTCATACTCGTTGACATCTGTTACCCATCCGGGATTTTTATCCAAATATAGAAAGTAAACAAGCATAAGTACTTTCCGTACTTAACAAGATAACATGGGGTTATGAAAGCTCAAAAAGGATGACACTGCTTTACTACAGTTAGCATTTTTAGTAAGTCAAGATTTTATCATCAACTATTATCATGTTATGCTTAAGCCCCAATTAAACCCACATGATCAGATATCATAATCAATTGTATCATATCATCATCATAGAACCTCATAAATGAACAATAATAAATAACCAGTTATTCTATGAGTTTTCTAGACCGCTCGTGACCGTGAGCACGGCTGTTATAACAGTTTGTAACCCTCTACAGAGGTTGTGCACATTCACCGTGAGTTGTGTTTCCCATATGCCTGAGTTAATTACTCCCATATCACTGCCAAGGTGAGCGGGCGGGGTATACTATGAAGCCATTTCATAGGTTTTTCTAACAAGTTAGGGCCGCTAGGTTTCCTCGACAGGCAGATGTAGGAACCCCCCTTTCCTATGGCACATGTCCATTGTGGCTATACACATAGGAACAGAGGCAGCCCTATATCCAACATGGCAAGCCCCTTTTGCGCCATAAAGGTAACCTCTACCAAGCTAGAAAAGGTCCTATTACTGAGCTAAAGTCAGAGCCATGTGACCCTCATGGTTGCACTATCAGTCCTAGCTTTTGCCGATAGATAAGTCCTTATGGAGGGCCGAGAGCATCATGATCAAAAGTCATTTGCTCCTTCGCCCTATAATTCAGTTGTTTAAAAGCAACTTTTACCTTTTCTTTCCATATAATCATTGTTCAATATGTAGATCATGTACAGTTATGTTAAGCGCTAGCAAACTACCCATATGCATATAACCCGTAGGTGACAAGGGAACAGAATAATCAACCACTAGGATGTCCTTACGGTTATCAAAGTTAGACACATGCAAATGAGTAATTAATAAATAGTGAATAGGACATCAAGGTAGATCCCATGCTATACTTGTCTTGGTTAACAAACTCTTGCTAGTCCTGCTGGTCGTCAAAGAACTCTTGGTCACCAACATTCTCCTCACTGTCTGAACACGACCAACATGGCAACATACAACATTTCAGGAACATTCATGCAAAGCAAACAATCCTATAGTTAGAACAGTACACCAGCAGTATATAAAACAAGATAAAATGTTTATGAAAAGAATCTACATCTCGCTACAATCACGTCAACACGAAGTTCACAAAAAACAGAGCTAAAACACGAAAGTTATGAATTAAACGGGGTTTCCTATAGCAATTTATTTAATTAAACCTAACCATGAAATTTAAATGTTGCAAACATGTTTAACAGTGGTACTAACACGTAGATTATGCAATTACAAAACTAACGCAATTTGAACGGGTCGATTCGGAGCTAAAACGAAGTTTTTATGAGCAAAACAAATCTAGTGGTATTTCTATAATTAGAATGAACTATTTTCTAATTTAAATCAAATCAGTGATTTTTAAATTCGGCCGAGGACTGCGGGTTCAAAATAGAAAGACTTGGGGGTCTCTTTAGAAAAAAGACCCATGAATGGGGTATCGGCCTTCGGTGACCATTGATCAGTTGATGGATGGCTCAGATCAGAACTGAGGGGAAGAGAGGAGGCAGCGGCCGGAACAGTGGCGGCCGCGGCGGGGCTCCATGGCCGGCGACGAGGAACTCGCCGGCGCGTGCGGATCATGGCCTACAGGCCATGGTTCAACGAACCGAAGGCACCGGAAAAGAGAGGGGGTGCACACGACCTCGCCCAGGCCGAGATTGCGGCCGGAGGACATGGCCGGCGGGGTGGTCACCGTGGCCGGCGGCGGGAAGGTCGACGACGCTCACGGATTGGGCCCTAGAGGCCATGAAACTCGAAATTGAAGGCATGGAGAGAAGGAGGGGAGCAAGGGGGGTCTCACCGTGGTTGAAAACGAGGTCGGAGGTGGCTCGAGGACGGCAGCCGCATGGTGGTTCCGAGCTCGACGGATCACGGCGCTGCTGCGGTGGTTGCGGCTTTCTCGTGCACGGGCGAATGCGAAAACGGAGCGAGGGAGATAGCAGGGAGGGCGGCGATGGGTCTCGGCTCCGTTTTATAGAGGCCGGGCGCTGGGGAGACGCTCCCACAACGACACGAGTGGGTGCGGGTGGTTGCGGCTTGACTGGCACGGGAGGCAGGAGGTTGGGGAAGGCGCTGACGTGCAGGCCCAGGCGATCAGCGGCTGAGGCGCGGGGAGGGCGCGGCAACGGTTGGGCGTGCGGTTCTGCCCGAGCTGGGTCGGTGCCTTGCGGGCGTGCGGTGCTGGGCCGACGGGGCTGGGCTGGCACGGAGGAAAAGAAGGGCCAACGGCCAAGTGGGCCAGCGGGGAAGGAAATGGCCAGCAGGCCAAAACCGAAGAAGGGAGGGGAGAGAAAATGAATTTCCTTTTTTTTCAAATCAAATTTCCAATTTCATTTCAAATGATTTTTGAATCCTTTTGAGTTTAAATCAAAACCACTCAACATATTAAATAAAATGCTGCAGCATGAGTGCATCAACATGTATCTATCCTTATGATTGATTTTAATTTCATAAAAATTATTATTTTCCTATATTTTAATGCACACATATTTGCATAAAATATATCAAATTTACTATTTTAAAAGAATGCAAATTTTAGGGTGTTACATCAATCAGCTGATGCAACCTTACAAACTACGATATAGATCGATAACTAACTTATATTGTGGCTCATAAAAGATCAATCAGCTGATGTAGCTTTACAAACATAATACAAGTCGTGATGGTACTCACAAGTAAGCTGGAGATCGATCAGTCGATGCAGCCCTGTTTACTGAAGAACTCGCTGAGATCTACAGTACTCCTACTCCTAATGCGATGGAGAAAGCCAAAAAGATTGTATTGATTGAATGTTCGTCTTTTTTATAATAACCAAGGTCTAATATTTATACCTGAAACCTAAACATGAATCCTACTCAAATACGACTCATTACAATTCTTGGAATAAAAGAAAACTTCCTAACTTAATAATAACCTGGACCCTAATTTTCCTTATTTGTAGAGTCCGACACATCTTCCTGGCGCCACTAGTATAACCCATTAACCCGTCTGTTGACGTCATCTATAAAATAGCCGATTCTGATATCACATCTAAATCAGCTAATACTGATTCACATTTAATCGATTCCTTAATGACACCATCATGAAAGCTTCGAGTTCCCTCGTTCTTCTTCCTAAATTTTAATGCAAACAGTATAATATATACTCCCTCCGTATCCTAATTAGAAGTCATTTAGGACATGAGTTCGGTTACCAAGGGGTGATTAATTGGGGGGTAATTTTCCTGTCTTGCCCCTATTAAATAGAGCTGCGGGTGCTACTTGTACAACAATCTACCATAGCTCGGTTGGCCAAGGCTGCGCGGCCTGAGGCCGGAGCTCCACCGTTCGAGTGCTGGCAGCCGTGGTTTTTTTTTGTATTTGCATGGAAAAGTGCTCGTTTGCATGGATTTGCATGGTACTGTGCTTGCGCGCGTTTTGGCCATCCGCTTTGCCCTCTGAGCTGCTCACGCGCGCGTGTGTTTTGGCCGTCCGCGGGATTTCGCCGCGTGCGGTTTTTTTTCGATTTTTCGCACAGTGCACGCTCGTTCTGTTCGGCCGGCTGTCCAGCTACCCCTTCCTATTTAACTGGCGCTTGGACTGCTAGCTCCGGTGCTCTTTCTACCTCATTTCTTTCCACTTAACCGTGCGATGAGTGATTACATCCCTGCCTTTGATCTCAACGTGCCATTAGAAGAAGATGACGACGGCAATCTGCCCTTTGATCTCAACGCGCCATTACCGGAGGACGACAACAACAATGGTAAGCAACAATGTTTTTTCAAACTTCTCTGTTTGTTGCATGTGACACGTCCGGCTGAATGGCCTGTTCTTTTTTTTTAGAAAATCAATGGCTATGTGTTTGCCTTTCCTAATATAATCCATGACATGAATATGCTTCTTTTTTTCCCGTTTAATTAGATCTTGCTGTGAGTGAACACGACGACGCCGACGACGTGTTTCAATTCGGCGAGCTAGAAGATGACGACGGCAACGACGTCCTTGATGTTGACGACGAGCAAGAAGACCACGACGTCGGCAACGACTTCCTTGATGTTGACGAACAAGAAGATCACCACGGCGGTAACGTACCATGTCATTGTTTCCTTTTATACTATGAGCCTTCAATCTTCTCGTTCTAAGAACGCAGTTTTTTTAAGGTTTCGATTTGAACTTACCACTAGATGAATTTGGTGCCGTCGACTTCGATTATGAAGAGAACCTTGCTGGTAACTTTTTTATTCTTGCCATGAAGTAGTACTATGAACTTGCTTGTTCCATTAGCTCCAACTTGCCGTGAAGGAGTAGTATTATGAACTTGCCGTGAACAAGTGTTACTATGAATGAACCTTGCTGGTATTTTTTGTTCCCTATAAATAGAAAATGCCATGGCTAAGCTCTGCCGAGAAGAAGTATTTTTTTCATGCATTTGTAGAACTTGCCGTGAACAAGTGTTACTATGACTAAGCATTGTTTTCTTTAACAGAACATGCAGTGGACAACCCAACCGTGGAAGTACAGGTTGGACAACCCCACCGAAGACCAGAAATGTCTGAACAACTCCGTAAACGAGTTTATCAAGTTTTGTTGACTAGAAGCAACAATGGCAAACTACGCAAGAAGGACACTGCAATTGTTGCCGAGCAATTTGGGCTTCATATACGGACAGTTCAGAGGTTATGGAGGAGAGGTAAAATACAACTTGCAAACTCAGATCTGGTTGTGGTTTCTAGTCTAAAGAAGGGTAGAGTAGGCCGTAAGGTAACCCCTGTTGATTTAGAAGCTTTGCGAAACATTCCTCTAAAACAAAGAATGACTATAGAGGATGTGTGCACCGCACTAGGAATGAGCAAATGGACGATTCAAAGGTATTTGAAAAAAGGTTACCTTAGATGCCACTCTAGTAGCATCAAGCCATATCTCACTGAAGCTAACAAGAGGTCTAGGTTACAATGGTGTGTTGACATGGTTAACAGGGAGTTGCTTGATGATCCAAGGTTTAAGGAGTTGTATGACTTTGTGTTCATTGATGAGAAATGGTTCTACCTACATAAAAAAAATGAAAGATACTATTTGTTACCCGAAGAAGATGAGCCCCATCGGACTTGTAAGAATAAGAACTACATCCCTAGGCTTATGTTCTTGTGTGTTTGCGCTCGACCAAGGTTTAGGGATGGGAATTGTATTTTTGATGGTAGGATTGGTTGTTTTCCACTTGTTCGTTATGAACCGGCTATGAGAGGTAACGAGAGAACCGGTCGTGTCCGTGGAGACTTGGTTATGAAGCCCATTACATCGATCACAAGAGAAGTGATTAGAGAGTTCATGATCAACCAAGTGTTGCCAGCCATTAGAGCCAAATGGCCAAGAGAAGATGTGGGCAGACCAATCTTCATCCAACAGGATAATGCACCCTCTCATTTGAAGTTGGATGATCCCTATTTTTGTGAGGCTGCTAAGATAGGTGGATTTGATATTCGGCTAACTTGTCAACCACCAAACTCTCCGGATTTCAACATTCTAGACTTGGGCTTTTTTCGAGCTATACAAGCAATTCAATATAAGAAGAATGCAAAAACAATGGAGGATCTAGTTCTAGCCGTGCAACAGGTAATTTGATCAAATTGTTCACACATGTTTCAATGTTTTTTTAACAACAAATTTGCTCATTCATTCATTTCTTGCACAATTTTTTTGTAGGCATTTTTGGAGTACTCGCCACGGCTTGCAAACCAAATGTTTGTAACACTACAAGGTGTCTTCATAGAAGCTATGAAAGTGAAAGGTTGCAACAAATTAAAGATACCTCACACGAACAAAGAAACATTAGAAAGAGAGGATCGGTTGCCATCTTGTATCCCTTGTGATCCATCATTGCTACATGAAGCCGAGGCTACTCTTGCTGCATGAAAAAATTATAATGATGCTTGTTAGCTTTTGTGTAGTAGAGACATCATCCTTTCTTGTAATGCCGATTGTTGCATGAACTAAATTTGTAATGCTGCATGAACTAAATCATCCTTTCTAAGTTATCTTACCGATGCTTTGGCGTCGTCCTTTGTCGGCAGCAAGCCCTTGTAGTGCTCCATGAAAAGCTCGCAGTCCACGTTGATGTGGCCGAGCATGGCATCGATGGAGTAGTCCGCGTGGACGAGACCGCAGCGAGGGCATGGGTAGAACCGCGAGTGCGCACGGTTCCACGCTTCGCGGTCCTCATGGACGAGATGGCAGCGACCGCAAACGAAAGCGCCCGGTGACAAGTACTCCGGCACCATCTCGATAGAGTCCGGCACGATGTCGACGGGGTCCGCAACCATCTTGACGGAGTCCGGCACCACCAGCAGCGCCTCGACGGAGTCCTGCGCGATCACGGAGTCCTGCGCGACGACGGACTCCAGTCCTTCGACGGACTGTAGCGGGTCGACGGAGTCCAGTGCCTCAAAGACGTCCTCGGTGGTGACCTCCTGAGAGTCCAGCCCGACATCCACCGCGGCGATCTCCTCCGACTCCGGCCAGACGTCGTTCACGGCAAGCAGCACCCGCGCGCCGCCAGGCTCCATGGCGAGCGTGCTGATGGCGAGTGTGCTGTGGGTGAGGTGGATTCGTGTGGTTTCGTCTGTCGGCGTCGCCACGGCTTTCGCGGGTATCTGCAAACCGAATGCTTGTTAGCTTTTGTGTAGTAGAGACATCCAGTCATTTGGAATCGCTTGGACTCGTCCATGCGGCCGGCGCGAGTTCGTGTCGATTAATGGAGGTGGTTTCGTCGGTCGGCGTCGCCACGGCTTTCGCGGGTATCTGCAAACCGAATGCTTGTTAGCTTTTGTGTAGTAGAGACATCCAGTCGTTTGGAATCGCTTGGACTCGTCCATGCGGCTGGCGCGAGTTCGTGTCGATTAATGGAGGCCAGTCCAAGAGTCCCGAAGGGGCGTGCATGCGGACCAGCGGCGCGCGTGGGAGGCGAGTCGAGGAGACGCGAGGGAGGCGCGTGCGGACGTGCGGCCGGGCGGCGCCGCGTGGCCCCAGGGGCAATCGCGTCCAAAACAGGCTTCGTAGACGCGGACGACATCCTTTGCCGCGAACGCGCTCGGCTTCAGAACAACTGCTTATTAGGATACGGAGGGAGTATACAAACATACCTGGTGGAGCCCTTTGCATTGAGCCGTGGGCCGCCCCGCTCGCCCTGCCCCAGGGCCGAGCCTGGGAACTAGAATGACCTGCTGTTGGTGCAAGCGGCTAGGAAGTAAGGCGTGGTGGCATTTTTTAATGCAAGCATGTGGGCCCCACTCTTCCAATAGTTGAGTGTTGATTGCTTTTCCTGCTAGGAAGTAAGGTGTGGTGTCATTTTTTAATGCAAGCATGTGGGCCCCACTATTTCAATAGTTGAGTGTTGGATTGTTTTTTTATTAGGTACAGCTTTGGACGCACTACGACCCACACGTTCCACACTGACACTACACGTATACTGATCGTACACGTGCAAATAAGTGATTGGAAGACTTTTTGGTCTACAGTACGCGGAAAATACGCAGTATCACCGAACGCGCACGTGTACCTTGATTTTTCTGCAAAATCTAGAAAATAGGTACGACACCAGGATTAGCGTCCCACTGGACCACAGGGCTGTACGCGTTAAGTATTGATTGCTGATTAGGGATGCAATACGCGCTGCTTAGGGGTTTGGCTCATGCGGAGCCTTCGAGAACGAGCGAAGCGTCACGAAGATGATTACAAAGAGTCTGTACCGATGGAAAACTCGGAAGACTGGCGTCAGCCGGACACGGGAGTACGGGACCTTCTGACAAATACCAAAATGCTCAAGAATATACCCAGTATTTTATAAGAAGAGGTAAAATAAGAAAATCACTTGTTGGAGCAATGAATCCCCTGATATAGTTGGTAACTGCTCTCGGCAGTCGATAGTGAAATGATGTGTACGTAATGCCACATTAAGCCGTTTTCCAAACTATATGCGCACATAAACACTACAGCACGCTCGCTCTCTTGGTGTAAAAAGTAGATGATTAAGACAAGTGCCCTGTTCGTTTAGCTGATAAGCTATGGCTAAAAGTATTATTGCCTGATTCGTTATAAGAGAAAAATACTGTTCGTTGACTAAAAAAAATACTGCTTATAAACCAAATGAACAAGACGTAGATCCATTTAGATTGTCTTTACTACGTACAAATTATTTTTACTACGTTTGTAGACATAGTTTATATCTAAATTCATAACAAAAGTGACTTATCTAAAAAACCAAAAAAGTCTTATAGTTTAGAATAGGAGTAATTATTAGTAAAAATATTAGTTGAATATAATTTGGAACAGAGAGGATAATTGTTAGTAAAACATTAGTTGAGGGTCCAAACATGGATCCAAACAGGCTCAAAGAAAGGAAATATGTCAGGTGTCAAAAGTGCCGCTCATCATAAAGAGAACAGCGATGCCATCGAAATTCTACCTGCCGTTTCAATCAATAGATAAAATGGTACAAATGCAAATAAAGTAACCAATTCAAACTGTTCTTTCTGTTAGACAATTAATAAAAATATAGACAAGTTACTTGTACAGGGAGATTAATATATATAATGCCCCAAAAAATTGGGCCTTTAGCACCGGGGTACTCTTATATCATATAGCCATGGCGCTAAGATGACAAAATACCTCTCGAAGCCATGCTCAAATATCACAGTTCGCTCTGCGACAAACATAATTCTAGGAAAATTTGGTCTTTCAGGATTTCTCAGCATAACATGCCAAAAACTTCTAACGAATAGAGTTGTATTGCGCTGATACACGCTTGGGAGGAAGTTTCCGCAGGACGAATAGTACAAGGGCAGAGGGCAGTATCTCTGTCAACTACAAAGGAAAATACTGCATCAAAAAGAAAAACTGCAAAGGAAAATAAGTGTATAAGAATACATTTCATGGTACTTACCATGTAGTAGAAGAAATCCAAAACTGGATGATCCAAAACCTCAAGAGATAGATCGGGATCAAATGATGAAAATGCCACCTGCCATCACATCAAAGCATGATTTAAGCTTATGAACTGGTGATACAAGTAAAAACCTGAATATATTGAAGATAGAACACACACATAGGCATGTTACAAGACCTGGAGTAGTCAATACTCAATAATACTCTCTCTGTTCCAAATTATAGCAGTGGTGGATCCATGTATCCGCCCTGGGGCCACCTGGCTCCACAGGTTTTGCCAAAATACATTAAACCCCTACATATTATTGGCAATTATATATGCCAATTGTGTAACGCTTGTGTTAATTGACTTAAAATTTACAAGTTTGGCCACATAGGTTTTGAATCCTGGATCTGCCACTAGATTACTTTAGTTTTGTCAAGTCAAACTTAACTTTGACCGAGTCAAATACATCAACATCTACAAGTTCAAATAAGTGCACATAAAAGACATATTTCATAGAGAAGTTAATGAAACCATTAGCCAAACCTAAAATATCTGACCTACTTTCCAAAAAACTTCAGCCTAATAAAGTATGGTATGCGAGTTTTGATACAAATTGATATCTGGACTGCAAAAGCAGGAAGAAAAAAAAGAATTACTCATGTCCTAGTTTCTGAACCAACTATTAGTCCACGATCTGTGCACTCCAACATCACCCTGAACCAGTTGTCCAGTTCACAGGGTTGTAGTCAAATGCTGCTGCTAGTAGCTGTTCATATTGTGCCAGGGGCAAACCCTGCACCTGCAAGCTACTGAGCAAGGCCACAAAGCAATAGCGATGATCAAACATTTGAGTTCATCATCACTATCATGTTAGGCTTTTGGTACTTAGACTCTTAAGTTATGTTGTAAATAGTTGTATCTACTTTTAGGGTGTTAAGTAACAAATGTGCCCATTCAACATAGAATTTTTAATATCTATTGTTCTTGAAAATGGACAATCTGTAGGGTTGTACACCTGATCTTTAGTCCCACGTCAATGACAAAGCAAGCATTATTCTTGAAAGAACTTCGCAAAATAAATATTTAAGACTTGAGTCAATAAGAACTAAATACTTACCACAATGGATCTTATCAAGAAGCAGGTAAAGCAAATTGCTGTCACGGTCCCAACCTGACAGACAATTTTAATACATGTAAAGTTAGTCCCATTAATAGCACATGGGAATCATAAACTAGCACCAATTAGGTACAGGCATGGGAATCTTAAGCATTAAGTCAAGAGAATTTCCAGTGATATTGCATCTTGCAATTTGAGCTAATTGATGTGGAAGTTAAACAAATGCCATTTTAGACTGGTTAGTTTTGAGAGATGCCAGATGCCGCTGTGAAGTAATGGCACAGGACAAGGGCATAATTGTGCATATACAGCAAGCAAAAAGTTGTTTTGTTCGCATGCACACCATTAACAGTACAAATGGTCTGTAAGGTACTTGTTAGTGTAATAGTGACCTCAATAAGCTTCTTTCTCCGCCCCTTTGATTCAATTGGAAAGTGTCTCAGCATGACAAATAACCTAGACAAATGAGAACAGAAATACATTCAAAATGAACTCATCAAAAACAGTAGAATATGCACACAAAAAAAGCTACCTTCCACCATAAATTAAGAATCCTAGAAGAGCTATAAATGAGACAGCTGAAAATCAATAAAGGAAAAACATTAGTGAGCTAAAAGGTGGTAAACTAAACAGATACTCCCTCCGGTCCATTTTATCTGGCACAAGTTAGAATGACACGGTCTCCTAAATTACACTTTGACCATTCATTTGCTTTATATTATATTATTTATGCTTATAAACCTATAATCATTGGATAGTATAATTCCTTACAAATCTAATCATATAAAGTTTGTATTATAATAGTTAAAAATTATTAGCCTAATTATTGGTCAAAGTTTTTAAAGTTTGAATCTTGATATGCGTTTGTGCCAGATAAAATGGACTAGAGGGAGTAATTTCTCTAGCAACGGTGACAAAAGAAAGTACCTGATATGAATACTTTGCTCACAAGCTCCACGAGAGGATTGTCATTTATTCCAAGGTATACCCAAATACAAACCTACAAACATCTATTAGATACATACATAGAATATAGTTGTTTATTACAGATACCAGAGAACAATTGGGCAATGTATTTTACAGTTGGGGTTAATTAAACAAAGCACCCTAATATCAGATGACAATAGAATCAATAAACCAGGTAAAAACCAACCTGAATTACATATATGACACTATTAACTGCAATGTATATAGTCCTTAGCTTGTCAGTGGGAAGATGCTTAGCCTGGCATAGACATACAAATTAACATATATAAGTTCACGAGTGTATGAGCTGAATTTGTAGATGGAAAAGAAAAAATGCTAAAAGCAAAAAGATATTGGTAAGACCTGATGGTATATCTCTGCCCAGAATAGCACAAGCAATGTGTAGGTCGAGAAAAACAAGAGACCAGGAAGATCTAACAGTACTAAAGTATACACCTGTTGAAACAGAAAGGTTTAGTTGAATAATCAACTACATGACTGACTGGAAGAACAAAATAGGAGGGGAAAAATGCACTGAGCAGTCCATAAGAAAGCTATGGATTTGGGACTACAAACACAAATCTCTTGTAAAACAACAATCCAGATACTACAAATATATACTGAAGAAAGAAAAGGCCTCCATAACATTTAGATGAATCTTCTTTGACACATGGTTCTTACTTTTCTTTGAAGAAGGAACACATATGCATGAAATCCAAATATAATAGAACGAACTGCAAGAGGCAACCCATAGTTATTAAAAATAGAATGCAATGGTGATAGAAGATAAAACATTAGGACCGCACATTACCTCCGTTCACAATGAAATTCATGAGATGAAAAACCTTTTGTGTGGTCCAACCAATTTCTGGCACCCGCAACTGAATTCTGATTAATTGAATCTGCAAATCTGAATGAAGTGAGTACTTAACGGATATTCATTTCACTATCATTTGAAGTTCAAATTGATGACCGCACATGTTTCAGAATAATGTTATAAATCTGCTAGGCACAACACAAATATGGTTAATGTAGCATGCAATATTTCCAACTTCAAACATTGCTATACGTAAAAGCAGTTCATTATCCGACAGGAAACTCAAAATTTAAAGGCATACAAAGTTTAGTGAAACTAGCATCGAAAAACAAATATAGTTGTTGGAATACAGTAAGAGCAGAATTGCATTGCACTCTTAGCATGAATAGAATCCTTTCAAATAGCATTGAATACATGATTCTTTTCTTGAATCCACATGAGATCTGTGTATCATTACATTAAGAGAGGAGAAGGGCCAAAATAGCTTGGTCAGCGACCAAACATGACCTCACGAACAACAGTGACCAAACGACACCTTATACAACCAATCACACAGAATAAACACATTATCCCATGAATACCTTATAAGACAGTTCGACCTGTCCAGCAAACCAAATAAAAACTAAAAAGGAAGAAGGATATTAGGAAGAAAATGTCATGATAGAAGGAAGAAAATATCATTAGTGACTACTAAAACTTTCAGAGGGCACAGTAAGAGGATCCAGAGTATTGGTCCTTTCCAAAATACTTTTTTTTAAATGTAGCAAGACCTAACTGAGTAGGTTAGAGAGTAAAAGACTGGTTCTGCCATTTTTTTAAGTAGAAGGATAGAAGGAAGAAAATGACCAGGTAAGCAAGACCGAATGTTATTACATAGTGATTTTGTCTTCTTAGGTATTCCTTACCCTCTACATGGCCATAACCTTAGGATTTACTTCTCTATTCAGGAGGACTGTTGCAAAATGTTCATGTCTATATTTTGGCTAGTGTTTTATTCAGAGAACTTCTGTCAAAGAAATGAACTATCCTACATCATACCAATGCCAACTTATGCACCATATAAACAATTTTCAACATTCTTATCCTACCAGAGGGATTGTGGTGGAAAAGGAGGAAAAAAAAGTTTCTAATCTAAGAAGTGTGCACAACAACCATTAAGCAAGGATGTTGGAAAAGAATGGAGGCAAACTGTAAACACCTTAGCAGTAAAGATGGAAATGCTTCATGTTTGTAGCGCTCAAAAGCATAACACCATGAGAAAGATAGTTGCAGTAATGATGGTAAAATTAAAGTGATAGCACTAGATGGAAGTAGATTGATGTTTGTAGTGACAATCAATACTTGTATTAATTTTCTTTGGCAAAGCCACAACTCACAAGCAATTCATCCACAAGGAATTCATCCCCAACACTAAACGTTGACAAAAGCAGCTTGATGGACAACTTCAAGTGATAGAATCGATGATGGAGCAATTGATTACAGCTAATTGGTGGATTCCATGGATAATCAAGTGTTTGTTTAACGTATACTATGCCTTCCTTCTGCAAGGATGATTCTTAAGAGTATAAACAGAAAGATTGCCCTCAATTATGGTAGATGTAGAACAACACTATGTTGTTTTGAGAGACAAAATGGTATTAATCTTCAATCTGTGTATGAAAGATGGCTGTTGAGAATGGTTACTCGTGACTGATACAGCCTGACATGCAGCTGCTGGTCTGTACCTCCTGTAGAGCCATATAGTACAACTTGTCTGCGTCTGTCAGGATTATAGATTATTCCGGCACATACTCGGCCAGCTATAGAAAGATTGCCGTGATTACTGCTATGGTGAATGAATCTCGATCCATAATTTGTGGACAATTCAGAAACCTTATGCATAGGAAATCCTATCTATGTAGATAGTGTTTTCGTTATCCTCACAATGATACTTGTGAACAGGGTGACCGTGTGAATAGATGCCATAATGGCAACAGCACTCATTTCCGGAGGGAAATCAGAGGATTCCGCTATAACAACTAAACACACCTCTCTATAGCCACAGTTTCACCTGACACATATATACAATTTCATCCAGCCACAATACCAAAAATGGATGGAGACGTTTGGGGACAGCAACGGGGACAATCCTGACGCTCAAGGACAAAACACAAAAGATTCGTAATTTACCACGCGTCCCTACCGCACACCGGAGTTCCATTCAGATCGAGGGGCCAAATCACCCGCAAAACCGGATGGGAGGGTGATTAGCGCGATTGAGCGGAGATGGTGATAGGGTTAGAGTGGGGGTTCGAACAAGGTCCAGCCGGCGGGCGTACCAGGGCGACAGCGGACACGAGGGCGTAGGCGGCGGAGAGGGAGAAGAAGGCTCCGTCCTGACACGCCGGCGAGTCGTTCACCTCCTCCCACCAGCCCCGCAGCGCCAGCGCGGCCCCTCCCGCCGCGGCCGCGGCCGACGCCACCTCCGGCGGTGACAGCGCCGCTAGGCGCGAGGAGACTAGCTTCCTCATCTCTTCCTCTCTTTCTCTCTCCTCTGAGTGCGGAGCTCTTCCGCGAGAGAAGAGATCAACAGGAGACAGAGATGGCCAGATGGGGGAGCGGGCGGCGGCGGTGTTCTCGAAGGGGGGCCAGCCCAACCCAACCAACTTTCCTCGTGTCCGTTGCGAACTTGTGCGATCGGCGGGGCAGGAGGACACGGATAAGACTGTCTCCAACAAGTGAGTCCTAAGTACGACGCCTATTTCAGAGGGTCACGCACCCATAAACTCGTCCTCTCCAACAGCTACCGTGGGAGTCTGCACTCGGCCGCGCCGCAGCCATCTCCGTCAACGAGGGAGCTCCAGCCATCTCTGTCAGCTCCGGCCATCTCCGTCGTTGTCCATCTCCCTTGGCTCCGGCCACCACCCGCTGCGGCTCCGGCCAAGATCCGCGTCCTTTGCCGCGGTGTAGGGGCACGGACGCGGCGGACGCAGCCCAGATCCCGTGCGGGCGTGGTGGAGCAGAAGAGATGCGGCCAAGATCCGGTGCGGGCACGACGGAGGGCAAGGGGCGGACGGGTGCAAGTGGACGGGCAGGTGGCAACGGGCGCGGTGGAGAGGTAGCATCTCCCTGAGCTCCGGCGACCGGATCCAGTGGTCCCAGGGCCGGATCCGCGTGGCGCTCGGGCGGGCCGCGCCTGGGCGGGCGCTGGGCGACACCCATGGCGGCGGCGGCGGCTCCGGCCCAGTTCGACGCCGGATCTGCAAGGGGCGCCGGTTGCGGGGCTCTTCCTCTTCCTTGCGCTCGGCGGTAATGGCGGCATTCGGAGCAGCGGGCCGGCGGGGCGCGCCCTCGCGCAAGCCGCGTGGGGCTTTGCAGGGCCGCCTGCTGTGGCTGCGGTGGCGCCGGCCAGTGCCCGTGCAAGTGCCCCGGCCAGTGCTCCTTCCTTCCTCCTCTGCTTCCTCCTTTCCTCCTCGACCTTGGCAGTGGCGGCGATTTGCATAGGCAAGAGAGAGGAGATGCTTTTTTGCGTAGCGATTCAGCTGATAGCCAAAATGCGTCGTGGGTTTGGGTCCTCCGTTGGACGGTGTTTTGGGTAGGCAAAGGCATTGTGAGTGACCCATTTTGGGTATAGGTTCGCTTATTGGAGTCAGTCTAAGGTTGGCTCACGGTCCCTTCTGGCCCACAATGTCAATAACAGATTTGCCGTCCACTCTTTGAGCGGAAGAGATGCAACGAGAGTGGGCAAATTCCAAATGTCCCACTAATAAAAGACGCTCATTCCAAATTATAAGTTGTTTTAATTTTTTTTATATTTATTTTGCTATACATCTAAATATAAGATGTATAGCAAAATAAATATAAAAAACCAAAGTAACTTATAATTTAGAACGGAAGAAATATTACTAAAAAATAAAAAATAGTGTACTGCCCTCTCCAATCCAAAAAAAAGATGCACTTATACATTTGGTCAAAGTGAAATTATTTTAAGTCGAACTGAGTTTATAAAAAAAATATTATCAACGTGTGTGACTCTAAATAAATATACTATAAAAATGTATTTCATGATAAATATAATGACAATTATTTATTAATATGATAAATATTAGTGTCTTTTTTGGATGAAGAAAGTACTTATATGTGAGTGCCCGTGCTTTGCAACAGGGGTACGTTCATCCATACATGAGTGGTGATGTTTAGATGATGCTATCAAGAATTTTGTCAATACGAGTGAAAGTGATGTTAATGATTTATCAATATGATCCGAGCCGAATAAGTATTTCGAGGATAAGAGAGGATTTTTTATATCTATACGGATATAGATAATTCAAATCCAATTTTATATGGAAAATCCAATGCATATGAATTATCATATAATTGACTCTGGATTATCTAAAGCTTTTAGGCCTTATTTGGATGCACATGTTTTTATCTTAATTTATATGTGTTGAAGTGGATTAGAGTGAAATTGAATTAAGTTCTATTCCAATCCACTCCAGCTCATATGGATTGAAGTGGATATACATGCACCAAACAAGGCCTTAATAAGATAATAAATTGACTCCAAAGAGCTCAACAGCACAACGTCACAATGTACGGGCCGTTCGACGGGTGTGAAATTCAGCTGGAATTCACTGTTCATGGCTGAAAATACTATTCACTCTCTCACAAATTTCTTCAGATTCATCCAGATTCTCCAAATTCCTCCAAGCGAACAGGGCCGTAGTTTAATCTGAGCTAGTCTTGCCCACGTAAGGCTCAAATTTGAAAAGGAAAATGGTGTTCTTACCCCTGTCCAATAAGCTAATTGTGATTCTGCCCTTCCTTTTTCAACTTTGTGTTTTTACTCCTGTTATTTTGAACTTAAAGGTCCATTTGCCCCTGCTTCTGACGTCCGTCAGATGGACATGGATTAAACGAATTAAAAAAATTCTAAATCTGAAAAACAAAGGCCAAATGACCATAGTGCCCCTTATCCTTATCTCATCCCAAACAAAGGCCACGACTCCAGGTTCGGGCACAGGGAGGGGCTGCCTCCCGGTCGCGGGGCCAAGGTGCGGGCGCGGCCTTCCTCTAGGCGCGAGGAGGAAGAGGGGCCCGCCCGCGCTGGGCAGCGGCGGCGGCGCCCTGCCGTGGCTCACCGGCGACGTCCGCCTGCAGGTCCCGGCGTCCGCCCGCAGGTCTCGGCGGCGCTCGGCCGCGGATCGTCTTCTTCCTCTGGGCGCCCGGCTTCGTGCTTGCAGGGGCGGGCGAGTAGCTCCGGTGCCTGGCTGCGGCTCCTGACGGCACCGCAAGGATGGCCACGCTGCAGCACCACAAGGATGGCCACGCCGACGCCGCGCCGCCAATGCCGCCTCCGGAGGTATTAGCCCCCGAGGAGCATCTCGCCGCCGTCGAATCTGCCGTCGCTGCGCAGGAGGAGGAGGTCGCGATGGCTGAAGTTGATAATAAGCGGAAGCTGGAGGAGGTTAGCGCCGACGCGGAGGCGAACAGCACCGGCGAGGATGCCAAGCGCCTGCGCGTGGACGGCGAGCCCAACGCCGCCACAGGACGCGCACAGGGTGTTTGATGGAATGCCTGCTCGTGATGTTGTCAGCTGGAACGCCATGGTGTCTGGGTACGTGTTGGCTGATATGTGGGGCGAGGCGTTTGACCTGCTGCAGTGGGTTCCTGGGGCGAACATTGTCACATGGAATGCGGTTGCGGCAGGAAATTTGAAGGCGGGGAACGACGGCGAGGTGATGAGGTTGGTGTCGCAGATGAGGAGTTGCCATGGTCCGAGGCTAGATTCTGTGACTATTGCGATTGGCCTCAGGGCATGTGCTAGGAGTGGGTATCTGAGGATTGGCGAGGAGTTGCATGCTGTGTCTATTCGTTTATGCTTTGATAGGCTTGAGCCCCTGGAGAGTTCATTGATCACAATGTACTCTAGATGCCAGATGATGAGCTTTGCATAAATAATTTTGAATATTTATCAATATTAAATTTGAGTTCAAATAATTGCAAGTTGTGCCAAATATGTTTGACCAAATTTAATCAATTGCCAGCATACAATAAAAAAATCTAATTCCAAATCAGGGTAAAATCACAATTAGGCATAACAAACAGGGGCAAAATCACATGGGCATTCATGTCCTTTTATACAAAGTTTAACACCGTTAGGGGTGGATGACGGAGCAGGGGTAAACTGGTGCTTCGTGAATGCCACAGTAGGGGTAAATTCACAAAGTCAAAAAAATAGAGGCAAAATCATAATTTCGATACAAAACAAGGGTACAAACGCAAACGCAAGAGCCTCAATTTAAAACATACGAATATAATAGGTGATTTCTCCGCGTGTTGCTGCGGGAATGTAAAAATAATTTCATTTCATTTCGTTTAGGAGGAATAGGCTTAGAAGGAATCAGATCTGCATGGTGTATATATAAATGAATATAAGAAGTATATATGCACTGTAAGCATAACAAAGTCGTCATAGGTGATTTCAACATGCTCGTTGCCGCATGAATTTAAAGATCACTTTCATTCGTTGCATGCAAGTAGTTCATTATTACATCAAAACTTGCAGCTGAGAAACGATCAAATCAACTATATATAGGCCATAAAGCCTACTACGTACCGTACCGTTAAATCGACACTGATTCTTGGCGAAATACGTACGTAGGACATGGGACAGGCTAACATCAGGTTGGTAGCTATGCCTTCTAATACTACATGCGTACTACTAGAGCAGTTGGTCTGATGAAAAAAAGCTATCACGACAAAAGAAGCTAAATTTTGTTTCAAAACAAAAACACAAAAGAAGATAAATAAGTTCGCTTCTGAAAGTCAAGACTCATCAAGAGAGTAGCAGTCAAAACTAAAAAGAAATCAATAATAGTAGCGCGTGTTCTTTTGCTACTGATCATTATACTAATAATGTTATTTTACCACTTACAAAAGTCCGTTATTTCATTCTCTATGAGATACACCTGAAGCGTTAGAAAAAAGTGAACTTCTGCAGTTTCTTCATCAGTAGAGGATCGTGACCTCGAAAACATTTACCAGTGACAACAAAGCCAACAGTTTGTAATGAAGGTACCAGTTTTCCCAAGCAAGCTCAGCCTAACTCGTTTTATTATACGCTAATGCTCATGCTCGGGCATCCATTCGTCCAGACCCCACACTCCCAAAAAAAAAATCAAATCATACCCACTCCATGCCCGTCCGTCGTGCGGCCGTCCACCCATCCTGCTCCACCGCACCACCGCCGCCATCCCCGTGCCACGGCCCACTCCCGCGTGCCGCCACGGCCATCCCCCGCGCACGCCATGCCGTGCTCCGTCCTTCACTCGCACCCAGGGCATCCATTCGTCCAGACCCCACACTCCCAAAAAAAAAATCAAATCATACCCACTCCATGCCCGTCCGTCGTGCGGCCGTCCACCCATCCTGCTCCACCGCACCACCGCCGCCATCCCCGTGCCACGGCCCACTCCCGCGTGCCGCCACGGCCATCCCCCGCGCACGCCATGCCGTGCTCCGTCCTTCACTCGCACCCAGGCCAGGCGGCTAGGAGAGGGGGCCGTTGCTAGCCGGGCACAGCCAGGCACATGCGCAGCTGCCCGCTGCCGGGACGCGCCACCATCCTTGGCCGCGCGGCTAGCCGGAACTAACCGTTCTCCCGCTCTGCGCTGCGCCGTACAGAAGAAGGGTGACAAATGCATGTTGCAAGCCTTATGAATCAAGTTTTAGATGTGTTTTATATGTATGTTACAAGTGTTTCATATAGATGTTGCAAAAGTAGATCGGGATATTGCATATGTTGTAATGGTTGTACACGTGTGTTACAAGCTTCTGTTCCGAATGTTTCATCTATTTTTCTACACGTATATTGCAAGTGTGTTTATTTGATAATGTTGCATATGTTTCACATATATGTTGCAAGTATTTTATATGAATGTTGCATATGTTTTATAATGTTTTCAAGCGTTTCCGAGGTGTTTTCAAGTGTTTCAGATACATGTTTCACATGTTTCATCTGTCTTCAAACATATGTTGCAAATATAGCATCTAGATGTTCCAAAAGTAGATCGGGTGCTGCATCTCCCTTTTTACCTTTCTGCTGCCTCGTCTTGGTGTCTCCTCCTCCTTTCAGCGTCGACTGGGCATCCGCCGCCCCCTCCCCTCTTCTAGATGCTGGTGATGTTCGTGGCGACGCGGGCCCGCGTGGACGCGCCAAACGGACTGCAGGCGCGGACGTCCGAACGCCCGTCCGCCCAAATGTCTGGGTATGTTGTAAGGACAAATGTTACTACTAGTATAGTACTCCATAGTGTGTGTATACATATATATATGTATATATATATATATATATTTATAATATGTTGTAAAAATATTCTCCTTGTATATATATACCTTATTAACTGATACTTTACTTCTTAAGTTGCTTAGGTGCCTCTAGCTCCTCAATTGTAACACCCAAAATTTGCATGATTTTAAAATAGGACGAAATGACTTAATTATGCATTTGGTGAGCATTTAAATTTGGGAAAATAATAACTTTGTTAAAAATAAAATGAAATATAGGTCTACAAACATGTATGTGCATTCATGCTACTGTATATTATTTTTGTATTGTGTGGTTTGAAATCAAACTTCAAATCGATTTGAATTTGCATTTCAAAATTTGTTTGGAAAATTAGAAAAGAAAAAGAAAAAAGAAATTCTCCTTCTCTCATTCTCGGCCTGTTGGCCCAGTCGGCCCGTTCTTTCCCCGCCGGCCCAGCCACCCTCTCTCCTGCTCTCAGGCGGCTCCTCGCTTCTTTCCTCACGACGGCCTAGCCATCAAGCCGGCCCAGCGCAGCTACTCAATGCTTCATCTCCTTCTCTGTGTGGCTGACAGCTCGCCCCGCGCCTTCAGTCGCTGCCACCCTGGGCTCGCACGTCAGAGTCACCTTCTTCCTTCCGCTCGTGTTCGAGCCGGAGACAACCGCCACCGCTGTCGAATTCGCCTCCCTATCCCTCCCTAGAGCAAGCTTTCACCCTCGCCCAGAGCTCGTAGTCACCTCAACCCTAAGCTCTACCGCCATCGTCGGGTTCGAGCAGCCGCCGCGCGCCATCGTCGGTTCCCCGCTTGTGTTTTCGGTCTCGGTGAGTTCGCCTTAATTTCCTCTCTCTCCCCGTGCTCTTATTTCTCTCAGTCGTGGACCGTAGGCCATGAATCGCTAGCGCCGCCCGCTCCGGCCATGGCGCCACCACGCTCGGTCCTGTTCTGGCCGATCGGCCACGCTAGCTCTCTCCCATCCGTCCAATCTAAGATCAAGGGCCAGGATTATAACATACCCTTTCGCTAGTAGTTTTGCAAAAAGGCGATTACAACGATTTAGATCTCAACCCGCCGACCTTGGTTTCTTTCAAAAAGACCCCTGCCTTTTTTTAATAGTGCCTGCAGTCCCTCTATCATTTTAAAATTAGAATTTGATTTATTTTATTTCAAAAATCAAGTTTCACTTATTTACAAAATTGACACTATCTTCTACAGGCCATATCTTCTCCATTTTAACTCCGATTTGATCCGTTCAACTTGCATTAGGTTCATAATTCCATAATCTACATGTTCATACTACTGTTAAGTATGTTTTCAACTTTTAAAATTCGAGGTTAGATTTAATCTATTATTTCACTAAAGGAAATCTTGTTTAATTCATAACTTCTTCGTTTTAGCTTCGATTTTTGTGATCTTCGCGTCTGTGTGTTCGTAGTGAGACGTAGATTCCTTTTACAAACTTTTCATCTTGATTTTATATTGTTGGTGCACTGTTCTAATCTATAGTTTTTTTGCTATGCATGATTGCTTCTAGATGCTTGTATGTTGCTATGATTATTGAGTATAGATGGTGAGCAATTCATCGGAGACCAACAGTATTACTTTGACGAGCAGGGACAACAGGAGTACTTTGTTCAAGGCAAGTATAGCATATGATTATCCTTGTTTCCTGTCAACTTAAATACATTAAATTCATGTTGCATGTGTCACCTTGATAGGAATTCTCTAGAATTGAACTTATACCTTGTCTCCTATGGGATATGCTTTGGGTAACTTTGCTAGTGCTCAATTAAACCATGATCTTGTAACTTAACTAATGGTATATGCATTAAATATTAAAACTTGACTTTTTCCAACTTGGAAACATGGGACTAGAGTATTTAGCTACTTTCTAAATGTTTCAGATTCCTCTCCCTAAGGACTTATCTATAAGTGATCATCTAAGACTTACAGTACAGCTGTGAGGGCTACATGGCTCTGGCTTTAGCTCAGTATGAGGACCTTTTCTAGCTTGTTAGTGGTTACCTTCATTGGTGTAAGAATGGCTTGACGAATCGGGTATAGGACACCCTCTACTCTTATGTGTATAGTTGCGGTGAAATTGTGCCATTCGACAGGGGGTTTCCTACATCTGTTTGCCGAGTGAATCTAATGGCCCTAACTTGTTAGACGAACCTTTGAAAGGCTTCATAGTGAACCCTACCTGCTCACATTGGAAGTGTTTTGGGAGTAATTAACCCGGGCATATGAGTATCACGACTCACAGTGAAAGTGTATAACCTCTACAGAGTGTAAAACTGGTATATCAGCCATGCTCACAGTCACGAGCGGCCTTGGAACATTTATGGAATAGATGATCACCAAGAATTATCTGTTTATGCTATTCATTATTCATGTTTACTTTGATCATGTGTTTTACTTTGGGATTGAAACAACTTGTTGATACTCTTATGCTAAAATTGTGACAACTAAAAGCTGAATGATGTTAAGCCTGTGTCAAGCCTTTTGAGCCTCATGAACCCCATGTTACACTTGTTGAGTACGACATGTACTTAAGCTTGTTTATTTTCATTATTTGGATAAAAATCCTGGATGGGTAACAAATGGCTATGGAAATGACAACTTTTCTGAGGATTACTAGACTTGTAGTCAACCAGTTGACGTCCCTATGATATGGAGCTTCCGCGAGAAAATTTTTTTTATACTTCCGCTATATTTTTGTAAAGACTCTATCTTATTATTCGTAATATAATAAACACTTGTGATGATACTATTTACAATTTGTTGGTTTATGTGTGTGACTGATCTCTGGGTGCACATAAGATTTTGCATCCTATTTTATCCTTAAAATCGGGTGTGACAGATTGGTATTAGAGCCATGTTGACTGTATAATGCAAGCCTAGTTAGCAATGGTCATTTGAGCTCCTTTTGCTTCACTCATTTCATGCTTTCTATCTCACCCTTGTTGTTTGCTAAAATTTTGTGCTTCTTTTGCCTTACTCTGTTATAAAAATTATTGCTTCTACGCTAACTAAATCTAATTCTGTAGATGTCTCATGCCAATAAGACCGCTGAAAGGTCCTAATGGCTAAGGGGGGGGTGAATAGCCTAATAAAAATTTCTACAACAACACTTAACAAAATGTAGACAATTATGAGGCGAAGCAAGTGTTGCACTAGCCTACTCAAAATGCAAGCCACCTACCACAATTCTAGTTTAGATAGTATCTATACACACAATAGCTATGACACTACCCTATGTTAGTGTGCTCTCAAAGGCTAACTAAAGAGCCACACCAACCAAGCAAGCAAGCTCTCAAAACTAGCTATACTAAAGAGCTTGACAACTAGTTTGTGGTAATGTAAAGAGAGTGATCAAGAAGGTTATACCGCCGTGTAGATGAAGGAACCAATCAATCACAAGGATGAATAACAACGAAGACCAATCACCTCGGAATCAAATGATGAGCACAATGATTTTTTACCAAGGTTCACTTGCTAGCCGGCAAGCTACTCCTCGTTGTGGCGATTCACTCACTTGGAGGTTCACGCGCTAATTGGCATCACATGCCAAACCCTCAATAGGGTGCCGCACAACCAACACAAGATGAGGATCACACAAGCCATGAGCAATCCACTAGAGTACCTTTTGGCTCTCTGCCGAGGAAAGGTCAAGAACCCCTCACAATCACCATGATCGAAGCCGGAGACAATCACCATCCTCCGCTCAATGATCCTCGCTACTCCAAGCCGTCTAGGTGGCGACAACCACCAAGAGTAACAAGCGAATCCCACAGCGAAACACGAACACCAAGTGCCTCTAGATGCAAACACTCAAGCAATGCACTTGGATTCTCTCCCAATCTCACAAAGATGATGAATCAATGATGGAGATGAGTAGGAGGGCTTTGGCTAAGCTCACAAGGTTGCTATGTCAATGCAAATGGCCAAGAGAGTGAGCTTGAGCCGGCTATAGGGCTTAAATAGAAGCCCCCATGAAATAGAGCCGTTGTACCCCTTCACTGGGCACAACACGGGGTGACCGGATGCTCTGGTCCAATCGATTGGATGCTGGCCCTCAGCATCTAGTCACGTGATTCACGCCACGTGTCCCCTGCTTCAAATACTGTTTGTTAGATTTCAACGGTCATCAGTTGACCGGACGCGTCAGTTAGAAAGTGACCGGACGTTGGACCTTAGCATCCGGTCGTTTCCAGTAAGGTTCCAAACACGCCCGATCGGACTCACCCAGTGTCCGGTCATTCAACGTCTCCTCTGTGCGCCTCACGTCAGCGTACGTCAGCACTGACCGGACGCACCCTACCAGCGTCTAGTCACAGAGCGACCCAGTGTCCGGTCGTTTGACCGACGCCAACGTCTTCGCTGATACATCTGACTGGACACGCTGGTCCAACCATGGCCAGCGTTCGGTCACTCCTAGTGACCTCCGTCTTTTCTGTCTAGGGCGCCGGTGGCATCGTCGGACTGTCCACACTCTACGGGCGGACACTCCGTCGGTAGAGTTTCTTACCCTTGCTCCCAAACTTCACCACCCTTGATCAAATGTGCCAACCACCAAGTTTATCATCTTGTGCACATGTGTTAGCATATTTTCACAAACATTTTCAAGGGTGTTAGCATTCCACTAGATCCTAAATGCATATGCAATGAGTTGGAGTATCTAGTGGCACTTTGATAACCGCATTCCGATACGAGATTCACTTCTCTTAATAGTACGGCTATCAAACCTAAATATGATTACACTCTCTAAGTGTCTTGATCATCAAAACAATATAGCTCCTATGATTTATACCTTTGCCTTGAGCTTTTTGTTTTTCTCTTTCTTCTTTCCAAGTCGAAGCACTTGATCATTACCATGGCAACATCTTCATCATGCTATGATCTTCATTTGCTTCACGACTTGGAGTGTGCTACCTATCTCATGATCACTTGATAAACTAGGTTAGCACTTAGGGTTTCATCAATTTACCAAAACCAAACTAGAGCTTTCAACCGCTCGCATCAGCACCGGAGGCTACTACCCACCTCGTGGCTTATATGAGTCCATGGAGCCATGAGAGATGAGAAACCCCAGGAACAAGAAGTTGATTTTCCAACACCTGTACCTATGCCTGAGCCATTCTAGGAAGAGCCTGAAGAAGAAGAACCCGAAGAAGTGGAGGTTGTTGCATTGTTTGATGATGATGAGGAGGAAGATGACGTTCAAGAGGATGAGCCGATCCCTCCCCTAGGATGGACTACAAAGGTCTGGTATAAGCCGAGGTGTGAATCTTCTGTCTCGCACCACTAACTTATGGGGATTCTTTAGACCTACTATAGTGATTGGGACGCGGCTGTGGAGTACGTCTGCATCGAGCGTACGCACCCTCTAGAGGACACTTATTGGAAGACCAGGGTGTGCATCTCCATCAAGGATGAACAAAAGGAAGCATACCAGCTGGACTCGAACTATGCGCATCATGCTCACTGTACCACCGTGGAGTATAGCATAGAAGATACAATTGTTGTAGCTTGCATGGGTCTCCGTGGTCATCGATTTGAGGATATGAAGGAGGACCAATACTGATTCCTCCCTCGCCAACACCCTGAATTAGAGTGGGCAATGCTGGACCCTTAGGGCATGGATCCAACTACCCAAGTGATGGTACACTTTGGCAGTGAGTCAGTAGCAAAGATTTGGCGACTGGAAGATCAGTTGAAGGCACAACAGGAAACCCTTAAGAGATACCGATAAGTGATAGATGAGCAAAGGGTGTGCCTCAACTTGCCAAGGATGTACGAGGAGCTTCCCCATAAATTTTGCCCTTAGGTGTTGGAGTTCCTATTATGTAATAAGACGTTAGTAGCACGAGTCAAGTTGAGTCAAGTCGAGTCTAGAAGTGCGGTGTGAACTTTGGTGTGCCTAGTTGATTTGTTATTATGTTTATATGTGAGTTGGATTTTTTTTAATGAGTGCTGGAACTTTGTGGGCGTGTCCTCAAGTTCCATAGTTAAGAATATTAAAGTTTGAGTCAATAAATAAATAGTTGGGTTTGGTACAACGTGTTCTCTCGGATCTATTTTTTGGAGCAGACTGCCCTTATATCAATGCCAATTTAAATCTACTCAACCAAAAATTATGAATTTTTTATGGGAATAACTAGACTTAAGTATATTTCCAATGCCTCTAGAATCACCCCTATATCTGATCTGGTTTGAGAGATATAGCTGTTACAAGTTGAAGTTTCTACGCAGTCTAGAATCTGGAACATCTTTGGTTGTGTTCTGCTTTTGAGTAACCTAACGACAGAATCTAGGAATGTGTTCTGAATAAAAGTTGTATATAATTTCTTAAGCTTTCCAACCATGTAAAGAATGCCTCTTTTGGATATCTGGAACTCGAGATATGACAATTTTACTGAGCTACTGATGTTGGAACTCGTCTAAAAATTTTTCAGAATGTATTCTATATCTTCATAAGTGCATATAACTATAACTTGGAAATCTCTAAAATTTTGAATATTTGTGTTGGATGTCAAATGTCTAGAAGAGGAAGAGGCCGAGGTCATAGAGGTGTTCCCCCACATCCATCACCACCGCCGCCACCGACTATTGAGCAACTTCTGACAGTGCAGACACAGCTTATGCAAGCTCTGGTGTAGAATCAGCAGAATCAACCAATTGGTGGAGCACCGCATGACAAGCGTGGTGAATTCTAGAAGGGCCGTCCCCTAGTGTTTTCTTATGCTACTGATCCATTGGAAGTAGACAATTGGCTTTGTGCAGTGGAAAAGCAACTCAACATAGCGCAGTGTGATGACCAGCAGAAGGTGTTGTACGCGTCAGGACAACTTCAAGGAGAAGCTCAAGACTGGTGGGAGTCATTCAAGTATGAACGTCCCGCTAATGCTCCTCCTATCACCTGGTAGGAGTTTAGAGAGAATTTTAGATCCTACCACATACCTGAAGGATTGATAGAGCTCAAGCAGGAGGAATTCAGAGCTCTGAAGCAGGGATCTATGTTCATAGCTGAGTATCGTGATAAGTTTGCTCAGTTGTCACATTACGCTCTGAATGAGGTGGCTGATGATGCTGATAAGCAATGCCACTTTCTCAAGGGTCTGTACAATGGTTTGCAACTCTAGCTTATGTCTAATACATACTCCAATTTCTAGATGCTGGTGAATCGCGCTATTGTTGTTGACAACAAGCGCAAAGATATGGAGGTCAAGAAGAGGAGGCTTTAGGGATAGGCCTTTAGGAGTAATACTCATCCATGCACCAACCCTCAGCAAGGCTTCCAGTAGAGGTACCAGGGACCACCCAATCAGTGGAATCGTGGTCAGTACCCTTAGCGCAACCCGAACCTACAGCAGAATGGTAATCAATGTCCCCAGCAACAGAGTGGTCAGCAGACACTACGACAGGGAACACCCAACAACATTCCCATGAAGACCAGCGCACCTAGCACCCCCAACGTATGCTATCATTGTGAAGAAGTTGGGCATTATGCTAACCATTGCCCCAAGAAGCAAAATCAGCAAACACCCCATGGTTAGCATAGTAATCAGAAGGGACACCTCAGAACCCAGCACCCAACATAGGAAAGGTGAACCATGTGTCTACTAAGACAATGCTTGTAGAACCAGAAGTCATGCTCGGTACGTTCGATGTCAATTCCACTTCTGCCACTGTTCTTTTTTATTTTGGAGCTTCGCATTCATTCATATCACAAGCAATTGTTAGAAATCATAGCATACCCTTATGTGCCATGCCAAATCCCATATTAGTAAACTCACTAGGAGGTAGTATGCAAGCTTCTTATCATTGTCTTTCGACTAGTCTATCCTTTAGGGGGTAGAGTTCAAAGTGAGTCCCATTGTGTTGAGAACATCTGGCATTGATGTGATTCTGGGTATGGATTGGATGATGCAACAACAAGCAGTGATTTAGTGTAAATAGAAGGTAGTTGTTGTGACCACACTGAATGGGGATAGAATTAGTGTGGATGTGGTAGTACAAGCCCAATAGACAGCCACAGTGAACCCACTTGATGACCACGTCAACAAGGAGGACCTAGTAGTGGATGAATTTCTAGATGTGTTTCTCGATGACTTGCTAGGTATGCCACCTGACCATGACATTGAGTTTATTATTGAATTATTACTTAGAACTGCACCTATAGCTAAGCATCCATATAGAATGGGGGTTACTGAACTAGAGGAACTAAAGAAACAAATAAAGGAGTTACAGGAGAAAGGTTTCATTCGTCCTAGTTCGTCACCTTGGGGAGCACCGGTTATATTTGTTAACAAGAAGGATGGTACCCAGAGAATGTGTGTTGATTATCGGTCACTCAATGATGTTACTATCAAGAACAAGTATCCGCTACCTAGAATTGATGACTTGTTTGATCATTTGAGCGGTGCTTGTGTTTTCTCTAAGATTAATTTTTGTTCTGGCTATCATCAGTTGAAGATTCGTGCAACTGACATACCCAAGACAACTTTTACTATGAGGTATGGTTTGTATGAGTATATCGTTATGTCCTTTGGTTTGACTAATGCACCTGCATACTTTATGTACTTGATGAATAAGGTGTTCATAAAGTTTTTGGATAAGTTTGTGGTGGTATTTATTGATGATATATTGGTATTCTCTAAAACAGAAGAAGAGCATGCTAAACATTTAAGGTTGGTCTTGCAAAAGCTCAGAGAACACAAGTTGTATGCTAAGCGAAGCAAGTGTGAGTTTTGGTTGAAGGAAGTTTCTTTCCTAGGCCATGTTGTTTCTAATGGTGAGATAGCAGTAGATCCAAGTTAGGTGAGAGATGTGTTGAATTGGAAACCACCAACTGATGTGGGAGAGATTCGTAGTTTCTTGGGATTGGCTGGATACTACAGGAGGTTCATAGAAGGTTTTTCTAAACTTACCAAGCCTATGACAGCTTTGTTGGAGAAAAATGCTAAGTTTGTGTGGTCCGAGAAGTGCCAGGCTAACTTTGAAGAATTGAAGAAGAGGTTGACTATAGCCCCAATGTTGGTTTTGCTAGATTTGAACAAGAGCTTTTTGATCTATTGTGATGCATCTCATCAAGGTCTCAGATGTGTTCTTATGCAAGAAGGCAGAGTAGTGGACCATACATCCCGACAGTTGAGAAAGCATGAGCTAAACTACCCTACTCATGATTTAGCATTAGCAGCAGTGGTTCATGCTCTGAAAATTTGGAGGCACTATCTTATCAGATATAAGAGTGATATCTACACTAATCACAAGAGTCTAAAGTACATTTTCACTCAGATGAATCTAAATATGAGACAACGTCGATGGTTAGAGTTGATTAAAGATTATGATCTGGAAGTACACTATCATCCAGGAAAGGTGAATGTTGTTGCCGATGCTCTTAGCAGGAAGAGTTATGCCAAGGAGGTACAAGTGGCAGCTATGTCAAGTGAGTTATGTGCAGAATTTGAGCAACTGAACTTGGGTTTTGTCACTAATGCAGTGGAGTTGGTGATAGAATCTACACTGGAGCAAGAAATACATAAGGGTCAGCTATAGGATGCGAAGTTGAAGGAGATAGCGGAGAACATCATGATTGGTAAGGCACTAGGTTTCCGTATGGATTATAATGGAACTCTGTGGTCTAGGAAAAGGCTATGTGTGCCTGAGAATAAGGCTATACGAGATGTAATTCTTCATGAGGCACATAAATCTGCTTACTCTATTCACACTGGGAGTACCAAGATGTACTTAAATTTGAAGAAGTATTGGTGGTACGGACTGAAACGAGATGTGGCTGAATATGTTGCTTTATGTGATACATGTCAGGGAGTCAAAGCTTAACATCAAAGACCTATAGGATTATTACAACCAATGAAGATACCTGAGTGAAAGTGGGAAGAAGTTGGTATGGATTTCATTGTTGGGTTACCATGCACTTAGAGAGGTTATGATTCAATTTGTGTAATAGTGGATCAGTGAACTAAAGTTGCTCACTTCTTACCGATCAAGACTACCTATACTGGACCCCAATTGGTTGCATTATATATGGAAAGAATAGCGTGTCTACATGGAGTTTCCAAGAAAATTGTGTCTGATCGGGGTACTCAATTTACTTCTTATTTTTGGCAGTAAGTACATAGTTCATTGGGAACAAAGTTGAATTTCAGTACATCATATCATCCTCAGACAGATGGACAAACTGAGAGGATTAATAAGATTTTAGAGGACATGTTGAGAGCTTGTGCATTGCAATATGGCATAAGTTGGGACAAGAGTTTGCCTTATGCAGAGTTTTCCTATAACAACAGTTATCAGAAGAGTCTCAATATGGCACCTTTCGAAGCTTTATATGGACGAAAGTGTAGAACCCTGTTATTTTGGAATCAAATGGGAGAAACTCAAGTGTTCGGACCAGATATTTTAAGAGATGCAGAAGAGCAAGTAAGGATGATTAGGGATAACTTGAGAGTGGCATAATCTCAACAGAAGAGTTATGCCGACACTAGGAGGAGAGAATTGGTTTTCGAAGTAGGGGATTATGTTTACCTAAAGGTGTCACCTATGAGAAGTGTGAGAAGATTCAACATGAAAGGAAAATTAGCACCAAGGTATATTGGGCCTTTTAAGATTTTAGAGAGACGTGGTGAAGTAGCTTATCAGTTGGAATTGCCTGAGAGTTTGTCAGGAGTACACGATGTGTTCCATGTGTCTCAATTAAAGAAGTGTTTGCATGTACCTGAGGAGCAGATACCGTTAGAGGAGCTTATAGTTAAGGAAGATCTTACATATGAGGAATTTTCGGTAAGAATTTTGGAGACAGCAGAAAGGGTTACAAGGAGCCTAATTATAAAGATGTGTAAGGTTCAGTGGAATCAGTACACTAAAGATGAGGCTACTTGGGAAAGAGAAGAGGATTTGAGAAAAACATACCCATAGTTATTTGAGTAAGCATCGTCCGAATCTCGAGGATGAGATTCATATTAAGGGGGTAGAATTGTAACACCCTACAATTTGCATGATTTTAAAATAGGAGGAAATGACTTAATTATGCATTTGGTGAGCATTTAAATTTGGAAAAAATAATAACTTTGTTAAAAATAAAATCAAATATAGGTCTACAAACATGTATGTGCATTTATGCCGCGGCATATTATTTTTGTATTGTATGGTTTCAAATCAAACTTCAAATTGATTTGAATTTCCATTTCAAAATTTGTTTGAAAAAATAGAAAAGAAAAAGAAAAAGGAAATTCTCCCTCTCTCATTCTCGGCCTGTTGGCCCAGTCGGCCCGCTCTTTCCCCGCTGGCCCAACCACCCTCTCTCCTACTCTTGGGCCGCTCCTCGCTTCTTTCCTCGCGGCGGCCCAACCATCAAGCTGGCCCAGCGCAGCTACGTAGCGCTTCCTCTCCCTCTCTGTGTGGCTAACAGCTCGCCCCGCGCCTTCAGTCAATACCACCTTGGGCCCGCATGTCAGAGTCACCTATTTCCTCCCGCTCATGTCCAAGCCAGAGACAACCGCCGCCGCTATCGAATCCGCCTTTGTGATGCCGCGCCTGACGTGAATCCCAAGCCAGCTCCGCCCATAAATAGTAGCCCAAGCCCGTGCCGCCTCCCTATCCCACCCTAGAGCAAGCTTTCGCCCTTGCCTAGAGCTCGTAGTCACCACAACCCTAAGCTCTACCGTCATCGTCGGGTTCGAGCAGCCACTGCACGCCATCGTTGGTTCCTCGCTCGTGTTTTCGGTCTCGGTGAGTTCACCTTGATTTCCTCTCTCCCGTGCTCTTGTTTCTCTTAGTCGTGGACCGTAGGCCATGAATCGCTAGTGCTGCCTGCTCTAGCCATGGCGCCACCGCGCTCGGTCCTATTCTGGCTGGCCGGCCACGCCAGCCTTCTCCCATCCGTCCAATCTAAGATCAAGGGCCAGGATTAGAACGTACCCTTTCGCTTGTAGTTTTGCAAAAATGCCATTACAACTATTTAGATCTCAACTCGCTGTCCTAGGTTTCTTTCAAAAGGACCCCTGCCTTTTCTTTTAATAGTGCCCACAGTCCCTCTGGCGTTTTAAAATCATAATTTGATTTATTTTATTTCAAAAATCAAGTTTCACTTATTTACAAAATTGTCACTACCTTTTGTAGGCCATATCTTCTCCGTTTTAACTCCGATTTGATCCGTTCAACTTGCGTTAGGTTCGTAATTTCATAATCTACATATTCATACTACTGTTAAATATGTTTTCAACTTTTAAAATTCGAGGTTAGATTTAATCTATTATTTCACTAAAGGAAATCTTGTTTAATTCATAACTTCTTTGTTTTAGCTCTGATTTTTGTGATCTTCGCGTCTGTGTGTTCGTAGTGAGACGTAGATTTGTTTTACAAACTTTTCATCTTGATTTTATATTGTTGGTGTACTGTTCTAATCTATAGCTTTTGTTTACTATGCATGATTGCTTCTGGATGCTTGTATGTTGTTGTGATTATTAAGTATAGACGGTGAGCAATTCGTGGGAGACCAAGAGTACTACTTTGACGAGCAGGGATAGCAGGAGTACTTTGTTCAAGGCAAGTATAGCATAGGATTATCCTTGTTTCCTATCAACTTAAATACATTAAATTGATGTTGCATGTGTCACATTGATAGGAATTCCCTAGAATTGAACTTATACCTTGTCTCCTATGGGATATGCATTGGGTAGCTTTGCTAGCGCTTAATTAAACCATGATCTTGTAACTTGACTAATGGCATATGCAATAAACATTAAAACATGATTTTTTAGCAACTTGGAAACATGGGGCTAAAGTATTTAGCTACTTTCTAAATGCTTCAAATTTCTCTCCCTAAGGACTTATCTATAAGTGATCATCCGGTACTTACAATATAGATATGAGGGCTACATGTCTCTGACTTTAGCTCAGTATGAGGACCTTTTCTAGCTTGTTAGTGGGTATCTTTATTGGCGTAAGAATGGCTTGACGAATCGGGTATAGGACAGCCTCTACTCTTATGTGTATAGCCGCGATGGAATTGTGCCATTCGACAGGGGGTTCCTGCCAAGTGAATCTAATGGCCCTAACTTGTTAGATGAACCTTTGAAAGGCTTCATAGTGAACCTTGACTGCTCACCTTAGAAGTGTTTTTGGGAGTAATTAACCTAGGCATATGGGTATCATGACTCATAGTGAAAGTGTACAACCTCTGCAGAGTGTAAAACTGGTATATCAGCCGTGCTCACGGTCACGAGCAGACTTGGAACATTTATGGAATAGTTGATCACCAAGAATTATCTGTTTATGCTATTCATTATTCATGTTTATTTTGATCATGTGTTTTACTTTGGGATTGAAACAACTTGTTGCTACTCTTATGCTAAAATTGTGACAACTAAAAGCTAAATGTTGTTAAACCTATGTCAAGTCTTTTGAGCCTCATGAACCCCATGTTACACTTATTGAGTACGACATGTACTTATGCTTGTTTATTTTCATTATTTGGATAAAAATCCTAGATGGTAACAGATGGCTGTGGAAATGACGATTTTTCTAAGGATTACTAGACTTGTGGTAAATGTTTTAAATAGCGGGCTAAGGTGTTTAGCGGTATATATCTAAAATAGCTAATAGCGGAGCTATATCGGACTATAGCGGGATACACTACATAAAAACGATTTTTAGCAATGGTTTGATTTTTTTGTAGGGGCGGCTAGTGATGGAGCCGCCCCTACAGTGGCGTGCTTGGTTGCCCAGACACCGGCCGCCCCTACGAATGGAACAGCAGGGGCGGCTGGTGTTACGAGCCACCCCTACAAATGGGGTCTGATTTGTAAGGGCAGCTCAATCACTAGCTGCCCTTAGAAATGATATTTGTAGGGGCGGCTGGTGAAGACAAGGAGCCCTTACAATGGTTCTTAAGTTTGATAAGCCGGAGACCCAAGAGGCGGTATCAAGGATACTAAAATATGCTGAAGACAAGGAGAAAGGCTCCTTCAATCCTTCTAGAGAGAGGAAAGAGCTTAGCCTTGGCTTGGGAAACAAGGAGCACACAGGCCGCACCAGGGGGCTAGGGAAAAGGACGACCTGGAAGCAAGGATTCGAAGAGGATAGGCACATGTATAAGAAACATGACCGAGACCGGGAGACTAGTCTTGAGCTCCAAGTGAAGGCTCTAGTTGCGAAGGCGCTGGAGGAGCAAGGACTGTCTACGGAGCCACGGATGTTAGTGACGCCGCCGGGAGAACTGGCATTAGTTGGCAGCCCTCCGAAAGTTCCTAGCAGCCAAGGTTCCACTGCAGCCTCAACCCCCGTCGATCGCATATGGGAACCAACTAGTTGCACCTTGGTATTTCTAAGCGGCCGACAGAACACTGTGATGGAGGTGGCAACGGGTGTGGCACATCCTCTCGGTGGCTTACACCACAATAATAAGATACTGCCGGACTACACTAGGGTCGAGGTGCATACCGTGAAGCCCGAGTTCATGTAGTGGAGGATAGACTACGCAACTCTCAAGGGGCTGGTGTTACTCGGAGACATTATTGGGCAGTTCATCCTCTAGCACAAACAGGATATTATATTGACTGCTTCTTCACCGCCTCCCCCTCTCCCAAATTTGGAGCGAGTTGTTGAGGTTGGGGAGATATTTTCACCGTCTCGTGACCACCACGTACCTGAGATGCCACATTCTTCCCCGCCTCCTAGCGAGCATGTGCCTGATGAGATGCCACAACCTTCTCCAGCTCGTACCAAGCAAGTGCATGATGAGATGCCACAGTCTTCTCAACAAGCACAGCCGATACATGAACAACGAGTGCCTCCTAAAGAAGGTGATGCACAAGAAGACAAGGACATGCCTGAATGGGAACTTTGAAAGAAGATTCCAATCACATAAGGCCAGTTTATGTTCCGGTGAAAGATGTCTCGTCGGTGTCCAAGTGGTATTCACATGACCAGTTCAAGCCTGAGAACTAAGTTAAACAAGTCCCAGAACGGGGTTCTGAGGAGGCCATAACTAGCAAACTCCACCAAATTGCAAAGCAGTATCCAAATGTTGATGACATCAAATGATCAAAGGATTGCCTGAAAACATATGGAAGAGGCACGCCCTTTATACCAAACCAGGACATCCGGCGCCTACCACTTGGAATGAGAAGGTTCCATGATTGGTACTTGCGTGTTCTCTCAACGAGCATAGATCTCGTACAAGCATGCTTCCCCACCGGCACATTTGGAAGCCCAGCCGGGAAAATTGTCTTTGACTTCAATGACATGCACACATGCTTTCACCTAGGAGAAATGGAGATGAATCTAATTCGCACGTGGTGCTTGTAAGTCCTTGTCCTCCCGATATGATATGAATGTAATCTTTGAATTTTGTTGTAACTAACCAACGCCGTGATTTGTAGAATGCAAGTGCACATTATCAAACAAATGCCAAGTCTGAAAGCCGGGTATGTAGACCCTCAAGCTATAGCCCAACCAAATTTTAATTACCCTAAACAGTGGACAATGGATGCCAAAGAGCTAGCTGCTGCAAAGACTCTTCGGGAGAAAGAGCACATCTGTACGACGAAACTAAAGGAAGAGTCCCTTAAGGTTGCGGCATACATTGCTCTGGCTTTCAAAAATCTACAACAACACTCTACTATATGGCTACCATACAACTTCGAGTAAGTTCAACTATATACTTAAAGCTTTGTTCGATATATTTTATTCGATGCAAAAGAGCTTATCTAGTTCTATGATTAAATCCATGCAGCAACCATTGGATTTGTATAGCCGTCGATGTCGGGAGGAGCATGGCATGGGTCTTTGATTCAATAGATAAGGACTCGGCGACATACAAAGACTTCATATCGATTCTCAAGACGTATACATATCGACAATCCTCATTAGCTTATATGTTTGTATACATACTTGTAACGTTCACTTATGGATACTAACAAGTTGTATTTGCTAAAATAATTCGAATAAGGCATTTAGGTTCTATGTCACTCATCATCACGGAAGGCATGATCCAGCGAGGAAGGAAAAGCTGGCTATAAAAACACTATGTGCGGTAAGTGTAACTTACTTCTTCAGTACTCCGTTACATGGCTGTCAAAGCATTACCTAATATTTTCATATGCAAAACACATAGTGCCCCAAGCAGAGGCCTGGAGTGTACATTGTGGATACTATATATGTTCTATGATGAGTAACACCAGTGCCTACAGGAGACACCCCTTAAGGGTAAGTTTGAACCTCTTCATCAGTAGTATAAAAACTTCGTACATGGTATGAAATACTAAACCGAAACTTGTTCTCTTGTAGTGGAGAGAAGAGAAATGAATGAAAAAAGACCCATACAAAGATGACCAACTCTTAGAGCTCGTCGGCGACCTTTGTAACTTCATATTGGACCAAATTGTACACATCAAAGGCGTCTACCATGACCGAGAGTCTGACTTAGGTAGAAATCCTCAGTACCAACACCTTCGTGAGACTGAAAGGCTAGCTCTAGGACGTTGATAACAATGTTTATGGAATTTGTATTTTAAATGATGGATTGTATATATCCTTACGAATTGGACTTGTAATTATAGTTTATATAATACTATTGTGCTGGTAGTCCGCGTTCGGAACGTTGGTCACGGGGCGTTCGGCAACGCGAACGTGGTTCGGAATGTTGGTCGCGGGGCGTTCGGCAACGCGAACGCTGGATGGAATACGCGGAAACATACAGTTCTGGTCGAATTTGAATTGTAAATTTGAATTTTTTGCGAGAAAACGTACTGTAGGAGCGGTTCTAGATTGAACCGCCCCTACAAACAGGTATTATAAAGGCGGCTAGCACTACAACCGCCCCTACAAATCAATTTGTAGGGGCGGTTGGTGATTAAGCCGCCCCTACAAATCTATTTGTAGGGACGGTTCGTAATACCAGCCGCCCCTACAAATCGATTTGTAGGGGCGGCTCAATCACCAACCGCCCCTACAAATGCATGATTTGTAGAGACGGTTCGATAGGGGCGGCTGGCCAAACCGCCCCTACAAAGGATTACCAGCCGCCCCTAAAATGCTTTGTGTAGTAGTGATATAGCGGCTAAATTGTACATGAACACAAATAGCGGCACCTTGCGTCAAAAGGTTATAGCGGGCTATGGCGGCAGCTATAGCGGGAGATTTAAAACTATGCTTGTGGTCAACTAGTTGACGTCCCAGTGATATGGAGCTTCCGCGAAAGAATTTTTCTTTATACTTCCGCTATATTTATGTGAAAAATCTGTTTTATTATTCGTGATGTAATAAACACTTGTGATGCTAGTATTTATAATTTATCGGTTTATGTGTGTGATTGATCTCTGGGTGCACATAAGATTTTGTATCTCGTTTTATCCTTAAAATCGGGGTGCACATCAATGTCTTCGTTTCACCAGTTTTGCAAGCTGAGCCATTTCAGCCTGTCGAAACACAGGTGCCCTTTGTATCATTTGCAACGTCCCAACTGCTTATTTTAGTTCACTCATATGGTGCTTCCAACTTTGTCCCAAACTTATTTCATCTGATAAAATCGATTTAGGTAGTAGAGTATTTTAGTACAACCTTCACTGCTATCCGGTCCAGTACTGTTAATTTCCTTCTGCCAGCCTGCTAGATGACCGGAAAAGAAAAGAATGTCATGGTGTATTTGTCAAGTGGGAATGATGTATATAGGATTTCCACTTCAGCAATTATTGTACCTAAACCTAGTCCCTTCTTGTTGACTCTATAGAATCTTCCACGGGGAAAAAGATTTAAATCTTTATTTGATTCTAAAGATATCTCCGTCTAGTGTGCATATATATTTTTCTTATCGGCTACTTATCTCCACTACTTCTCAATGCACATACGTTGGTCTTCGAGTTTTCTCTGTTACTGAACCTTCCAGTGAGATCCTTTTTCCCTCGGTCCTCTCTTGACATTATATTGCTGCCAATACTGGGTGCTCGACTTTCTTGGGCATAGCTAGACTTCACCCTTCATTGTTTCATCCACACACACATGTGATACTCGGTGGGTACATTTCCACACTACCCAATCTTCTGGCAATGCACTGTTCTTCTCCAAGTTCTTGGCTGACTAATTTGCTGCTTGCTTCTCCATCAGAGTCTTCACATCAACCTCTCGACTTGCAATACACATAGGACTTAAACATATATTTGACACAATTTTTAGTCCTATTAATGTTCTCTTCATCACGAAATCACTTTAAAACATGGGCATAGGTGAGTGTTATATCGCAGTACAATTGAATTTATGGGTCTATGTGAACCGGTCCTTTTTTCCCAGGTTGCACTTGTAGAAACGGAATCCTACCAAGTTTCATGAAAATAATCCCACGTACGGCCAAAAGGTGCAGAAGATAGCCATGTAACAAAGGCTTGTGGGAGCTCGACACACAGTGTGCTAGGAATCTAGGGTATCCACCATTTCGGCACACAAATGAACCAATAGACTGTCAAATAAAGTCACCAACAGCAGAGGACTTCACAGAAAAATGAGGGTAAACAATGAGTATATATTTGCCATTTGAAACTATAGATAAATTAATTCTCTGTACCTAGCATAACAAAAAGGGCATAATATATGCTCAAATTTGTTTTTTGCACCATCATTATATGATATATATTTACACAGGCAACAATAACGCCACACAAAATATCACATCTATCTAAGCATACATACAGTACACGCATATGCTTTTTCATTGGAGCAAATGAAAAATAACATATCAAAGATACTCCCACTACACCATTCTCAAACATATATAATTTAAGAATGCTTTTACACACTAAACTCTGAATCTCTGATATACAAAACTGGTGTGGTCGTATATATGTCACATAAAAATGATATTGGCAGAATTGTGTCATGAATTTTTTAAATGATATAATTTTAAAAACAAATTATCAAATTCTAGGTAAAGTATTGGATAAATACAAAACACAATGTAAACAGGAACAGATGGAATACAATTTTGCATGTCTTAAATTGTACTCATTCGCAACGTTTGTGCACAAACCTAGATACTTCACTGTTACATCAGCTCATGGCTGAGAAAGGATCAAACCAAGTAGATCACATGGTGTTTAACATATCAAACATCACAAATCCTACTGTTAAGTCGACACTTTTTCTTTGGAAAAAAAAACTACATGGTATCCATTTCCAGCGCTTGGCATGCTTTGGCTTACATCCTTGCTGCTTCCTATCTCCTTTGTAGGAATGTTAACACCCTAAATATTGCCTGCATAAAAGATGTAATTGTATTTTATAAAAAGTTATATAACAGCATTCAATGTCGTAACCATATATATAACTCAACACAATGGATCTTTAATTTCTTGCACGATTTGCAACCAAAATATATATAATGCAGCTCATGCATAGGTGAATCGCGCTATTGTTGTTGACAACAAGCGCAAAGATATGGAGGTCAAGAAGAGGAGGCTTTAGGGATAGGCCTTTAGGAGTAATACTCATCCATGCACCAACCCTCAGCAAGGCTTCCAGTAGAGGTACCAGGGACCACCCAATCAGTGGAATCGTGGTCAGTACCCTTAGCGCAACCCGAACCTACAGCAGAATGGTAATCAATGTCCCCAGCAACAGAGTGGTCAGCAGACACTACGACAGGGAACACCCAACAACATTCCCATGAAGACCAGCGCACCTAGCACCCCCAACGTATGCTATCATTGTGAAGAAGTTGGGCATTATGCTAACCATTGCCCCAAGAAGCAAAATCAGCAAACACCCCATGGTTAGCATAGTAATCAGAAGGGACACCTCAGAACCCAGCACCCAACATAGGAAAGGTGAACCATGTGTCTACTAAGACAATGCTTGTAGAACCAGAAGTCATGCTCGGTACGTTCGATGTCAATTCCACTTCTGCCACTGTTCTTTTTTATTTTGGAGCTTCGCATTCATTCATATCACAAGCAATTGTTAGAAATCATAGCATACCCTTATGTGCCATGCCAAATCCCATATTAGTAAACTCACTAGGAGGTAGTATGCAAGCTTCTTATCATTGTCTTTCGACTAGTCTATCCTTTAGGGGGTAGAGTTCAAAGTGAGTCCCATTGTGTTGAGAACATCTGGCATTGATGTGATTCTGGGTATGGATTGGATGATGCAACAACAAGCAGTGATTTAGTGTAAATAGAAGGTAGTTGTTGTGACCACACTGAATGGGGATAGAATTAGTGTGGATGTGGTAGTACAAGCCCAATAGACAGCCACAGTGAACCCACTTGATGACCACGTCAACAAGGAGGACCTAGTAGTGGATGAATTTCTAGATGTGTTTCTCGATGACTTGCTAGGTATGCCACCTGACCATGACATTGAGTTTATTATTGAATTATTACTTAGAACTGCACCTATAGCTAAGCATCCATATAGAATGGGGGTTACTGAACTAGAGGAACTAAAGAAACAAATAAAGGAGTTACAGGAGAAAGGTTTCATTCGTCCTAGTTCGTCACCTTGGGGAGCACCGGTTATATTTGTTAACAAGAAGGATGGTACCCAGAGAATGTGTGTTGATTATCGGTCACTCAATGATGTTACTATCAAGAACAAGTATCCGCTACCTAGAATTGATGACTTGTTTGATCATTTGAGCGGTGCTTGTGTTTTCTCTAAGATTAATTTTTGTTCTGGCTATCATCAGTTGAAGATTCGTGCAACTGACATACCCAAGACAACTTTTACTATGAGGTATGGTTTGTATGAGTATATCGTTATGTCCTTTGGTTTGACTAATGCACCTGCATACTTTATGTACTTGATGAATAAGGTGTTCATAAAGTTTTTGGATAAGTTTGTGGTGGTATTTATTGATGATATATTGGTATTCTCTAAAACAGAAGAAGAGCATGCTAAACATTTAAGGTTGGTCTTGCAAAAGCTCAGAGAACACAAGTTGTATGCTAAGCGAAGCAAGTGTGAGTTTTGGTTGAAGGAAGTTTCTTTCCTAGGCCATGTTGTTTCTAATGGTGAGATAGCAGTAGATCCAAGTTAGGTGAGAGATGTGTTGAATTGGAAACCACCAACTGATGTGGGAGAGATTCGTAGTTTCTTGGGATTGGCTGGATACTACAGGAGGTTCATAGAAGGTTTTTCTAAACTTACCAAGCCTATGACAGCTTTGTTGGAGAAAAATGCTAAGTTTGTGTGGTCCGAGAAGTGCCAGGCTAACTTTGAAGAATTGAAGAAGAGGTTGACTATAGCCCCAATGTTGGTTTTGCTAGATTTGAACAAGAGCTTTTTGATCTATTGTGATGCATCTCATCAAGGTCTCAGATGTGTTCTTATGCAAGAAGGCAGAGTAGTGGACCATACATCCCGACAGTTGAGAAAGCATGAGCTAAACTACCCTACTCATGATTTAGCATTAGCAGCAGTGGTTCATGCTCTGAAAATTTGGAGGCACTATCTTATCAGATATAAGAGTGATATCTACACTAATCACAAGAGTCTAAAGTACATTTTCACTCAGATGAATCTAAATATGAGACAACGTCGATGGTTAGAGTTGATTAAAGATTATGATCTGGAAGTACACTATCATCCAGGAAAGGTGAATGTTGTTGCCGATGCTCTTAGCAGGAAGAGTTATGCCAAGGAGGTACAAGTGGCAGCTATGTCAAGTGAGTTATGTGCAGAATTTGAGCAACTGAACTTGGGTTTTGTCACTAATGCAGTGGAGTTGGTGATAGAATCTACACTGGAGCAAGAAATACATAAGGGTCAGCTATAGGATGCGAAGTTGAAGGAGATAGCGGAGAACATCATGATTGGTAAGGCACTAGGTTTCCGTATGGATTATAATGGAACTCTGTGGTCTAGGAAAAGGCTATGTGTGCCTGAGAATAAGGCTATACGAGATGTAATTCTTCATGAGGCACATAAATCTGCTTACTCTATTCACACTGGGAGTACCAAGATGTACTTAAATTTGAAGAAGTATTGGTGGTACGGACTGAAACGAGATGTGGCTGAATATGTTGCTTTATGTGATACATGTCAGGGAGTCAAAGCTTAACATCAAAGACCTATAGGATTATTACAACCAATGAAGATACCTGAGTGAAAGTGGGAAGAAGTTGGTATGGATTTCATTGTTGGGTTACCATGCACTTAGAGAGGTTATGATTCAATTTGTGTAATAGTGGATCAGTGAACTAAAGTTGCTCACTTCTTACCGATCAAGACTACCTATACTGGACCCCAATTGGTTGCATTATATATGGAAAGAATAGCGTGTCTACATGGAGTTTCCAAGAAAATTGTGTCTGATCGGGGTACTCAATTTACTTCTTATTTTTGGCAGTAAGTACATAGTTCATTGGGAACAAAGTTGAATTTCAGTACATCATATCATCCTCAGACAGATGGACAAACTGAGAGGATTAATAAGATTTTAGAGGACATGTTGAGAGCTTGTGCATTGCAATATGGCATAAGTTGGGACAAGAGTTTGCCTTATGCAGAGTTTTCCTATAACAACAGTTATCAGAAGAGTCTCAATATGGCACCTTTCGAAGCTTTATATGGACGAAAGTGTAGAACCCTGTTATTTTGGAATCAAATGGGAGAAACTCAAGTGTTCGGACCAGATATTTTAAGAGATGCAGAAGAGCAAGTAAGGATGATTAGGGATAACTTGAGAGTGGCATAATCTCAACAGAAGAGTTATGCCGACACTAGGAGGAGAGAATTGGTTTTCGAAGTAGGGGATTATGTTTACCTAAAGGTGTCACCTATGAGAAGTGTGAGAAGATTCAACATGAAAGGAAAATTAGCACCAAGGTATATTGGGCCTTTTAAGATTTTAGAGAGACGTGGTGAAGTAGCTTATCAGTTGGAATTGCCTGAGAGTTTGTCAGGAGTACACGATGTGTTCCATGTGTCTCAATTAAAGAAGTGTTTGCATGTACCTGAGGAGCAGATACCGTTAGAGGAGCTTATAGTTAAGGAAGATCTTACATATGAGGAATTTTCGGTAAGAATTTTGGAGACAGCAGAAAGGGTTACAAGGAGCCTAATTATAAAGATGTGTAAGGTTCAGTGGAATCAGTACACTAAAGATGAGGCTACTTGGGAAAGAGAAGAGGATTTGAGAAAAACATACCCATAGTTATTTGAGTAAGCATCGTCCGAATCTCGAGGATGAGATTCATATTAAGGGGGTAGAATTGTAACACCCTACAATTTGCATGATTTTAAAATAGGAGGAAATGACTTAATTATGCATTTGGTGAGCATTTAAATTTGGAAAAAATAATAACTTTGTTAAAAATAAAATCAAATATAGGTCTACAAACATGTATGTGCATTTATGCCGCGGCATATTATTTTTGTATTGTATGGTTTCAAATCAAACTTCAAATTGATTTGAATTTCCATTTCAAAATTTGTTTGAAAAAATAGAAAAGAAAAAGAAAAAGGAAATTCTCCCTCTCTCATTCTCGGCCTGTTGGCCCAGTCGGCCCGCTCTTTCCCCGCTGGCCCAACCACCCTCTCTCCTACTCTTGGGCCGCTCCTCGCTTCTTTCCTCGCGGCGGCCCAACCATCAAGCTGGCCCAGCGCAGCTACGTAGCGCTTCCTCTCCCTCTCTGTGTGGCTAACAGCTCGCCCCGCGCCTTCAGTCAATACCACCTTGGGCCCGCATGTCAGAGTCACCTATTTCCTCCCGCTCATGTCCAAGCCAGAGACAACCGCCGCCGCTATCGAATCCGCCTTTGTGATGCCGCGCCTGACGTGAATCCCAAGCCAGCTCCGCCCATAAATAGTAGCCCAAGCCCGTGCCGCCTCCCTATCCCACCCTAGAGCAAGCTTTCGCCCTTGCCTAGAGCTCGTAGTCACCACAACCCTAAGCTCTACCGTCATCGTCGGGTTCGAGCAGCCACTGCACGCCATCGTTGGTTCCTCGCTCGTGTTTTCGGTCTCGGTGAGTTCACCTTGATTTCCTCTCTCCCGTGCTCTTGTTTCTCTTAGTCGTGGACCGTAGGCCATGAATCGCTAGTGCTGCCTGCTCTAGCCATGGCGCCACCGCGCTCGGTCCTATTCTGGCTGGCCGGCCACGCCAGCCTTCTCCCATCCGTCCAATCTAAGATCAAGGGCCAGGATTAGAACGTACCCTTTCGCTTGTAGTTTTGCAAAAATGCCATTACAACTATTTAGATCTCAACTCGCTGTCCTAGGTTTCTTTCAAAAGGACCCCTGCCTTTTCTTTTAATAGTGCCCACAGTCCCTCTGGCGTTTTAAAATCATAATTTGATTTATTTTATTTCAAAAATCAAGTTTCACTTATTTACAAAATTGTCACTACCTTTTGTAGGCCATATCTTCTCCGTTTTAACTCCGATTTGATCCGTTCAACTTGCGTTAGGTTCGTAATTTCATAATCTACATATTCATACTACTGTTAAATATGTTTTCAACTTTTAAAATTCGAGGTTAGATTTAATCTATTATTTCACTAAAGGAAATCTTGTTTAATTCATAACTTCTTTGTTTTAGCTCTGATTTTTGTGATCTTCGCGTCTGTGTGTTCGTAGTGAGACGTAGATTTGTTTTACAAACTTTTCATCTTGATTTTATATTGTTGGTGTACTGTTCTAATCTATAGCTTTTGTTTACTATGCATGATTGCTTCTGGATGCTTGTATGTTGTTGTGATTATTAAGTATAGACGGTGAGCAATTCGTGGGAGACCAAGAGTACTACTTTGACGAGCAGGGATAGCAGGAGTACTTTGTTCAAGGCAAGTATAGCATAGGATTATCCTTGTTTCCTATCAACTTAAATACATTAAATTGATGTTGCATGTGTCACATTGATAGGAATTCCCTAGAATTGAACTTATACCTTGTCTCCTATGGGATATGCATTGGGTAGCTTTGCTAGCGCTTAATTAAACCATGATCTTGTAACTTGACTAATGGCATATGCAATAAACATTAAAACATGATTTTTTAGCAACTTGGAAACATGGGGCTAAAGTATTTAGCTACTTTCTAAATGCTTCAAATTTCTCTCCCTAAGGACTTATCTATAAGTGATCATCCGGTACTTACAATATAGATATGAGGGCTACATGTCTCTGACTTTAGCTCAGTATGAGGACCTTTTCTAGCTTGTTAGTGGGTATCTTTATTGGCGTAAGAATGGCTTGACGAATCGGGTATAGGACAGCCTCTACTCTTATGTGTATAGCCGCGATGGAATTGTGCCATTCGACAGGGGGTTCCTGCCAAGTGAATCTAATGGCCCTAACTTGTTAGATGAACCTTTGAAAGGCTTCATAGTGAACCTTGACTGCTCACCTTAGAAGTGTTTTGGGAGTAATTAACCTAGGCATATGGGTATCATGACTCATAGTGAAAGTGTACAACCTCTGCAGAGTGTAAAACTGGTATATCAGCCGTGCTCACGGTCACGAGCAGACTTGGAACATTTATGGAATAGTTGATCACCAAGAATTATCTGTTTATGCTATTCATTATTCATGTTTATTTTGATCATGTGTTTTACTTTGGGATTGAAACAACTTGTTGCTACTCTTATGCTAAAATTGTGACAACTAAAAGCTAAATGTTGTTAAACCTATGTCAAGTCTTTTGAGCCTCATGAACCCCATGTTACACTTATTGAGTACGACATGTACTTATGCTTGTTTATTTTCATTATTTGGATAAAAATCCTAGATGGTAACAGATGGCTGTGGAAATGACGATTTTTCTAAGGATTACTAGACTTGTGGTAAATGTTTTAAATAGCGGGCTAAGGTGTTTAGCGGTATATATCTAAAATAGCTAATAGCGGAGCTATATCGGACTATAGCGGGATACACTACATAAAAACGATTTTTAGCAATGGTTTGATTTTTTTGTAGGGGCGGCTAGTGATGGAGCCGCCCCTACAGTGGCGTGCTTGGTTGCCCAGACACCGGCCGCCCCTACGAATGGAACAGCAGGGGCGGCTGGTGTTACGAGCCACCCCTACAAATGGGGTCTGATTTGTAAGGGCAGCTCAATCACTAGCTGCCCTTAGAAATGATATTTGTAGGGGCGGCTGGTGAAGACAAGGAGCCCTTACAATGGTTCTTAAGTTTGATAAGCCGGAGACCCAAGAGGCGGTATCAAGGATACTAAAATATGCTGAAGACAAGGAGAAAGGCTCCTTCAATCCTTCTAGAGAGAGGAAAGAGCTTAGCCTTGGCTTGGGAAACAAGGAGCACACAGGCCGCACCAGGGGGCTAGGGAAAAGGACGACCTGGAAGCAAGGATTCGAAGAGGATAGGCACATGTATAAGAAACATGACCGAGACCGGGAGACTAGTCTTGAGCTCCAAGTGAAGGCTCTAGTTGCGAAGGCGCTGGAGGAGCAAGGACTGTCTACGGAGCCACGGATGTTAGTGACGCCGCCGGGAGAACTGGCATTAGTTGGCAGCCCTCCGAAAGTTCCTAGCAGCCAAGGTTCCACTGCAGCCTCAACCCCCGTCGATCGCATATGGGAACCAACTAGTTGCACCTTGGTATTTCTAAGCGGCCGACAGAACACTGTGATGGAGGTGGCAACGGGTGTGGCACATCCTCTCGGTGGCTTACACCACAATAATAAGATACTGCCGGACTACACTAGGGTCGAGGTGCATACCGTGAAGCCCGAGTTCATGTAGTGGAGGATAGACTACGCAACTCTCAAGGGGCTGGTGTTACTCGGAGACATTATTGGGCAGTTCATCCTCTAGCACAAACAGGATATTATATTGACTGCTTCTTCACCGCCTCCCCCTCTCCCAAATTTGGAGCGAGTTGTTGAGGTTGGGGAGATATTTTCACCGTCTCGTGACCACCACGTACCTGAGATGCCACATTCTTCCCCGCCTCCTAGCGAGCATGTGCCTGATGAGATGCCACAACCTTCTCCAGCTCGTACCAAGCAAGTGCATGATGAGATGCCACAGTCTTCTCAACAAGCACAGCCGATACATGAACAACGAGTGCCTCCTAAAGAAGGTGATGCACAAGAAGACAAGGACATGCCTGAATGGGAACTTTGAAAGAAGATTCCAATCAACATAAGGCCAGTTTATGTTCCGGTGAAAGATGTCTCGTCGGTGTCCAAGTGGTATTCACATGACCAGTTCAAGCCTGAGAACTAAGTTAAACAAGTCCCAGAACGGGGTTCTGAGGAGGCCATAACTAGCAAACTCCACCAAATTGCAAAGCAGTATCCAAATGTTGATGACATCAAATGATCAAAGGATTGCCTGAAAACATATGGAAGAGGCACGCCCTTTATACCAAACCAGGACATCCGGCGCCTACCACTTGGAATGAGAAGGTTCCATGATTGGTACTTGCGTGTTCTCTCAACGAGCATAGATCTCGTACAAGCATGCTTCCCCACCGGCACATTTGGAAGCCCAGCCGGGAAAATTGTCTTTGACTTCAATGACATGCACACATGCTTTCACCTAGGAGAAATGGAGATGAATCTAATTCGCACGTGGTGCTTGTAAGTCCTTGTCCTCCCGATATGATATGAATGTAATCTTTGAATTTTGTTGTAACTAACCAACGCCGTGATTTGTAGAATGCAAGTGCACATTATCAAACAAATGCCAAGTCTGAAAGCCGGGTATGTAGACCCTCAAGCTATAGCCCAACCAAATTTTAATTACCCTAAACAGTGGACAATGGATGCCAAAGAGCTAGCTGCTGCAAAGACTCTTCGGGAGAAAGAGCACATCTGTACGACGAAACTAAAGGAAGAGTCCCTTAAGGTTGCGGCATACATTGCTCTGGCTTTCAAAAATCTACAACAACACTCTACTATATGGCTACCATACAACTTCGAGTAAGTTCAACTATATACTTAAAGCTTTGTTCGATATATTTTATTCGATGCAAAAGAGCTTATCTAGTTCTATGATTAAATCCATGCAGCAACCATTGGATTTGTATAGCCGTCGATGTCGGGAGGAGCATGGCATGGGTCTTTGATTCAATAGATAAGGACTCGGCGACATACAAAGACTTCATATCGATTCTCAAGACGTATACATATCGACAATCCTCATTAGCTTATATGTTTGTATACATACTTGTAACGTTCACTTATGGATACTAACAAGTTGTATTTGCTAAAATAATTCGAATAAGGCATTTAGGTTCTATGTCACTCATCATCACGGAAGGCATGATCCAGCGAGGAAGGAAAAGCTGGCTATAAAAACACTATGTGCGGTAAGTGTAACTTACTTCTTCAGTACTCCGTTACATGGCTGTCAAAAGCATTACCTAATATTTTCATATGCAAAACACATAGTGCCCCAAGCAGAGGCCTGGGAGTGTACATTGTGGATACTATATATGTTCTATGATGAGTAACACCAGTGCCTACAGGAGACACCCCTTAAGGGTAAGTTTGAACCTCTTCATCAGTAGTATAAAAACTTCGTACATGGTATGAAATACTAAACCGAAACTTGTTCTCTTGTAGTGGAGAGAAGAGAAATGAATGAAAAAAGACCCATACAAAGATGACCAACTCTTAGAGCTCGTCGGCGACCTTTGTAACTTCATATTGGACCAAATTGTACACATCAAAGGCGTCTACCATGACCGAGAGTCTGACTTAGGTAGAAATCCTCAGTACCAACACCTTCGTGAGACTGAAAGGCTAGCTCTAGGACGTTGATAACAATGTTTATGGAATTTGTATTTTAAATGATGGATTGTATATATCCTTACGAATTGGACTTGTAATTATAGTTTATATAATACTATTGTGCTGGTAGTCGCGTTCGGAACGTTGGTCACGGGGCGTTCGGCAACGCGAACGTGGTTCGGAATGTTGGTCGCGGGGCGTTCGGCAACGCGAACGCTGGATGGAATACGCGGAAACATACAGTTCTGGTCGAATTTGAATTGTAAATTTGAATTTTTTGCGAGAAAACGTACTGTAGGAGCGGTTCTAGATTGAACCGCCCCTACAAACAGGTATTATAAAGGCGGCTAGCACTACAACCGCCCCTACAAATCAATTTGTAGGGGCGGTTGGTGATTAAGCCGCCCCTACAAATCTATTTGTAGGGACGGTTCGTAATACCAGCCGCCCCTACAAATCGATTTGTAGGGGCGGCTCAATCACCAACCGCCCCTACAAATGCATGATTTGTAGAGACGGTTCGATAGGGGCGGCTGGCCAAACCGCCCCTACAAAGGATTACCAGCCGCCCCTAAAAATGCTTTGTGTAGTAGTGATATAGCGGCTAAATTGTACATGAACACAAATAGCGGCACCTTGCGTCAAAAGGTTATAGCGGGCTATGGCGGCAGCTATAGCGGGAGATTTAAAACTATGCTTGTGGTCAACTAGTTGACGTCCCAGTGATATGGAGCTTCCGCGAAAGAATTTTTCTTTATACTTCCGCTATATTTATGTGAAAAATCTGTTTTATTATTCGTGATGTAATAAACACTTGTGATGCTAGTATTTATAATTTATCGGTTTATGTGTGTGATTGATCTCTGGGTGCACATAAGATTTTGTATCTCGTTTTATCCTTAAAATCGGGTGCACATCAATGTCTTCGTTTCACCAGTTTTGCAAGCTGAGCCATTTCAGCCTGTCGAAACACAGGTGCCCTTTGTATCATTTGCAACGTCCCAACTGCTTATTTTAGTTCACTCATATGGTGCTTCCAACTTTGTCCCAAACTTATTTCATCTGATAAAATCGATTTAGGTAGTAGAGTATTTTAGTACAACCTTCACTGCTATCCGGTCCAGTACTGTTAATTTCCTTCTGCCAGCCTGCTAGATGACCGGAAAAGAAAAGGAATGTCATGGTTTATTTGTCAAGTGGGAATGATGTATATAGGATTTCCACTTCAGCAATTATTGTACCTAAACCTAGTCCCTTCTTGTTGACTCTATAGAATCTTCCACGGGGAAAAAGATTTAAATCTTTATTTGATTCTAAAGATATCTCCGTCTAGTGTGCATATATATTTTTCTTATCGGCTACTTATCTCCACTACTTCTCAATGCACATACGTTGGTCTTCGAGTTTTCTCTGTTACTGAACCTTCCAGTGAGATCCTTTTTCCCTCGGTCCTCTCTTGACATTATATTGCTGCCAATACTGGGTGCTCGACTTTCTTGGGCATAGCTAGACTTCACCCTTCATTGTTTCACCAACACAATGTGATACTCGGTGGGTACATTTCCACACTACCCAATCTTCTGGCAATGCACTGTTCTTCTCCAAGTTCTTGGCTGACTAATTTGCTGCTTGATTCTCCATCAGAGTCTTCACATCAACCTCTCGACTTGCATACACATAGGACTTAAACATATATTTGACACAATTTTTAGTCCTATTAATGTTCTCTTCATCACCGAAATCACTTTAAACATGGGCATAGGGTGAGTGTTATATCGCAGTACAATTGAATTTATGGGTCTATGTGAACCGGTCCTTTTTTCCCAGGTTGCACTTGTAGAAACGGAATCCTACCAAGTTCATGAAAATAATCCCACGTACGGCCAAAAGGTGCAGAAGATAGCCATGTAACAAAGGCTTGTGGGAGCTCGACACACAGTGTGCTAGGAATCTAGGGTATCCACCATTTCGGCACACAAATGAACCAATAGACTGTCAAATAAAGTCACCAACAGCAGAGGACTTCACAGAAAAATGAGGTAAACAATGAGTATATATTTGCCATTTGAAACTATAGATAAATTAATTTCTGTACCTAGCATAACAAAAAGGGCATAATATATGCTCAAATTTGTTTTTGCACCATCATTATATGATATATATTTACACAGGCAACAATAACGCCACACAAAATATCACATCTATCTAAGCATACAGTACACGCATATGCTTTTTCATTGGAGCAAATGAAAAATAACATATCAAAGATACTCCCACTACACCATTCTCAAACATATATAATTTAAGAATGCTTTTACACACTAAACTCTGAATCTCTGATATACAAAACTGGTGTGGTCGTATATATGTCACATAAAAATGATATTGGCAGAATTGTGTCATGAATTTTTTAAATGATATAATTTTAAAAACAAATTATCAAATTCTTAGGTAAAGTATTGGATAAATACAAAACACAATGTAAACAGGAACAGATGGAATACAATTTTGCATGTCTTAAATTGTACTCATTCGCAACGTTTGTGCACAAACCTAGATACTTCACTGTTACATCAGCTCATGGCTGAGAAAGGATCAAACCAAGTAGATCACATGGTGTTTAACATATCAAACATCACAAATCCTACTGTTAAGTCGACACTTTTTCTTTGGAAAAAAAAAACTACATGGTATCCATTTCCAGCGCTTGGCATGCTTTGGCTTACATCCTTGCTGCTTCCTATCTCCTTTGTAGGAATGTTAACACCCTAAATATTGCCTGCATAAAAGATGTAATTGTATTTTATAAAAAGTTATATAACAGCATTCAATGTCGTAACCATATATATAACTCAACACAATGGATCTTTAATTTCTTGCACGATTTGCAACCAAAATATATATAATGCAGCTCATGCATAGCAAAAGGTAGGATCCCCGCCCCGCCCCGCCCCCCCCCCCCCCCCCCCCCCCCCCCCCCCCCCCCCCCCCCCCCCTCCAAAAAAAAATGAATGCCACGATCAATGATGGAAGTTCACTAAGGATATATTACAGAGAGAAGTAATATATAGATTGAATTCAACAACATAAGAGGGAGGGGTAGGAGCACACTTTAATTATCAAGAACTGTTCGTATCATGTATTACTGGCTAATAACATCAGTTTTTTAAAAGCAAATAACATCAGGTTGGTGTCCTCCTAATACCTATATATACATGTCTATACACCAGCTGGTCCTGGGGAAAAAATGTTTTAGTCATCATCAGAACGAAAGAAGCTAAATGCAATCGCATCTGAAAAGCCAAGAGTAGGAACAAAAAACAAAAATAACAGTTGTGCTCTTTTCTACTGATCATTATTTTACCACTGATCAGGAAGTTTCCTTGTTTCATTATCTATGAGAATTCACACTGAAGCATTAGAACAACGGTATAAAATTAAATTAGGAACTTGATTTTCTTTCGGATACTATAAAATAGAACTGCTGCATACTATTGGATCAACCGGGTCCTCCAAAACATTTGTCCTGTGACGACAACACTAACATTTTGTAATAAAGGAACCGATTTTCCCAAGCAAAGCTAATAATCCTAATCCGTTTTATTATTTGACAGATATCATAGGCGATATCAGTAATGCGTTGCAAACACAAATGTTACTAGTAGTATATACCTTATTGACTGATGCTTTACTTGGGTTGCTCAGATGTCTATAGCTAGCTCCTGAATATCTTTCACCAGTTTTGCAACGAGTTCCCTCGATCCAGCCATTTCAGCCTGCCGATTAACGGATGCCCTTTGTATCATTTCCATCGTCCCAACTGCCCATTTTGGTCCACTAGTATCATTTCTGCTAGACGACCCCTCATTGTTTCCTGCAAAAGAAAAACAAAGAGAGACAGAGTAATTTAAGGGTTATATATCAAGCCTAAATTGCATTGTTCCAACTAATTTGATGTATATATAGCTAGTATTGCAACTTCAACAAAATTCTCTGGTACCTGATCCCTTGTTGCTGGTTTCTTCCATGAGAGAATCTAACTCTCTATTTGATGCTAAGGCATCCCTCTCCTCAACGGCAACAGCACATGCCACTGAGTACGGCTTCCACCACTGAGCATACTCATCCGTCACACCGGGCTCGTCACTCGGAATGGCGAATGCATAATCTTCTGCCCCAGTATTGTATGTCTCCCATGCTCTCTCCCAGAGATTGGTGTTCAGTCGGGTCATCGTCCCCGGAACGTCCTGGTCGAACCCGAGCTGCCTCGCGACGCGGTGAGGATTGTACTGCTCGATGTAGTCCACGCCCACGAGCTCGCAAGCCTGCAGACACCGTGCAAAGGATGATAGCGGTGCCCTAGCTCCGCCATGGCCACGACGACGCACCCAGAAGCTACTGCCGTAGGGCCGCCACTCGAACTCCTTGGGTGCCGTGAACACCGCGCGAGCGTACCCCGGGTCCAGCGCCCTGTGCACGTCGTGCCACTGGGCAGCCCTAGGCAGCAGCATCACATCCTCACCGTCAGTTGCGTCCGCCGGGACGCTTGCCGTCGCCACCGTCGCCGGGCGAAGCTCGGGGAAGCGCTCCCAAACCCAGAGCTGCAGGATGTGCATCGGCGCCGAGACTGTCGGCGCCTCCGTTCTCTTGGAGTGGATGAAGTGGCGATGGAGCGCGGAGAGGTCGCTGTAGATGCTGGCGAGCACCGCGGGCGCGAGCGCCGCGCTGTGGCCGTGCGCCAGGCGGACGGCGATGGGGAGCACCTCCTCCCCCGGGACGATGTCCTCGGAGCCGGAGTCGGACGGCGCCGGGAGCACGAAGCGAGCCAGCCACAGAGACAGGAACGCAGCGTGTTCCAGGCGCTGCTCCCGCTCGCCACGGCGGCCGCCTGCCTCCTCTGGCTGGTGCTGGCGAAGGAAGTGCTCCGCCCAGCCGGAGCCGGTGCCCTCGCGCTGATCCATCAGCAGGACAGCGCGGACGGCAGCGAGCTCGCGCTCGTCCGCCATCTCAATCTCAACAAGTTTGTCAGAGTACCGAGGCTCGCGCACGGGGAAGCCCAGGATGGGCAGGCCCGCGAGCGCGACGATGTCCTCCAGCGTGACCGTCGCCTCGCCCCAAGGGAAGACGAAGGTGTTGGTCGGGGGGGACCAGAAGGGCACGAGCTGGAGCAGCGCGCCCTCGCTCTCCCGCCGCACCCGGTACGTGGTCGCCAGGATGCCCTCCAGGATCGCGAGCTCGCGCCACAGCGGCTCGTGCAGCGGCCGGAGCTTGGCCACCCACTGCCTCCACAGATCCGTGCTGTCAGCCCAGCCCTCGAATTTCGCGTGGATCCCGCCGTCGAGAACGAGATCATGAGGAGGCAGGGGTGGCAGGGACGGAAGAACACGGTTGCCACTCGCGCGGGGAAGCAGGAAGCGCGGCGATGGTCGGGCGGTGGTCGGGACAGCGGTGGATTCCCGGATCAGGGTCGCCTCGCCGCCGGCCATCTCCGTTGCGGGGCTAGCTGTGGGCTCCGGCTGGAGAGGGAAGAGGGGCGCGCGTTTGGTGTGCTGAGCGAGAGCCAAATGCAAGAGCGCGTGAATGGAAAGGAAATGGAGTGGAAATGAGGAAACGCTAGCTTTGGCGGCTATATGAAAGGAAAGCAGGTACTGACAAGACAACCTTGACGCGGCTGGCTGATGAGAATTCAGAACCTCGGCCGTTCCTTATTTACCGTTGTAGTTGTATGTGACATGTGAGCGGGGAGATTGGAACGGCTTTACATCTGTGGGTGCCAGCTATTTCATTCATATAGGAAGTGATGTATATCGGTAGTATAGTATGGGATTTCCTTGAGTATGTAGTATGTAGTATGTATGCATGTAATTAATAGTATACATCCTAACCAGTTTTTTTTTTACCGTTGTAGTTGTATGCATGTAATTAGTAGTACATCCCAGTAGCTTACAAAGCATAAGCATAGAGACGATGTATCCTACTATTAATTATTACATCTTGTATTTTCTAAATTATAAATGGTTCTGGCTTTTCAAGATGTATACCTTTTGTTATGCATCTAGATATACATTATGTCTAGATCTATGTATCTAGAAAAGCCATAATGGCTTATAATTTAGAACGGAGTGAGTAAATAATAAATAGTAGCAATGATGTATCTTAAAATTCCCTTCACCATGATATGATGGATATAATTAGGGTAATATATAATCGGAACTCACAAACTTTCTTTGCCGCAAAGCTATGTTAGGCTAAGCAAGAGTTAAGTATTGTAGGCACCCCCTCCTAGAACACTTCTATATTTTTGTAGCAACATTATTATCTAGTGGATCTCCAATAGTAGGGAAAGTACATTGCTACACATAAATGGTCTCATGAGGTGCCATCCAAGATTTTTTGATGACGTGAGGGGAGGGATGGAGGTAAGAAAAGAGGTCGTTATTTCACAAAAAAGTCACCAATTTAGAATTATCAGACAACTTTTGCACCACTATATGAGTTGTGTTATATATCATACCACTCACAATACTCCTTTATTCACTCAAATTAAGGAAATGTGTGTTACTACAATACTGCTTAAAAGACAAATAATTGTATAGATTTTATAACAAGATGGTACTACATAAGATCATCTGTAAGACAATGCCAATGTGTGCTGGACCCCAGTGGAAAGTTTTTATAAGGCAGACATAGGGGTATTAACAGCCTTGCAATGTTTTATCCTAGTACAAAGTACCAATTCTTTAGCATACTTTGACTGAGTGAGTAACAATTCAACCGTGTATGTTCACATACACTTCAATTCCTAGAAAATATGAAGAGCACGGAGACCTTTAAGAGCAAATTCATGAAGTCCCTTTAATATAATACTGCCTCAACTTCCTCATCACATGAACTGACAACAATAACATCATCAACATATACCAAGGAATATGTGATAACATCACCTTGCTTGAAAAAGAAGTGAGGTGTCACCTTTAGATGGTTGGAATCCAAGCCGCTGAATCTTATTGCTTGTTGAGAATATCAAGCTCTTGGCGCTTGCTTTAAAACATAAAGAGACTTACCAAGCTTACAAACATAGCTCGGCAAAAGATCGATCCTCACACAGAAGGATTTGTCTCATATAAACATCCTCCTCCATAACACCATGCAAAAATGTGCTCAAAACATCTAGTTATCGAATGCACAATTGATTGAATTGCTAAAGATAGTGCCAGTGATCTAATGGTATCCACGATGACAATAGGATTGAACGTGTCTTCACAATCCAATCCATGTATCTGTTTGAAGACTTTACCAAATAAGAGAGATTCAAAATTATGAATGGCCTCATCAGCCTCCTTTTTACTTGTATACACCCACTTGTAGTCTATTACATTCCCTATAGCCAAGAAGGAACAAGATGGCAAGTCCTTCTTCATGAGAGCATAAAATTCTATATGGTTTCTAGCCTTTTCCAATCCTTAGAAGCAAAGGCTTCCTATAATAAGAAATTTTTCCTCCCTAAACTTCAAAGGCATAGACGCTGGGGATAAAAGAGCAAGCTAAATTTCAATAATATGTCTATGTTTCATTCGGACAAGTCATTTTATTGATGTGCATGAGGATAAGAGGCATAATGAACAATGTAAAATGTTTGGAAACAAATTCAACTTTTCATATTCCCCACCCGAATCGATTTGCATGGTGAGAATTTTCTTGTTAAAGAGGCATTCAACACATTATTGAAAATTAAGAAAGACTTGAAAAACTTTAGATCTATTCTTAAGTAGATAAATTAATGTAAACTAAATGAAATCATCAATGAAGCTGACATAGTATACACTGATAGTGACTAACTAATTTTGGTGTAGGATCCCATACATCTAAGAAGACAAACTCAATCGGGGAAGAAGAAATACTATTGGCCTTCAATAGGTTAAGGCAACTAATGACTCACTAATAAAAAACAAAGAATTGTCTTGAAGAACGCTATCAATAACGTTAGAAGATGGATGCCACATATGATGATGCAGGCGAGGAGTCAAAGACTAGACGAAATGATGAATGTTTTGTCCTCACATGGTCGGTTCGTCTTATCAGCTGTCAGTGATTAGGATTTCTAGAAATCCAAAAATAAGGGCAAAAAATCCGCACGCCGCGGTGGTGGGATTCAAACTTGAAACATGTGTCCTCGCGCGTAGCTCCTCTAATCACTCCACCCACAGGTCACTTGTGTCTATATGGCATATTCATTCCTCTAGTATTTACTTTTCAGGATTTAAAATGAAAATGTAGGACCCTAAATGACTTCAAATGAAATGTCATCAACTACAAAGTTTTTGTTTTAATCGAGATCTACAACTTTGGTTTTGGTCGTTTCTCCATCTAAGGTCGTTTGACCAATTTGAGTTTCAAATTGTCAGAACTTTAGCTATACTTTTGGAACCTCAAATGATTTCAAATAAAAAAGTCATCAACTAAAAAGTTGTAGTTCTCATTAAGATCTACAACTTTGGTTTTGATCGATTTTTCATCCAAGGTCATTTGAAAAATTTGAATTTCAAAATTTAGAACTTCAAATACAAACTTGAGACTAAATGATTTCTAATAAAAAAGTTGTCAAATACAAAGTTGTACTCCCTCCATTCCAAATTATAAGTCACTTTGATTTTTTTGGTACATAGATTTTATTATGTATCTAGATATACGTTATATCTAGATACATAGCAAAATGGATGCATATCGAAAAAAGTCAAAGTAACTTATAATTTGGGACAGAGGGAGTAGATCCCATCGAGATCTACAACTTTGCTTCTGATCATTTTTCCATATAAGGTCATTTGTAAAATTCGAAAAAATGAATTTTAAAATTTGAGAGCTTCAAACAGAATTTTGGGACCGTAAATAATTTCAAATGAAAAAGTCATCAACTACAAACACTACTATAGAAGTTTTTTTAGAGACCGACGAAATGGGTTAACCGAGGCAGGCATCACAACCGCCTCAGTCAAAAGGTCATGGTAAATCGATCTTTCCCGAGGCGGTTCAAATTAAGAAAACCCGTGGACAAGCTTGCCGAGCACATCCACAGGCCCACCGAGCCCATCCACGCGCCGCCGCCAATGCCGCCACAGCCGCTCGTCAAATCTGAGCACCCGCCACCGCCAGAGAAGGGCCGAGCCCCGCGCCGCGCCTCTGCTATCGGATCCGGTCGCACCACCGCCGGATCTACTCCTCTAGAACCAAATCCGCAATCGGGGGAGCACGGGTGGCCAGATCTGGCCGCTCCACCACCATATCTGGTGCGTGGGGGAGGAGGGGCGCTAGGATCCGCCACCGGTCGCGGAGGAGGATCGCGGGGGAGAAGGGGCGAGGCCGGGCCCTCCACCACCAAAACCAAGAGAAGTGAGGGAGAGAAGAGAGTGAGAGAGGTGAGGGAGAGGAGAGATGTGGGAGAGAGGGGAGGGAGAGAGGGAGACGTGGCTGCTCTGTCCAGCGTGACTGCGCGAGGGGGAGAGAGAAGTGAGAGATGAAACCCTAAGTGCTGGTTTTATATGACTATGGTAATGGGCCTTCTGGGCTTGTTTGGGCCTCGGGCCAATTTTCCGAGACGGATAGGAAAATGCCCGCCTCCGAAAACGAATTTATGGAGGCGGACGTCTTAAGACGACTGGCTCCGAAAATGGAGGATTTTTAAGACGACCACCTCCGTAAATCGATTTTAGGAGATCGCCTTCGTAAATCGATTTTACGAGGCGGGCAAAGTTGACCGCCTCCGTAAATGGAAAAGGCCGACTCCGAAAATCCTCAGGCATTTTACGAGGCGGTTGGATTTTGTGACCGCCTCGGTTAATGTTTGGACACCGCCTCGCAAAATCATTTTTTGTAGTAGTGAAAGTTGTAAATCTCGTCGAGATCTATAACTTTGATATTGTTTTCATCTGACTTTACTTGTAAAAGTTATGAATTTTATTGTGTTGTAGCATGGTTATCACTGTCGTAACATACAACAAGCTGGCGGGTGAAAACCGTCTTCACCGCCAGTTCATACGGCGAGCTGGTAGTGATGAGGAGCACATCATCACCATGGGTTAGTGGTGTGAACCGGTTGTGATGATGGATGCGAACCTACGGTGATAGTTATCAATGCCAACGTTCTTACGAACCGGCTGTGATACTCGGTGCTAGTTATCACAGCCAGTTTTAATAAAACCGGCAGTGACAGAGACGTCTGGGATGGCCAGATCTTTAGTAGTGTTGAAGAAGAGCACAGGTTTGGTTCTTTGTGAAGTTCTATACGCTCTACGGAGATTGAAATTAAGATTGTCATCGTTGACTAATCTTTTTACTTCTAATGGCACTATCTATATGACTTGAATGGCACCAAGTTCTTCGAATACTTATTGCACTATCTGAATTCTTTTATTTACAATGGTACAAGTTCTTGAGGCAGGTATCATAAATTGTTGCTAGACATTGTTTATAAAGTGTTAATATCATGTGAAGCCACTAAGTTAACTAGTAATAAGTGCACTATCTGCGCGTGTTTGAGTGCGGTTAAAAAGTATTGAGTACCAGTAACTTATACGCTAATAGGATTTGGATGGTGAGGTTTGGGCGTTTGGCTAGGCTGCTGGAGTACGAATGATATGGAAGGGAACCTTTTAGAGTAAATAGCCAAATGAAAATATAGACAGTAAAATTTAGAGTGTTTCACTCTTACCCTAACTACGACTCCATTAACTAATCCAATTGAAATTTATTTTTTTCTTGCAACTGGTGCCCAAACAAAACAAGCAAAAAAGTGCATGCAAGTTTTCCCACTACTTTCTCTCTCCTCCTTTCACCACTTTAGCATTGGTGCAGTAGTGGTGCAGTAGTGCCAAAGAAAAAAACGGTCCCCATGTCCTGTTCTGGCATCACTCTTCATAAGCCACAGTGGATACGTATAGAAGGCATCACTTCGTGGGACCCAGAAAAGAAAAATAAAAAATAGAAACAACAGGGCCATGTACAGTTGAGATGTGAGACGGCTGACGTGAATGGGTGGCCAAAGAAATATTATTTTATTTCTTGAGCGTCAGTTGGCACCGGCGCAGGTACTTGCTTCGCTCTTCGTTTTTTCGGCACTATTCAAAGTTAGGCCCTCTTTAGTTGCACCTCAAAACGTCAAATTTTTTAAGATTTCTCGTTACATCGAATCTTTTAAACTTAATTAGACTATGATTAAATACTAATTACCAAATAACAATAAAAACGCTATCGTAATGTTTTGCCAAAAATTTTGACATGCAAACTGGCCCTTAACCTCGCTTGCTGTAACGTAGAGAGCGGTGCCAGAATCAGCTTTTCCCTATCCTGGCACCACTCGGAGCACACATTGTGGACGGCCTTAGCACGCTAGCTAGAGTTGCCCCAAGAATGCATACTATTGCCCCTCACATGATTCTGCCCAAAACAGTGAACCATATGTGGCCCCTCACAAGAACTAGAGAGCTCCCACGAGAGAACCACCTTGCTCTCCTACGTGAAAATTTTACATTTTAGTCCTTTCTAAAAACTAGATGCGAGTTGGTAGATGCGAGTTGGTAGAGGGGGTCACAAGTCCGGGTCAAATATGAGATATGGAGGATGTAACCCAATACGTATTGGAACGAGACCATGTATTCATCATCGCTAGAAGCTATTTTAACTCGTACGAGTCATATCCCGATAGGGGTGTAGGAAGAAACAAGATAAAATTTTGGGCATTTTTTTTATATTGTTAAGGTATAGAAGCATCAATATATAGATATAGATTAGCTTGGATGACAAAACTATTTTAGATTAGTTATAGTTGTACCATCTGCTGATCTAGATTGATTAGTGACAAAAATATCTATTTATTAGGAAACGATAAATTAGAGATCAAAGACACATAATACTATCATTATTATTTATTTTTCTGTTTATATACTATCATTATTAGGAAACAATATAACAGGAGACAAAAAAAAAGAAGAAAAAATGGTCAAGATACTAAACATGAGGGAAGTGGAAACAGAAAAAAATGAAAAAAAAACAATCCAGCAAAGGACACGGAGGCAGCAACTCGCAACAGATTGGCCAACGAAAAACATGTGTGGAGAGAAAATTTGCCTCTTTAATATTAGATATAGATTTGTTTGTTAGCCTATGAAAGCCTGAAACATATCTAATGGCTAGGTTAATTTGTGAACAAGATAAATAGATCATTAACAAGTATTTTGATTAATCTATTATGCATCAGTGTCAGGTCATCAGGCGCAGCAAGTTATCTCGTCAGGCTAAATGTGCAAAGTTTTGTATGGTTGAAGGGTCAAATCAGTCATTATGGAAGGAAAGATTATGCATGCACGAAGGCAATAGACAGCGCAGATCGCCGAAGTCCCTGCCCGCGCAAACAGAAAGTCGCCAGGAAGCAAATCGCCGGTCTCGCGTTTCAAAGTGCCCAGATCTCGGCGTGAGAGGACTAAACGCCGAGGTTTGGCCTGGACACGCCACGTTGGTATTGACGTGGCAGACTTCGGCGCAGTCTGACATAGCGCCCATGCGAAGATCTCGGCGTTTTATTATTTGACGCCGAGCTTTTGGTCTATTTATGGAAAAAAATTTATGAGGAGTCTATTTGTAGAAGTAGTTTTTAGAAAGGACTAAAATGTAAAATTTTCACCTCTCCTACAAGCTACTGCAGTTTTGTAATATAGGCTGTATATCCTCCTCGAAGAACTCCTTAGCGATTGAAAGGAAAATGACTAATCATACAACCAAACAACTGGGTAGGAATGAATAGCATTATGATAACTTACATTGATGGTACCAAATCAACTTTATGAAAATTGATCCTCTGGCCTGATAATTGTGTTCAAAACATACAAAATCTAATTTAATTTTCTAGCATAAATTCTCTAGCATTGTATATTTGAGACTAACATTATCTTCTACCTCCCGTACCTTAGCTTGTACCCATCGAGAAACATCTAGTGATCATGCAATCTATTACAAAGGAAATAATAAAGGACATGTTTTGGATAGTTTTCTTGTTGGGTGATCATTATTAAGAGCATATCACCACTGAATATATCAGCTGCATCATGTTGTATCAAATTGTACTCCGCAATATGGGAAAAAATTACAGGAAGGTCAAGCGACAACTATAACAAGATATTAAGTCTAAGAGGTGGTTGTCTTCAAGTAACAGCCTTTCAATTATAAATACAAAATTACTAGAAAACATCGCGGCTTTGCCGCGCAAGCCGCGCAGGCCAGTAGGTGCCATCGTTATGGAGCTGCTAGTAGTTGCGTAGAAGTCCAATCCAGTGTAAGCATTTTTATTTTGAGATTTACTTAATTTGAAGTCAAAACATGAATATTATTAGGAGAAAGTCGAGTTTCATCGATGGAGCTTCTGCGCGGTCCAGGGTGACGATTGGTGAGGAAGGGAAGAAACCCGGCGGCGCGTAAAATGAGTCGTGGGCTGAGTAGGCGGAGATTGCTACGACTCGACGCTCGCGTATGCTTCCTCGTCCATTCGAAAGCTCGCGAATTCTCTCGCAGCACAGCGAAGTCGGGCTGGCCGCACGCCACAGCCCACCGGCGAGTTGACACAGCAGGGCACGGTTTTTCTTTGGATCTCTGATTGTAGCAGGATAATCAAGCAATTTGAATAAAGAAACTAACTCTATTAATTATTTATAGAAAACTCTAGAGAAATCTAGATCCACATTAATAGCAAAAAATTACACTAAAACATGTGATGTTATGTGTTTACAGTGCAGTGCTAGTTGTGTAGAGTTCAACAAACTTGGTTTGACATTTTTAATTTTTATTTGTTTTATTATGTTCTTTACAAAATTTCAACCGTTTTAGATAAATAATAAATTCGCAGGAAAATAGAAAAACGTCGTTTATTGTTCAACTGCTCATGCTTAATATAGAGCAGCTGGATGCCGTTATAACAGAGGTACGGGATAGATATCATGGGAACTGGCCACTTATCATAGTACATAATAAACGAATTTCCAAGCTTATGGAAAATGCATCTAATAGACATTTGATTGAGACTTGGAGAACAAATGGGGCTTTGTATACTTCACCAAGTGGGTCAAATGATGACTGGTAATGCTCAATTTCTAACATTCAGTATATCTAACGAACAAGCCGCTACTCTCATCTTGCTTGGAGGCCAAACTGCATTGAGGCACCGATCCTGTTATGGGCCGGCTTGGCCACCTGGGCCCAACTGCTGGAATGCTTTGTTCTTCAGGCCTTAGTGCTAGCGCTTCGTTGCAGAAAGAACATTAGTCCCACCTCGCTCAGTCATGCACAGCTGAAGCTACGCGCACTCTATAAAACCAAGGCAAACACAATCATGCACTACTCAGCTGATGAAGCCTGCAGTTTGTCGGGTACGGGCTACTCATGGTTACCCAATTCGACCCAGTAAGGCTCAGGTTCGGCGCTATACAGGCCTGAGCGGGAGGTAGGCCGGCCCATTTAAAAGGCCTGGATTGATGGTTGCTTTTGGTAAAGTTTGAGGGCTTTTTAAAAAAAAATATTAGAGGAGGTCTGGTCTGTGAGTTGATTTGATTAAAGTTTGAGGTTTTATTTGTAAAAAGACTGCGGTTATGTTGATTCGATTAAAGTTTGAGGTTTTATTTGTAAAAAGACTGCGGTTATCTGGGCCGTCCGTGCCCAATCTTGGTAAGATATCATAAAATGCATACTTAGCATCTAGCAAACAAAGACCTACTGAAGTTTCACTTTGAAGAGCAAAATAACACCTAGCATCGTCATTGGACAATGTCTTCCACAAAAATTAGAAAGCATACCATTTGCATCGTACATTTGCACTTCTAGGTATTATAAGAGTCACCAGGAGCGGCTACATAGTAGAACGACACGAATCTGTGGGTGTTTGGTTTGAGCAAAGAGTTCATCATCTTCTCACTCCTTTTTTTTTGTTTGGTTTGTAAAATGAAATGATTTGATACATCATCTTATTTCTTACAAGCTAATAATCAGTACTAGTATAGAGAACGAAGTTATTCCATCAAATTTGATGGAATGGACTTATGATACATCACCTCATATAGAATGAGATGGTTCCTCAAACTAAACGCGTTAAGATCTGGATGTGGCCTTCCTTCATGAGATGGCAACAGAGCTTCTCTCAGATTTGGAGTTGCATCAGAGTAATTCAACAACCTCTGGCAATCTCCATGGCAGGTAACCCATGTGACCGGTAAAAAGCTCAGAAGTTAAGCTTAGCTTACTGGGACATTGATTGACAATTAGCAAAAAAAAAGGGTGAAAGCGGGTTTGATATTTGAATATGAGCAACTATATTTGGAAAGGTTTGTTATAATAGCAAACAAATAAAGATATAGTTTGGTAGCAACAATCCTACTGTTTCTACTTAGCTTTTGCAATTACATGTGTAGATTCTACTCCAACTCTCCAAGCACCAAAATTTCAGATAATGGATGATTATATGAACTCACTCTATATAATTTTTTAAAATCTTTTGTGTTGTGAGATATATGCTGTACAATAAAATAAAATTATATTTGGCTGTTGCCTGTGTATCAACTTCTATGTTTAACAGTTACAAACTGCCATAGACCCAAGGTTCAGAGAAATGAGCTATGAACTAAAAAGCAGATCTCAGATCGAAATACAACAGAGAAGAATATCTAGCTTTGAGGGAAAAAGAACTTTTAATCTTCTAACTTTGTATGTGCCAGCAGTTTGCCAATTAGTAAGTCAGGCGTCAAATGGCACATGGTCACATGGATGGATAGTTCCTCAGCAAAGTAGCAAAAATGCTAATTTTATATGCAAACCCCATTTTGTGTAGTAGGCCTTGTAAGACTTAAAAGTTGTCTGGTAGACCAGCAGGTCGTGAGACAAGGTATTCTCAGAAAATCCAAAGAGTAGCCAAGACCATAAAAGAAAGACAGATTTACCATTGATTACTAGTTCATTCATTCCAAGGCAAAGTATTGGAGCCTAATTGGATTGAAGTGCAACAGCTTTTTCAGAACTAGATCCTTCAACACATTAATTAAACAACTGAGACCAAATTCACAAAGGAGACTAAGGGCATGTTTAGATTCCAAAAAAATTTGCGCAGTACCCGTCACATCGAATCTTGCGGCACATGCATGGAGTACTAAATGTAGACGAAAAAAAAAACTAATTGCACAGTTAGGTGAGAAATTACGAGACGAAACTTTTGAACCTAATTAGTCCATAATTAGACACTAATTGTCAAATACAAACGAAAGTGCTACAGTAGCCAAAATCCAAAAAATTTTGGATCTAAAAGGGGCCTAATTTCACCAGAAAGCCTAGCGCATTCTATTACTGAACTACCATCTGGTGTAAAGACCAATATATTCCTACATTGTTTCAAGTTATACTTCACTCAGCGGCCTTCCCTTCCTAAGCTGCCTCTAGCGCCCGAATCTCTTCCTTCAGAGTATTAATCTTTTTCTTCAACTCAGCCATTCCGGCTTGTCGAATTGCAGATGCTTTTTGTATCATTTCCATCGTACCAACTGCCCTTCTTGGTAGGGTATTTGCATCTTTCTCCCAAGCATCTTTCATCCGATGAAACCGACTATGATAGTACAGTGTTTTAGTACAAACTTCCTGGCTAACCAGTTTAGTATTTCCATCTAACAGCCTGCTAGAGAATCTCTCACTGTTTCCTGCAAAAGAAAAGGAGGCAGAGACAAAGTTTTAATTTGGGATTTGATTTTCATTTCAGCTAATTTGGAGTGTGTGGCTGCTGCATCAGCAAATTCTTATACCTGATTTATTTATACTGGTTCCTGCTGAGTGTTCCATAGGATGTTCTGATTCTTGGTCTGCCACTAAGATAACTTCATTTCCTTTCTCACTGAAATTCAGAGAACCACCATTTTCATTGGGCACCTTGTCGATATTGCCAATATCCCCTGTGACAATGCATGTATCCATTTCTTCGCTTGGTCCTTGTAAGAGACCATCATTGGTTTGAACAGTAGCAGGATGAGTTAATACATCTGGCTGCCGCCTTGGAGTTGTGTCATCTTGAACACTTGCAAGCTGATGATCATAACTGTTTTGCACCATGCCTTCTTTCATCACACCATTGTCCTGCTCATCATTTGTTTCCCTGACCATCTGCTTTTCTTCATTGCACTCCTGTAAGATGGTCCCCATTGGTTCCATCTCAGGAGATTTCAAACGCATGGTACCCAGTACATCTTCCTTGATCGTTGCTTCAACAAACATCCCAGCTTTCTTGCTTGTTTCTTCATCAAGCTCATCATCACTGATTTCAACAATATCACCGAAATTGCCTTGTTTGGTCACTTTCTTCAAAACTTGGTTGTCTTGCTCGTCGTTTCTTGCATCAACCAGCTTGGTATCTTCATTTTGCTCTCCTATAAGGGGCATTTTTGCCCCCGACACATGAGATTCCAGATGCATTGCACTCACCTCATGTCCATTGCAACAACAACAACAACAAAGCCTTTAAGTCCCAAACAAGTTGGGATAGGCTAGAGTTGAAACCCAGCAGAAGCAATCAAGGTTCAGGCACATGAATAGCTGTTTTCCAAGCACTCCTATCTAATGCTAAGTCTTTGGGTATATTCCATCCTTTCAAGTCTTCTTTTATTGCCTCTACCCAAGTCAACTTCGGTCTTCCTTTGCCTCTCTTCACATTACTATCCTGGCTTAAGATTCCACTACGCACCGGTGCCTCTGGAGGTCTCCGTTGGACATGTCCAAACCATCTCAACCGGTGTTGGACAAGCTTTTCTTCAATTGGTGCTACCCCTAATCTATATCATCGTTCCGAACTCGATCCCTTCTTGTATGACCGCAAATCCAACGCAACATACGCATTTCCGCGACACTTATCTGTTGAACATATCGTCTTTTCGTAGACTAACATTCTGCACCATACAATATAGCAGATCTAATCGCTGTCCTATAAAACTTACCTTTTAGCTTCTGTGGTACCTCATGTCCCTTGCTGCTTGATTTATCACACTCGTCATCATCACTGATCACCAAGAAGTCTTCATGTGTTGAAAGCATATCAATTCAGTCCCAGCTCCAATGGCTTCACTTCTTCCAGTACTCATGGCACCCTGGACAACATTAAGAAGCACAACATCACAATGCTCTGTTCTGCTACTATTTTCCCCATGGCAGTATTAAGATCTTCATCTTTACTTTGTTGGAGACATTTGGCCTGTGGCCTTTCCGTAACAAACCCACAAGACGATTCATCAACTATAATAGCTGAGCTCGCAACAGCATCAGGAAAAGCTTGCTCAATAACTTTGTGTAAAACTGCCTTGTTTGGGCCAACACTTGGAGATTTTGGTATAAAAATCTTCACACTTTCGGCAGTCCTCTCCTGCTCACCACCCTTCACCAAAGATTCTGTGTTGGGCTGCTTAGGCTTAGTAATGTAATTGAGCCTTTCAGAAAGAGAAATGTGATCTAGTGGATCGTCGGCTGCATCTGGCGCTGGCTGAGCCATCCCGGTGGCGGACATAGCTCTAAATCTTAGGTGCGGTGGACACGCACAGAGAACAAGCCCTGGTGTTGCTGCGGCTCGTCTTATTTTTGCATGGCTTCCTGAGGACTGGGAAGGGTAAATGTTAATTCCCGCTGGTATATTGGGCGGGCGGCCCTGGGTAGCAGTGGCCACACTCAGACACAGCTTCTTGCCAGAATTTCCAGCAAGAACCCCTTCCATTTTCCTTTTCACTGGACTAACAAAATCATGGCCTTCTTTCATCTTTGCAGCATTAGCAATGGCACTACTGCATGCTGATGAGTAAGGCTTCCACCACTTTGGATACTGAACCGTCACACCGGGCTTGTGATTTGGAAAGATAAATGCAGAACTTTCGGCATCTATGTTGTATGTCTCCCATGCTTTCTCCCAACCTGAGCTTGCACAGGGAACCGTCCCAGGGATGTCCTGATCGAAGCCGAGCTGCCTTGCAACATGATGAAGACTATACTGCTGAATGCAGTTCATGCCCACGAGCTCACAAGCGTGCAAACACCGCGCCAAGGACAAGAGCGCTTCACTTGTTGCTATATCCTGAACGCGGACCGGAAAACCACCCATCTCTGGCTGCAGACCAAACAAACTGCGATTTCCATAGGGCCTCCACTTAAACTCCTTTGGTGACATGAACACTGCGTGGACGTCCTTGGAGCTCAGCCTTTTCCCAACTTTATGCCATCGGGCAGCCCGTGGCATGTCATGATCACCTGGAGCAGAGGAGGCCGCTGGTTCAGGGCTTAGCTGGGTGAAATGCTCCCAGACCCAGAGCTGGAGGATGTGCATTGGTGCCGACACGACGAAGGGCTCGTTTTTCTTGCCGGGGGTTATGCGGCGTTTGAGCGCGGAGAGATCGTGGTAGATGGTGGCGAGCGCGGCAGGGGCGAGCGCCACGCTCTCGCTGCGCGCCAGACGGGCCGCGAGCGGAAGCACCTCCCGGCGGACGACGTCGAACGGCGGGCCCGGGAGAACGAAGAGGGACAGCCACATGGAGAGGAAAGCGCCGTGCTCGACCAGCTCACGCGCCTCGCCGTCGCCGTCGGCACCACCGGCCGCGGACGGCGGCGCCTCCGCCTCCGGCGCGCGCTCGACGAAGCGCTTCACCCACGCGCTGCAGCCGGCTTTCTTCTTCTTGCTCCGGTGCAGCACCGCCCGGACGGCCTCGATCGCGGCCACATCCTTCTCCAGACTGTCCGACACGGGCGCGCGCACGGGGCCGCCGAGGAGCGGCAGGCCGGCGAGCGCGGCGACGTCCTCGAGGGTGAGCGTGGCCTCGCCCCAGGGGAAGACGAAGGTGCCGGTGTTGCCGGACCAGAAGGCGGCGAGCTGCAGCAGCGCGCGCTCGTGGTGGCGGCAGCGCACCCGGCAGGTGCTGGCGAGGATGCCGTCCAGGATCCCGACCTCCCGCCACAGCGGCTCGTGGCGCCGGCGGGCTTGGCCACCCACTCCGGCCACCGCCGGGGCACGCCCGCCCAGCCCCTGAACTCCACCTCGATCCCGTGCGGGCGAGCGGGGACGGGACCGGGATCGCCGGGCGGAGGAGGGGGAGGGGCGCCGTCCCCCGCGCGGGGGCGCAGGAAGAGGGCCGGCCGGACGTAGGGATTGGAGGAGGCGTCAGCAGCGTCGGAGACGACCGGGACGGTGGATTGCTCGACCAGAGGATGCTCGCCGGCGGCCATCGCGGTGGTCGGCGCTGGGGTTTTCGGTGTGTGGGCAGTTTCAGCGCAACATCTGGGAGAATGGATCCTGGTCGGTGTGTGGAGTTTTATCCCGGCCGTTGCAGGCTGCACACGGGCGAGTTTCACTCCGGCCACGGCGAACAACTGGATAGGCGCGCACGAGATGTGCATGGTCAGGCTCCACCCAGGCTAGCGTGAGCTGCACGCGGGCGAGCTCCACATCCAGCCACGGCGAGCTAGGCACGAAAGCGGAGGTCTTCCTGGCAGCCGACCAGGCGTCCGGCCCTGTGGTGGAGGCGGCACAGTCTCCCTCACCACGGGCGAGCGGCGCAGCACGGCTAGTGGACCTCGTGCGTATGCGGCTAGTGACAGCGCTCAACGCTTGTGCGTATACGGACGGCGCCGACGCTCGTGCGGACACGAGTGCTAGCACAGCTCGTGCATACGCGACCGAGGCGCCGGCAGTGCGGTGGAGCCGATGAGAATAAAGAAGATAAGATGTCACTCTCTTTTTTTTTTTTTTTGAGAAACCGTGTATGCCAATGAGGGGAGTAGGCCTATGGGCCGATCTGCAGCTCAACTAGCCGTGTTCGGACTAACCGACACGGGGCGGATGCCCCTGGTGGAGCATATATTAGCATCCTATAATTACATTCTTTTGTGGACTTATGGATATAGTCTGGAAAAGCAACCTAGGATGCAAACAACATACTTAGTAGGATGGGCAAAAAATAACCCACAACCGAAAACAGAACCCAAATAATCGGAGCCAAAGTCGAACTAACCAAAACCAAAAATTTGGGATACTGGTTTGGTTCCTGATTCTCACGAACCGAAATAATCTAGGTTAAGTCGGTTCCAAACCTCGAGCTTGAAGAACCGAATATGTATATATTGGCCCAATAGCAAAAGAGGCATATCCCACATTCAAACCCTAGGTATATAATAGAACCCCTCACTCCCTCAGTTCCTATCCCCACCCGACCCTTCTGACCTTCTGTCGGGGACCTAATACCGGGGTACCCAAGGAGGTGGAACTAATAACCATCGAACGTTAAAAACTTCTGGACGGACAAGGGCGCCGCTACGTTCCTTGCTCGAATGACGGGAGTTTGGTTCCGCCTCGCCCGACGCTTTTGGGCCAGCTCCACCTCACCCCGAGGGCTAAGGGCTAGTCTCCGCCTCGCCCGAGAGCTTAGTGATTGACTCCGCCTCGTCCGACCCCCGAGGGACAGGCTCGGTCTCGCCCGAGGGGCGCCCACAGCACTGCTTCCTGCTCCGACCCCACGACCGGGGCTCGCGGGAAGCCTGCTCACCGCTCTTCTCCGACCGGCGCACTGAGGGCTAACTAGAGCCATCTGACCGGGGGCTCCCCGTTCGGAGGGAACCGGAAGACGTGCGGAGAAAGACAAGGTATGGCTCATAAGTCAAAATCACTATACCAGAGCCCATATCCTGCGCCTCGACAGGAAAAGTACTGCCATGGAACGATATGATGGATACTTTAGACCCTTCCAGGCGTATCAGAGCCTGAATAGTGTTGTGGGCGCGTGCTCTTCGCCCTACAGAGTTATGGGCGCCGCCTTTAGCCCTTGGGCACGAAACCCGATGTAGACATACGACAACCACTATGGTCCAGAAAAAGACTCGCGTCCTCCACAAATGATGGATATGCTATCACCACGATATGATCCCAAGGGAGCGGCACCCGCTTCATGGCCCCTCGGGTCCACCAGATCGAAGTATTCGCTTCATCCTCCAGATGCCCCATCCGATCAAAAGGCTTTGCCCATAGCACTGCTTCCTGCTCCGACCCCATGACTCCGACCCCGCGATCGGGGCTCACGGGAAGCCTGCTCACCGCTCTTCTCTGACCGGCGCACTGAGGGCCGACTAGAGCCATCCGACCGGGGGCTCCCCGTTCGGAGGGAGCCAGAAGACGTGCGGAGAAAGGCAAGACATAGCTCATAAGTCAAAACCACTGTACTAGAGTCCATACCCTACGCGGGGCAGTACTCTGTAGCCATCCTGACATTCTATAGTGGCATCTATAGTATTGTAGACGCTTATCATCCTTTCGCACCCACCGAAATGGACAACAAGGCTTGGTAGACGTGAACAACAAGGCTAGATGGCGTACGCATCCGAGCCCTCTCACTTGTAAAGCCGTCCCCTTCATCTATAAAAGGGGATGTGCTTCCTTCAATGAAGGGACCAACTCTGGACGAACAACACATATCACACACAGTCAAGCTGCTATCAGGCTCTTAACATCCTTTCGACCCTTCCATCAGAGACTTGGGACTAGTCTCTCTCTCGACCGTTTGTACCCCCTACTACAAACCATTTTTAGTGCTAAAAACACGAGCAACAACAGACTAGACGTAGGGACATTCAGCTCAAACTAGTATAAATCTTGTGTCCATTAGCGCACCATCCGGGCCTAACGCGCATAACTATAAATTTACTTGCCGGTGCTTATTCGAAACACCGACAGTTGGCACGCCAGGTAGGGGACTTTGCACGTTCCAAATAAGGCCTCGGATGGCTAACCACGCAATCAGCTAGGTCCCGGGCGCATGCGTGCGTTTCGGTGACCTAGATTTCATCATCACACTAGGAGGAGAGCTGGCATTGGCCCACGTAGCCGTCCAGTCTCTCCCTCCCATCAACTTCAGCTACTGGAGGCTTGAGGGCCAGCCCGACGTCTCCCTTGGACCCCAGTCATCCAGAGAGGCCCCGCGCCACATCACCCTCTCTCTGGAACGCTCCACACGGCGCGCCTCGATGGCGTTTCCGTTCGACCTCCGCAACACTACTGCAACCGTTGACCACCTTCTAGCACTACGCATGGTTCAGCCGCCTACGAACAGCAAGTTCGTGGGGGCAATTGAACACGATCCAGAGACACTCCACGGGCTCCTCACGGAGGAACCAGAGTCGTCCTCCAGCTCTGACTCCAGCAGGGGGAGCCATCACCCTTCCCGGGAATGCTTCATGGCGCAAACCCCCCAGGGGCATGTCCAAAGCATCTCCAGAGAGGAGGCAACCCCGACTAGCAACCCCCCACAGTTCGCTCGGGCCAGCCAGAACGTTGCCGCCATGGCAATGCTCCTGCGTGACCTGCCCAAGCCGAACGACCCTCGTGGACGAGCAATCCACCAGAACCTCCGGGCACTGTTGGTGACCGCCGCCATTCAACAAGCGGAGTGCTCCGTATCACGACGTCGACTCGTGACCTCGCTCCCCGTCCGGGGAACAAGGACGCAGCAGATGGGGCACTACACCCTGTCATCGCCACAACCACCGATTGTGGCACAAGAAGCCACAACCGCACCTCATCTTGACTTGATGGCCACCTGGTGCCGACCGCCTATCTATGCGTGGCTTGGGCCGAACCAAGACACGCACAGTGTCGGTCAAAGTCCCAGCCCTGATAGCCTAGAACCACGGACCTTTGTCCAACACCCCTAGCAAGCGCCTTTTCTGCCGCGCTTCAATGGGGGCCGCGACAAAGGCAAGGCCAAGCGCCAGGATCAAGACGAAGGCCCCTCCACACAGAGGGGAAAGAAGAACAGAAAGGATCGCCGTCGACCGACCAACTCCTCATTGGCCACCACAGCAGATTACGCAGGCACTCAGCCCCAGCAAGACCCTCCAGGCCACTTCCACGATCTCATGGAGAGTCCGTGCACCAACCACAACTATTCCGTCAACCATCTCTACAAGGACTGCCAGCTCCTCAGGCGCCTGCTGAGGTAGGCCGGTAGGCCAAAGGAAGAAAAAGGCGAGGAGACAACGACCGAAGAAGGGGGCGTAGCGGACAATGATCCAGACAACTGGAGCACGAAGGGATCCGACCAGAAGCCTACCGACTGAAGGACAACAACGACGACGCTCTCTCCGACGACCTTAGAATAGCTATGTCTCTTCTTCTCTTCCTAAGTTTCAGTCTTACCTTTACTTAGCGAACTCTCTCGTAAGAGCACCCCGACCCGAACACTTTTCGGCTTGGGGTGCTCGGAGGCTCCACTAGGGGGCTCTACTACCCCTTTCTTTTTGTTTTTACCCTAAGTACTCTTTTGGTTTTGTATGAAGAAACTCCTTCCTACCTGAACAAAAGGGTAGTTCGTTTCTTTGTTTTACCTTACGTAACTTTGCTTTAGAACATTCCGACTGATCGCACCCCACCTTTTCCTATGGCTACGACCGGCCGAGCCTCGCGGGCCATGCCCCGGGCTCACAAAGTTGCGACCTACGGAACAAACGAGCAGGTACGAGATAGAAAGAAATTTAAAACAAAATTATGCTAAGGGAGAACTAAGGAACGAAAGGGAACAAGCTTCCCCGAATGGAGTAACTCCATCACAAAAACAAAAACCGATTGCAGTCATTAAAATACACACGAACGTTTTACATAGGGGTTCCCCCACGAACTTAAACTTTTTACATTTACTAACTACTTGTATTTAAAAAAAGGTATTAAACCGACCTGGCGGCATCTGCTGACGGCACGACCAACGAAGGCGCAGGCTGCTCGCTCTCCGGTAGCACAACATTTGACCCGGGGTCCCTCGAGGACCAGCTTCCATGCCTGGGCTCGGCCTAGGAAAACAACATATATTCCATGGGACGGCCCAAAAAACTAAAACACAGCAGGCCGGAAGGGTAGTCCAGTCGTCGACCGAAAGGTCTACTCGTAAGAACAGGCGCCCGCTCATCAGCTTCCTCGGTCCACCTCTCCGACCGGAGCACTCGCTTCAGGCACCAGCCGTCTCCAAGCAGTCTCTCCAATCGGAAGGCTTGGCCCAAAACGTTGCTTCCTGCTCCGACCTTGTGACTCCGACCCCGCGACTGGGGCTCGCGGGAAGCCTGCTCATCGCTCTTCTCCAACCGGCGCACTAAGGGCTGACTAGAGCCATCCGACTGGGGGCTCCCCATTCAGAAGGAACCAAAAGACGTGCGGAGAAAGGCAAGGGGCCGCTAGAAACTCCCATAAGGCATCAAGAAGTATTTGCAGGTACCGGCGTCCATCCTTCCTAAAGAAGATATCTCGACCCCCCATGCACATCGGCAACATCCCACCGCGCCATAGGATCTTCGAAGGCACCATCATCTGCAACATCGAACACCACGCCGGCGAATGCGGTGCCCCTCCGCCGAGGCATATAGGGACTACGCCATCATCATCAGCTCCAACCCTGACAACGGCGTTGGGACAGGAGGCGCTTCCCGCTGAAGGAAGGCCACAATAAATGATGGCAAGGTCGATGATGCTCGGTGCCCTCCAGTGCCCCTCCTCCATCGGTGGCGGTGGTGCGCCCACAGCAAGGGCGGCTCGCACCGTCTCATCTACATGGGACGACCTCTAGCTCAACATCACGCTCCGAATTCACAAGCAGACATGTGAGTTGTTCTCTCCCTCGCATCACCCTCTCTTACTCAGGAACCGCCGCATTCGGTGGAAAGGAGGGAGAAGTGGTGGCGGCTCAGAGGCTGGCTAGGAATAGGGCGAGAACTCCTCTCCCCCTCCCTATTTAAAAAAGGGGCACAATAGCGGAGGAAAGGTGAAAGGTTGGGACAGAAAACTCTCTGCCTTCCCCTATTCAATACAAATGCGAAATCAATGCTGACAGAAATCTGAGGGGACGCGCCGAAAACGACGGGACGCGCTCTGGTCGATGGGACGCCGCCTAGTAAGTCAGAACGTCACCCAGGCATGGCCTGCCACTAATGCACCCCGGGCACAAGAACCGAGGCACGCTCACCTGCAGGCAACTCTCTGCTTCCCCAGGCAGGCCCATGGAACAACCTAATGATGGAACCTCCCTCCAGGGGGAGTCCAACGGACCTCCTGGGTTGATCGGGTGGCCCAGGCAAAACAACGAACGAACGACCAATTGAAAGATAAGTACCCCTATTTACTTACTTTGAGTATTAAATTCTTTACTGGGCCTCCGACCCTAGCAACGGCAGGGGCACGAACATCGCTCGGGGGCTACCGAGGGCGCATGTTTGTTTAAACACCCTCTTAGCCTGACCCCTCCTTACGTTTGGGAAACCAAAAGCACGGTGTGTGGGAATACAACGATGAGTACAACTAGACGAACCACCAGACCCTACGCCCCGACGACCACGGTGTTTTTTTTCACCAGCATAATCGCGTTCATAATTCCTCACACTACTAGCCTTAGCTCCCGCCTTCCCAAAAGGAGTTTGGAGGGGTCCGCCTGCAGAACCCCCTTCGGGGGGAAGCTGACAGATCGCTTAAAAGCCAATCGTACGGCTCGGATTGCCACTGAGAAATGGAAACAAAAAATCACGATACTTATGCAGGTTACGCTGGCCTCGTCGCAAACGTTGGACCCGAACCTGGCATGGACATGTCTGGTAGGAGCTTCCCATGGCTCATACCACCAAGGTAACATTACCGACCCCCGATTTCGTCTCGATTAAACTATATGTTAAATTCATGCATTCAAACATTGCATATGCAAACCCTTGCATCTCAACGCTTCGTGTTGTGTCACGAAGCGGTAGCCACCTCATTTAATATGAGCAACGCCTGACCAGGGTTTGAAGGCCGGCCTGCGAAGGGCTCAAGGCCGCCCTGTGTCAAATAGAGCCAGGGGAGAAAAACCAAAATGAGCCCCAGCGGCCTTGCCCGACCCCGTTCAGAAGCGGACAGGGACATCTCAACCTTTCTCGTTCGATTCTAACCTCGAGCCAAATCCATAGAATCTTCATTGAGGAGAGACCAACGGGCCGCCTGAGCCCAACAAACGGCTCAGGCATCTGCCGGGAGGCAGGTTCAGAAGTAGTGGAATGCCACATGAAGGCTCTGCCGACCCCGTCAGCGAATGATGGATCCAGATTCCACACAAACATACCCATTAGTGAGCTCATTGAGCACAACACTCGAGCCATCAAGGCAAGTGTCATCAACTCAGCCCCTCTGGCCGTGGAAACTGAGGATGGGGTAGCGCGCATTCCGTCCGAACATCCCTGTTAGCAAGCTCATAACGCACGGTCACGCAGCAATCATCAAAGTCCTAAGGTAAGGGGTACGAGTAAATACAAACGTAAGTTCGCCTCCCTCGCTCCGGTCTCTAGTAACATCAAACCCTAGCAACCACAAGGGGTTGGATCTCACTCAGGGGCTAATAAAGGTATGGGAACCTCCTTTCTTTTCTTTTTGAGAAAATATTACATTTGACCTCCTCTTCGCATCAAGACCAGGGGCAATTACATTTGACCTCCTCTTCGCATCAAGACCAGAGGCAAGGTTCAGCGGAACAGACTGGTAAGACTGCAAAAGGCCCACGCCCAAACAGCTATGATAATTTTGCTCACCAGCATAATCAAGTTTCCCCTAAAAAACCTCGGGCCCTATGGTCTTAACAAATGGAAGGGTCGATTGTCTAAATCTTTTTCATCACAAAAAGAGAAGGTAAGATCAAAACAAATGAAACGAGACTTACGCAACCATTTCCAGGACACAAAAGCACTGACACTTGTTCACATGTTACAAATAAGTGTTTATCAAACCAATTCCACTAACTACTTCCACGAAGAGAGAACCTCTTCTTTCAGCTTGTCCACCAGGTTCTGCGCAAGGGGAGCCACCGCCTTCTCCATCTCATCTAGCTCAGCGTTTTCATAGATAGGTGCGAAGCCTTGGCTCATCACCCCTAGGTTGATCTCCTGAGCATAATGGGAATGGGCGACAGTGAAGGCCTGGGTGATCCCGAGGCAAAAGGCGCTCTCCTCAAGCTAGCCCACGCGTGCCATGATACCAGCAGCACAGACCGTGAGGGAACCAGCCCCCTCCTCTTGCGTCACCTGTAGGTCATCATAGACTGCTAGGACAGTGGAAGACAGGTGATCATACTCATCACCTTCGACTTGAAGAAGCCCCCGCGCCTCAGCAAGATCGGCGCGTAGACCAGCAGAAACTTCCTCGGCATCCAGTCGTCAGGCCACCTCGACTCCAAGATCCGCCCAGCGTGCCTCGGCCTCCCAACGCGCTTCGTCGCGCTCTCGGATGGCCCGATCAACTACCACAGCATCCTGGTTCGCCTTCTCCTGCAACATCGTGGACCTCTCCTTAGCCTTCAGCTTGAGGTCCCGCTCTGTCTACAGCTCCGCCAGGAGCTCACCGGCCCTAAATAAAATTCCCACGAATGGAATACCACGTTTCCCTTAAAAATATCTAGTTGACAAAAAACCAAGTCTTACGGCCTTACCTACGGAGGGTCAGCGCACCCTCTGGCGAATTGACTCCGACAAAATCGAATATATCCCCTGGGTGACTCTACCCGAATCACCCGGGGGCTACTGTCGGGGACCCAATACCGGGGTACCCAAGGAGGTGGAACTAATAACCATCGAACGTTAAAAACTTCTGGACGAATAAGGGTGCCGCTACATTCCTTGCCTGAATGATGGGAGTTTGGTTCCGCCTCGCCCGACGCCTTTGGGCCAGCTCCACCTTGCCCGAGGGCTAAGGGCTAGTCTCCGCCTCGCCCGAGAGCTTAGCGATTGACTCCACCTTGCCCGACCCCCGAGGGACGGGCTTGGTCTCGCCCGAGGGACGCCCACAGCACTGTTTCTTGCTCCGACCCTGTGACTCCGACCCCATGACCGGGGCTCGTGGGAAGCCTGCTCACCGCTCTTCTCCGACCGGTGCACTGAGGGCCGACCGGAGCCATCTGACCGGGGGCTCCCTGTTTGGAGGGAACCAGAAGACGTGCGGAGAAAGGCAAGGCATGGCTCATAAGTCAAAACCACTATACCAGAGTCCATACCCTATGCCCTGATAGGAAAAGTACTGCTAGGGAACGACAGGATAGATGCTTTAGACCCTTCCAGGCATAGCAGAGCCTAAATAGTGTTGTGGACGTGTGCTCTTCACCCTACAGAGTTGTTGGCACCGCCTTAAGCCCTCGGGCATGGAACCCGATGTAGACATACGACAACCACTACGGTCTAGAAAAAGACTCGCGTCCTCCACAAATGATGGATATGCTATCACCATGATATAATCCCAAGGGAGCGGCACCCGCTTCATGGCCCCTCGGGTCCACCAGATCGGAGTATTCGCTTCAGCCTCCAGACGCCCCCTCTGATCAAAAGGCTTTGTCCATAGCACTGCTTCCTGCTCTGACCCCACGACTCTGACCCCACGACCAGGGCTCGCGGGAAGCCTGCTCACCGCTCTTCTCTTACCAACGCACTGAGGGCCGACTAGAGCCATCCGACCAGGGGCTCCCCGTTCGGAGGGAGCCAGAAGACGTGCGGAGAAAGGCAAGGCATGGCTCATAAGTCAAAACCACTGTACCAGAGTCCATACCCTGTGCGAGGCAGTACTCTGTAGCCATCCTGACATTCTACAGTGGCATCGATAGTATTGTAGCCGATTATCATCCTTTCGCACCCACCGGAATGGACAACAAGGCTTGGTAGACGTGAACAACAAGGCTAGGTAGCGTACGCATCCGAGCCCTCTCACTTGTAAAGCCATCCCCTTCATCTATAAAAGGGGATGTGCTTCCTTCAATGAAGGGACCTACTCTAGACGAACAACACACATCACACACAGTCAAGCTGCTATCAGGCTCTTGACATCCTTTCGACTCTTCCATCAGAGACTTGGGACCAGTCCCACTCTCGACCGTTTGTACCCCCTACTACAAACCATTTTTTGTGCTAATAACACGAGCAGCAACAGACTGGACGTAGGGACATTCAGTCCGAACCAGTAGAAATCTTGTGTCCATTAGCGCACCATCCGGGTCTAACGCGCATAACTATAAATTTACTTGTCGGTGCTTATTCGAAACACTGACACCTTCCCAAGTACCATGCCGCCTCATGGCCTCAGCCACCGCCCACCTGTCCGTTCTGGAGGTGGAAGTTGAGTCTGAGCTACAGCACGCAGTGTAACACCTTAGGTGTTTGGCTTCCACATTTGCACTTGTATTTCATAAACATGAGCATCATTCACCCATTCATGAGTTAGAATTTTATGAAACATGCTTTTGAAACATTGCAACATATTATTACATTCTATGTGTGATTGTTTTAGGAAATGAATAGTGTGTAACCCTACACTCAAGTGCAACATGTGCAACACACTTTAGTGAAACATGGTTAGCTAGTACAATGCCACAAACTCATGAAACATGGTTTTGAAACAGAAGTAACAAAGTCACTTGTTTTTCCTTGTTTCAATACATGTGATGCTTGATTTTGGTGTGACCAATGTGTGGTGTGGCTAATTATTCTCTTAAGCAACTTAGTTATACTTATAATGTCATGAGGAACAATGTTCATGTTGATCATTTTGCCTAATTAGGTTTCCAAGTCATGGTTTGACTATTATGGACCCCTAGAGCTCCTGAGTTTGACTGTTTAAAAAGTATAGCTTAGAGTGTTTGCATGTCTAAGCAACCTAAAGCAAAGTTGTAGCAAATTTTATAAGAAACAAACTTTGTTTAGGAGCCAAGGTAAGGAAATGTGCAGAAAATGCTCTAAAGGGACCCACAAGTCAGTTTTGGGGTTGATTTGGAGACTGAAAAAATTCTAAGTGTTAAATGCATTCACCGATTTCTGTGGCTAACTTTGGCTTGATGTAACTCATGATTCTTTGAGAATTAGCTGATACTTTCTAAAGCAATGTTGTAGCCCTATCATAGCTCTACATGATTGCTTCAAGGAGATTTTGCTAACTCGCCACCGATTAGGAGTTTGAAGGATGGCTTGACTGAATTGATGCTACAGTGCCGACCGAAAATAGAGCCCTGCTACCGCGTGGCCGCCACGTGCCGTGGCCAGCCCGATGCCACTACCTGGTGTCCTCCGCTTGAAGCTGCGTCCTCCTACCCTCCCTGCTCACTCTCATTCACCCTCCTTCGCCTCCTCCACTCATAGCAGCGACAGCGCACCGGCTCCACCATCGACGCTGAGCAAGCGCCATCGCCAATCTCACTTGCCACCTCATAATCACTGCCTCCAGTTAGCCCATAGCTCTACCATCACCTCACCTAGCTCATCCAGCACACCGTTGGGCTGGTGAACCGAGGTAGTGGTCACATTTAGCTTTCTGCCACCGTCCGGACCTCGTCGGAGTGGCGCTCACCGTGGCCAGCACTGCACTGCTCTCCTTTTCCTTCCCTAGCTTCCGTCTTGTCTTCTCTGTCACTCACCAGTGCTTGTGTGATGATGTTACCATCCCCGCCAGTCTGGTCAGGCCGGAATCCAATCACCACATCATCAATTAGATTACTAGCGCCATACGCAGTGCATTCCAACATGACAAATTTTAAACTTAACCAACAAGATACGCATCCTGAAGGGAGCGGATTAAGGTACATTATATGCCAAGTTCGAATTAAAAAGTACATCCAACATCAGTCATAGTACTAAGTCCATTACACCAATGACTGCAAAAGCTTAAACTAGTGAGACTTGCTAACTAACTACTTATTGAAGTGATCGCTGTCCACATCGGAGACGCCCTAGACTTCTTTAGGATCTTCCTCTTCTTCTTTATTTGTAGGTTCAGCTGCATTGGCATCCATCTGCATGTCCTCTTCTTCATCATCGGCCTTAATCACTTGAGGTCCACCCACATTAGGATACCTTGGTATGGGGTAAGGAATAGGAAACAGATGGTTGTTTAGTTGATGACGCTCAACCTGAAGCTCTTCAAGCTGCTCTTGGAGCTCATGCTCCCTTTGAAAAGCATTGTGGTTAGCCATGATCCAGCCCTGACGTCTTTCTTCTACCAACTCTATGGCTGCATCTCTATGACGGGTCACACGATCCAACTCCTGTGCTGCCTCATCTCTCTCTATGGTGAGGTTCATAAGCTGGTTATGAAGCTCGTCTCTCTCGCGTGCTGTTTGCCCCCACTACTGCAGGCGATAATTTGCAATACCCTAAATCTCATCTACTTCTTGTTGAGCTCACCCACATGCCTTCGTCCTACGGCGATACTTGCGGGCACATAACCTAAACTTGTGTTGGGCTACCATTGCCTTGCCAGCTTCTTCTAACACACTAGAAAGGGTGTCCTGCCGGACTCGACAAAGCTTCAAGACGGCCATCATCGCACTCATTCCAGCATTGTCGCTCAGAACACGTTCACCACGGCCTCGAGCCAAGGCCTGGCCAACTTCTTGAATCCACTCAGCCTCAGTAGGAGCCACTCGGGGAATGGATGAAGCTGGTCCACCCACTAACTCATCCCCGAAGCTCTCTGCTATATCCATAAGCACATCAAGGGCAGCAACTTGAGCGGCTTCCCATGGGCTTTGCCCATCACTCTCAATGTTCTACCCATGCCACAACGGTCTTGTGGAGGTCTGTGGCACTATAAAGGTCACAACGTACCATGGTACATCTCCCAATGGCACCGCCTGCCTCCACGTGTAGCGGGGTGCCTCTGGGTGCCCAACTGAGCTTAGCACCCTCCAGAGCAAGGTGGGCATACCGAACTAGTCCAAAAAGGTGCTGCTACCAGTAGGAAACACGGGCGCAGCCATCTGTATCAAAAAGGGATGCAACTCTCGTGAGAGGATTACTTTGTTGAGAGATGGAACTTAATACTTGGAATAAGCAATTATAAGGGAGGGAGTAATGCAATATGAATGATATGAGTGAATATGATGCATGCTCGTTCCGTACGTCCTCACAAACCTAAGAAAATTTAAGTTCTAGCGGGATATACGGTGGCATACATACATTCTCTCAATTAGTGGTAACTAGTCGATCTACACGATGTGTTGTTAGCGTACCTATAGAAAATTTCATTGTAGCCCAACCCAACAAGATATAATGCTAATAATGAAAGTAGTAACTAAGATACTCTCCATATATACATCCCTAGATATATATACTTTGATATCCAAACTACCCGACAGATGTACTATTTGATTTGGGTGCTTCGCATTCTTTTATTAGTCCCGCATTTGCATCCAAGTTTATGCAGAAAACATACACTGTTGAGGGTGAGGGTTATTGTATTAGGGCTGCCAGTGGTACTATCCCAACCAAGCTTGTAGTTGGGGACGTGCAACTTGAGATAGAGGGGCAAGATTATCAGGTTGATCTGGTAGTTTTACCTAGGCTGGGTATCGACGTGATATTAGGAATGAACTAGATGAGCAGTCATGGAGTGCTTATTGATACATCGACTAGAGTAGTCATGCTCAGAGACCCTTGTAATCAGGAAGGTTTTCTAGTACAGCTACCCAGGGACATTAATCTTTCTTGTGCGGCTAATGCGGTGCAAGCAAAGGTTATGGCAGACATCCCTGTCGTGTGTGATTTTCCGGATGTTTTTTTCGATGATTTGCCCGGATTGCCCTCGGATCGAGATGTGGAGTTCAAGATAGAGTTGCTACCTGGTGCAGCGCCCATCTCTAGAAGGCCTTATAGAATGTCTCCCAATGAACTAGCCGAACTTAAGACCCAGTTGAATGAACTTCTAAAGAAAGGTCTTATCCGTCCTAGTTCATCTCCGTGGGGGTGCACAGCTATCTTTGTGAAGAAGAAGGATCAATCCCTATGCATGTGTGTAGATTATAGGCCTTTGAATGCAATAACAATCAAGAATAAGTACCATCTGCCACGCATAGATATCTTATTTGATTAGTTGTCTAAAGCAAAAGTATTTTCCAAGATTGATTTGAGATCTAGTTATCATCAAATCAAAATTCGGCCTGAGGATGTTCCAAAAACTGCATTCTCTACAAGATACGGTCTGTATGAGTATCTTGTTATGTCTTTTGGATTGACCAATGCCCCCGCACACTCCATGTATTTGATGAATTCGGTGTTTATGCCCGAGTTGGACAAATTTGTGGTGGTATTTATAGATGATATCCTGGTCTATTCTGAGAATGAAGAAGATCATGTTGAACATTTGCGAGTGGTTCTCACTAGATTATGGGAACACAAGCTTTATGCAAAGTTCAGCAAGTGTGAATTCTGGCTTCGTGAGGTACCTTTTCTCGGACACGTGTTGTTCGATGGTGGAATTATGGTGGATCCCACCAAAGTGCAAGAAGTGTTGGACTGGAAGGCTCCCATCTCGGTGCACGAGGTTTAGAGTTTTCTAGGATTGGCTGGCTACTATCGTCGCTTCATCCTGGATTTCTCTAAAATAGCCAAGCCTATGACTCAGTTGCTGTAAAAAGACATGAGGTTTGTCTGGACTTCCGAGTGTGATGTGGCTTTTCACACCCTGCGAACTCTTCTAACTTCGGCTCCGGTTTTGGCGCAACCAGATATCGAGAAACCTTTTGATATGTTCTGCGATGCATCAGGTACAGGTTTAGGAGGTGTTCTTATGCAAGAGGGTACAGTCATTGCTTATACCTCTCGCCAACTTTGGAAGCATGAGGTGAACTATCCGACGCATGACTTAGAACTCGCTGCAGTTGTTCATGCTTTGAAGGCTTGGAGACATTATTTGCTCGACAATGTGTGCAACATCTAGACTGATCATAAAAGTCTTAAGTACATCTTCACTCAACCTGAGTTGAATATGCGTCAGAGAAGATGGCTTGAGTTGATCAAGGATTACAACCTCCAAGTGCACTATCACCCTGGCAAGGGAAACATCGTTGCGGATGCCTTAAGCAGGAAATCTTATTGCCACTCTTTGATTGAAAGTGACTTCCATTTGTCAAAACTCCTACATCCTGCAGTCCTTCACAACATCACTGTCAGTTGTACTCTATAGAGTCGAATTATTGAGCTACAGAAGACAGATTCAGGTGTGTTCCACATCAAGCGCAAGATGAAAGAGCAAGAAACCAAGCATTTTTGGGTAGATGAGAATGACGTGTTATGGTTTAAGGATAGGTTAGTGGTTCTGAAGGATAGAGAGCTTAGAAATCAAATCCTATCCGAAGCACATTCCTCGAAATTGTCTATTTATCCTGGTAGTAGCAAAATGTATCATGATTTGAAGCCTCGCTTTTGGTGGACCAAAATGAAGAAAGAGATAGCCGCTTATGTGGCTAGGTGTGACACTTGTTGTCGAGTCAAAGCGGTGCACATGAAAGCTGGATTGCTTCAGCCACTCTTTATTCCAGGTTGGAAATGGGAGGAGATAAGTATGGATTTTATTGTTGGACTCCCTACCACTCAGAGGAATTTTAACTCCATTTGGGTGATTATACACCATCTGACCAAGTCTGCACACTTCATTCCTATCCACATAGATTTCCGTCCAACTAACTATGCAGAGTTGTACTTTAATCAGATAGTCTGACTTCATGGGATACCTCGCACCATTGTCTCTGATAAAGGACCACAGTTCACTGCTCGCTTTTGGGAGCACTTACACAGATTATTAGGAACTAAGTTAGTAAGAAGCTCTGCCTATCATTCGCAAACCAATGGGCAAATTAAACAAGTGGATCAAATCTTAGAAGATATGCTGAGAGCATGTGTCATCTCGGCTAAGGGTTCATGGGAAAAGTGGTTGCCCCTAGCTGAATTCTCTTACAATAATAGTTATCCAGAGAGTATCAAGATGGCACCGTTTGAAGCTTTGTATGGCCGGAAGTGTAGAACCTCGATGAATTGGGTTGAAGCCGGTGAAAGAAGATATTATGGAATTGATTTTTGTTCAAGAAGCTGAAGAACAAGTCCATACTATCCAAACCCATATGGCCGCAGCTCAAGCTAGGCAGAAAAGTTATGTTGATCGTCGTAGAAAACCTATTGAGTTCGAAGTTGGAGACTTTGTTTATCTGAAAGTCTCACCCATGAAGAGTGTCCAATGCTTTGGTGTGAAGTGAAAGCTTGCGCCGAGATATGTTGGTCCGTTTGAAATCATTGAATAAAGTGGTAAGGTAGCATACAAGATTCAATTACCTCCTGAGATGAGTGCTATCTTCAATGTCTTTCATGTATCCCAATTGAAGAAATGTCTTCGCATCCCTGAAGAGAGAGTTCCACTGGGGGATATCGAGTTAAAATATGATTTGACTTTTGAAGAAAAGCCGGTCCGAGTAATCGACACTTGGGAGCGAGTGACTCAGAGTCGGGTGGTCAAGTTTTATAAGGCCATGTGGAGTAATCAGGGTAGTGAACGCGATGCAACGTGGGAAAGAGAAGATTATTTGAGGGACAATTATAAGGAATTCTATCAACAATGGTACGCTTGTCAAATCTCAGGATGAGATTTTTATAAGGGGGAAGGCTGTAACATCTCAGGTGTTTGGCTTCCACATTTGCACTTGCATTTCATAAACATGAGCATCATTCACCCATTCATGAGTTAGAATTGTATGAAACATGCTTTTGAAACATCGCAACATATTGTTACATTCTATGTGTGATTGTTTTAGGAAATGAATGGTGTGTAACCCTACACTCAAGTGCAACATGTGCAACACACTTTAGTGAAACATGGTTAGCTAGTACAATGCCACAAACTCATGAAACATGGTTTTGAAACAGAAGTAACAAAGTCACTTGTTTTTCCTTGTTTCAATACATGTGATGCTTGATTTTGGTGTGACCAATGTGTGGTGTGGCTAATTATTCTCTTAAGCAACTTAGTTATACTTAGAATGTCATGAGGAACAATGTTCATGTTGATCATTTTGCCTAATTAGGTTTCCAAGTCATGGTTTGACTATTATGGACCCCTAGAGCTCTTGAGTTTGACTGTTTAAAAAGTATAGCTTAGATTGTTTGCATGTCTAAGCAACCTAAAGCAAAGTTGTAGCAAATTTTATAAGGAACAAACTTTGTTTAGGAGCCAAGTCATGAAAATGTGCAGAAAATGCTCTAAAGGGACCCACAAGTCAGTTTTGGGGTTGATTTGGAGACTGAAAAATTTCTAAGTGTTAACTGCATTCACTGATTTCTGTGGCTAACTTTGGCTTGATGTAACTCGTGATTCTTTGAGAATTAGCTTATACTTTCTAAAGCAATGTTGTAGCCCTATCATAGCTCTACATGATTGCTTCAAGGAGATTTTGCTAACTCACCATCGATTAGGAGTTTGAAGGTCATCAAGTATCGCTGTCAGGCGTCGATGGCTTGACTGAATCGATGCTACAGTGCCGACCGACAGCAGAGCCCTGCCTCCACGTGGCCACCACATGCCGTGTCTGGCCTGACGCCACTGCCCGGTGTCCTCCGCTTGAAGCCGCGTCCTCCTGCCCTCCCTTCTCACTCTCATTCACCCTCCTTCGCCTCCTCCGCTCATAGTAGCGTGAAAGGTCCTTGTGTGGTTTTGGTAATTGAGTGACAACCTAGGTGGACTAACTGTGTTTATGTAAGATACACAGGTGATTAGTCCACAGGTACATATGTGTGAGCAACATATGCCATGAAGGTGAAAATGGCTTGGAGATGTTGCAAAGCTCACACATATGATGATGAAGGAGCTCATTGCAGATGAGACATGACATTGAGTCATGTGATCAAGGTGGAGAAGATCAAGACAAGACTTGGTTTGATGGACCGGTTGCAAGAGTGAAGGGCAAGTCGGAGGCTTTGGATCGATGGACCGTGTGGCGATGAAGCTTGAGCAAGACTTGGTGTCGATGGACGAAGGCAACGGTGAAAAGCAAGTGAAGTCAAGATCGATGAACCAATATGATCACGTGATGATATGAAGTGGATCATATCATTGTTGATTGTGTTGGTGCATGTGTTGCATCGACATTGGAGGAGATGGAATGGAATGTGCAAGGCAAAGGTATAACCTAGGGCATTTCATTTCACCGGTCATAGGTGTGTAGAGAAGTTTATGACCGGGTTTAGGATAGATGGCTGTACAATCAAGAGGGGCAAACTTGTTTGCATATCAGTCATCTAGTGCCACTCGAGTGATATAACTTTGCATCGTCGCTAGGATTGAGTGGCATGGCAAGTTGAGTGGCTAATCCTTTGAAAAATGATTGTGAAAATGCTAACACACATACACATAGTGGTGTACACTTGGTGGTGTTGGCACATTTATAAAGGAGATGAAGTTGGAGTTGATGTGGATCAACTCGGCGATGGAATAGAGGTGAGAAGGGTTTGAAACTCCACCGGCGCACTAGACAGAAAAGATAGGGTTTCATAGAGTGCACCGGACGCTGGTCACGTGGTGACCGGATGCTGGGTTCCAGTGTCCGGTTAGTGATGGCAGACAACATGCAGGCGTCGGTCATCGACCGGATGCTGGCGCTGGAAGTGATCGGACGCTAACTGTGTGCGTCCGGTCAGGGTGATGTATGGTGACACAGGCAGAGCAGAGAGGCTAGAAGTGACCGGACGCTGGTGCTGCGTCTGATCGCGACCGACCGGACGCGTCCGGTCATATCTGGTACCTTACTGGAAACAACCGGATGCTGGGGTTGCTGTGTCCGGTCAGTTCAAGCTGGAGCGTCCGATCGTCAGATGACCGTTGAGATCGGATGAATAGCGTTTGAAGAAGGGGACATGTGGCGTGCATCGCACGACCAGACGCTGAGGTCCAGCGTCCGGTCAATCGGACTAGAACGTCCGGTCGTCCCGACTTTTGCCCAGTGAATGGGTAACGGCTCTATTTGTACATGGGGTTATAAATAGAGGCCATGGTCAGCCTTGGGCCGCAAGCTGAGCACACTAGAGCCTTGGTGGCTTATGTAGTAGTGCTTGGGAGCCCTCCATCTCGCATATACTTGATAGTGATCATTCGATTGTGTGAGAGAGCGATTCTAGTGCGATTGCATCGTGAGGTTGCATCGAGTGGCACTAGGTGATCGAGTTGCAAGCCGGTGGTGCTTGTTACTCTTGGAGGTTGCCACCTCCTAGACGACTTGGTGGTGGTCTCCGTCGAAGCCTGCGAGAAGCTTGTGCGGTGCTCCGAAGAAGAGCTTTGTGAGGGGCATTGTGCTCGCCCTACGGGAGCCACGAAGAGCAACTCTAGTTGAGCGTGTCATTGAGCTACCCTCACTTTTGGGGTAGGTTCTTGTGGTGCCCGACGTGCGGGCTTGGCGGGTGATGCCAATTAGCCGCCGAACCACCAAGTGTGCGGTCGACACAACGGGGACGTAGCGTGTTGGCAAACACGTGAACCTCGGGAGAAAAATCACCATGTCAACCTTGTTCTTCCCATTGGTTTGCATCCTCGTTACATAAGCTTGTAATTACTTTCATATACATTGTGCTTGTGTAGTTGCTCTTGTAATTAGTTAGCTTGTGTAGCTTACTAGTTACCTTCTTGCTTGTGTAGCATAGAAGTAGCTCCCTTGTGTGGCTAATTTGGTTTGTGTAACCTTGTTAGTCACTTTGCTTAGTTTGTGTAGCTAAGTATTTGCGCTCTCTAATTTAGCATTGGTTGCCTTGTTATTGAGCATTGCTAGTGAGCTTAGTTAGCTTTGTGCTTTTGCTTACTAGCATGTGTAGGAGCTCCCTTGTTGCTTAAAGTACTAGTGGCATAGGTTTGTGTGACCTTGCTCCTAGAATTGGTTAGGTGAGCTCTAGCTAGCCCGGCACCTTTGTTGCTTAATTAGTATCTTTGGAAGGTGCTAGAGGATATAGATAGAGGGGTGTAGTCTTGGCTAGACCGATAGTTCTAATTCCGTACTTATTTCGGTTAGCCGACGCGATTAATTTTAGAAAGGACTATTCACCTCCCCTCTAGTCCGCCATCTCGACCCTACAAGTGGTATCGGAGCTAGGTCTCTCATTTGTGGTCTTCATCGACCCAAGAGGATGGCGTCTAATGGGCTAGATGTTTGTGAGGCACACATTTTTTATGGCACAAACTTTGCACTTTGAAAAAATCACATGCTTGATCATTTTCGTGCAAAGGAACCTAAATTTTGGTGGGTTGTCACAAGTGGTCTCACCCATATCTTGGACCATAGAAATCTCACCAAAGCTCAAAGAGTTCTCTATGAATTTGATGCACATGCTTGTTATTTTCTAATGGATGCTTTAAGCTTTAATTTGATGAAATAAGTAAACATCAGGGGAACCGCTCGTGAGATATGGGAGTCCATCAAGGAAACCTTCGGTGATTCCTCCACATGGGATGATGGCAAATTCAAGAAGGAGGATGAGCCCAAGAAGGAGGTGCATGAGTGTGTTGAGCATAACCACAATTTGGTGATTGTGGAAGATTGCTCCACCTCATGGTCAAGTGATGATGATGATGATCGATCCACTACAAGTTCACTTGACAAGGTTGATGATGATGCCACAAGTGTTGCAAGTGATGATGCTACCCTATGCACACTTGATGGTGATGATAGTTCATGCTCAAGCCATGATAAAGATGCTACTACAAGCTCTCCAACTATATCACCACATTGCTTCATGTCACAAGGTGACACCAAGGTAACAAATGATAATGTGGTTGATCATGTTGATTCATATAATGAGCTTGTTAGTAGACTTGCTAGCATGACCATGTATTTAGATAATGAGAAAACTAAAATATTGAAATTAGAAAATAAAAACTCATTTCTAAAGAACTCTTGTGAAGAACATAAGAAATTACTTGATGCTTATAAATCTTCACATGATGAGCTAAAATTGAATCATGAGACACTACTTGCATCTCATGATGAATTATTAGAACAACATGCTTCTCTCATTAAAATGTTTACAAAGAAACTTAAAAATAATGAGAGCTCATCACATAGATCAAATGATAAATCACAAATTGTTGCTAACCCTTGTGATGTAGGCAAGAAGCATGTATCCATCTCTTGTGATGATTTATTAGAAATGCCATGTTCTTCACAAATAGATGCTTGTTCTACTTCTATGTCTTGTGAGACTAACCTTTTGAAGGAGAACAATGAGCTCAAAAATAAAGTGAAGAATTTGAGCAACAAGTTAGAGAGGTGCTACAACTCAAAAGTCACATTTGAGCATATGTTGAAGACTCAAAGAAACTATGGTGACAAGTGTGGCCTTGGCTTCAAGAAGAAGATGACAAAGGGTGAAAGAAAGAGAGAGAGAAAGATGAAGAAGCTACAACAAAGAAAGCTCTCTCATACCATGTGCTACCGGTGTCATGAAGCGGGACACCTTGCAAATGGTTGCCCTAACATTGAGAAGCTCAAGAATATAAAAGAAGAAGAGAGGCTCAAGCATGTCAAGTGCTTCAAGTGCCGCACTTGGGGTCATCTTACCTCAATGTGCCCAACCAAGCAATTGGTGAAGCAACAAGTAAAGCCTCAACCAAAGCCACAAGTTGAGCAAGAGAAGACACCCCAAGTTCAAATCAAGATCAACCATGAAGATGGTGGTGATTTGATGATAAAGAAGAAGAAAACAAGAAGGGGTGGAAAGGCAAGGCATCCAATGCAAACTCAAGATGCCAAGATGATGAGCAAGAATAAAGATGAGAAGAAAGATTATGCTCACATCAAGTGCTTCAAGTATGGAAGTACAGGACACTTTGCCTCTAAGTGTCCTACCAAGCTTGAGAAAAAGGATCAAGCAATCCATGAGAGGCAAGGCAATGAGAAGCACCACATGAGCAAAGAAGAGAAGGCTTAAGCAAAGAGAAAGTGCTACTCATGCCAGGAAAGGAGACACATGGCACATTCATATCCCCTAGGTGATATTTCTAAGCCTATTTCAATTGTTGATAATAATGTGCTTAGAAAGGATGGTAATGGTACCTCTATGGTTGCTATTGCAAAACATCTCGCTACTCATACTAAGGCGTTGCCTAAGTATGTTGCACCTAACTTGAGAGGACCCAAAATTGTTTGGGTACCATCAAAAAGTGGATGATTGTTTGTAGGTACCATCAGCATTGGAGACTTGATTCAATTAATTTCATATTAATCATCATATGTTGAGTCAAGATATGAAGCCTAGTGCACATCCAAACCCAATGCCAAGTGAAAATTGAGTGAAGTCCAAGTGCTATCAACATACAAGTGCTATAATTCAAGTTGTTGGTAATTCATTGGATATATTTGATGACTTGCAAATAATTGAGTTGAAGCTTGCTAGTTGGATGATCATGAGCTAACCAAGGTATATCTCTTGTTGATCATTTCATTTGGGTGCATATGAGTTGATTGAATTGGATAAATATGCAATGTTGCTTGCTATGAGATGATTGAATGGATAATTGATTAGTAGTCAAGTTTAAATTGATTTATGTTGGATAAGTTCATAAGATGATATTTAGTAAGTGGATTGAATGTATTTATGTCTTGTGAAAGTATTCAAATGAGTTAATTTCAAGTTTGATTCATATTTGATGAAGTATAGCTCAAGTGATTGAAATCTGTCCTATATTGAAAATCTGAGTGAGCTGTGATCTTAGCCATGTTTGAGAAATCAAAACTTATTGGATTGGCATAAAAATTGGTGTACATGCTCTAGACTTATGGTATAAGATGCTGTACAATTTTTATGAGAATTGGATAAGAAATGCTTCGGTTTTGGAGTGGATCTTGTCGGTTATAGTGTAGCAGTTTTCAGCATGTAGCAGTGGTGGAAGAATTGAAATCTAGTAACAATCTAGAAGTCAAATGAATCTCAAATTTTTACAGCTACTAGATAACTTAGTAATGCACACCTCCACCAAATTTCGTGGTATTTGGATTTGTACTTTGGGAAATATGCTTATTCCTTTGAAGGGTACAAAATCTGTCAGAAAAGTGACAAATGTTGGATTGATCTAGAGTCACTTTGATTGAAAGGTCCTCAAGTTGGAAACATGTTTATAAGTAATTGAGGCACCTAAGTTTAGTTTTGAGATGATCTAGAAGCATGACAAGCAAAGAGTATAAGGCTATTTGATTGTGGAGTGTATTTGCACACATTCGGTACTCAAATTGAAAGATCAAGATCAAACTCAAGATGAAGTTGAAGTTTAAGTTTAAGTTCTAGTGACTATTGAAAATCATTTGGTAGAAAGAAAAGGACTTAAACAAGAAGAAAGAAAAAGACTTAAAGAAGTAATCAAGGTTACTCACCAAGTTAAGTCCATCACTTGGATCAATCAAATCAAGTCATTTCAAGTGAGTATCAAGAATGATTCTTGGAGAGAGGTCACTTCTCCCTAGTGTAGGGGCTTGCCGCCTATGTGGTGAACCAAGTGTGGTACTTGGAAGGCTAACATGGAAGTGGTGATCTGAGGAATATTTGAGATGCTTAGTTGAAGCAATCAAAAGGGTTGATCAAGAAAAGCAAGCAACACCCAAAAGAGAGCTAGTCATGATATTTCAAGTGGTATTCTCAAATTGATGCTCTCATGCAAGCAAAGATCAAAAGATAAAGCAAGCCAGCCACAACAAGAAAGTGCACTTGATCATAAGTGGTATTCATTTCATATGGGTGAAGAATGAAATTCAATATAGTATCTATTGGTCTTCACCAAGCTTATAATTGGACTTCACATTGCTATTGGAGTAATGAATTGAAATCTATGTGACTATCCTCTACTCCAACATAGCAAAGGTATCATTGTAATGTGCATGATCATTTTATCCCTTACTAGTATGCGGTTAGTGCATATAGTACATGCTTCATACGATCATGCATAATAAATGAAATGCTTAAATTCATAGCCTGCCACTATTGTTTGAATGATTACTTGATCTAGTGGTTAGTATATGAATTTATTCATAAGCTAGTGAACCCAATTACTTGACTCAATTTGGATTGCTAACAAGTGACAAGTACAACATTGGCAAGATAACCCTTGCAAGAGGTGTGAAGAAGCTTGTCATTGGTTCAAACCGGACTTGGAAGCTTAGGCAAATCAATTTAGTTCAAGTCAATCATAGAAGCTCATGATAGTGATAAGAGTACAAGCACAAGACAACAATGCAAATGGATATCTAGTTTGATTGTTTCAAATGGTATCTAGACTCAAGTATTTTATCAAGAATCTATAAATGATGTCTAGATCAACTCACAAGTGAAATCCTATAAGTGGTACTCATGAAGATAGCAAATGTTCAAGAAATGGTTTTATTGAAAAATCCAACAAGTGGTTCCATACTAAAAGGTTCTTTCAAGTGGTATCACATCTACACATGGTATCAATCATGCAAGACTATGATTCCACAAGTGATCCTCAACTTTAAGTGATCATCAAATAAAGAATGCATCCCTCACCTACAAGAGTTCAAGTGTATCAAATGGATGACCCATGCTATCACATAGGGAAGGTGTCCCACAAATTGATCTCAAGATCAAAAATCTTATGTGTGGTATCTCAAGAAGCTCTACACAATATACAAGTGGTACAAGTTACAAGTGGTATTTACAAATGGTGTCATTCCAATAATCAAGTGATGTCCATAAAAATGCAAGATTCAAGCCCCAACCATCTACCCCAAATGCATACCTTTGCATCAATGAGAAGCACACCTTTTATGGAAATTAATGACAAAGGGGGAGAGATTGTACAAAGATATGAAAGATTTGAGAAAGATTTGAGATTGAGATTGTATAAGGGGGAGAGATAATATATAAAAGCTCAAAGAAGTAGAGGTTGGACATGGACATGGACAAAGAGGGAGCAACATTGAAGAAAAGAGATGGATCAAAATTCTTAGACAAGAGAAGCACACAAGTAGAGGGAGCAAGCTCATGAACTTTGATTGATTGCATTTGATATGTGCATATTCATATGCTTGATTGCATTGCATAAGCTTTCAAATTCAATATGCATGCTTGTGTGGTGTATGCTAGTTGTAGAACTTGAATGATGATTTGATAACTAGCATGCATAGGATGATAGCTAGACACTTGGTATGTTTTTCAAGTAATGCTAGTACCTTGCTTTTAATGTTGATCTCACAAGGTATCTAGTGCTTTTATTTCCAAGTGATATCTAGCTAATCATGGTGCTAAGGATAAACTTAAACGTGCAACTCCGATTGGTACACGCTTCAAAGGTTTATTCTATACACCTTAGCATCATTTTATAGTAATTACTCTCCCACAATTTTAATCTATGCATATGTGCGACCTTCAAATCAAACACTCTAGCACATATGTAGGGGGAGCTAATACTACCATCTCGGGTTTGTGGTACTTATCCAAAATCATTTTCACATGGTAAAATTGCTTGGGCAAGCAACATGAATCCAAAAGAGCTTAATTTCCATATCTTTGTAGAGTTGTCATCAATTACCAAAAAGGGGGAGATTGAAAGGTCCTTGTGTGGTTTTGGTAATTGAGTGACAACCTAGGTGGACTAACTGTGTTTATGTGAGATACACAGGTAATTAGTCCACAGGTACATATGTGTGAGCAACATATGCCATGAAGATGAAAATGGCTCGGAGATGTTGCAAAGCTCACACATGTGATGATGAAGGAGCTCATTGCACATGAGACATGACATTGAGTCATGTGATCAAGGTGGAGAAGATCAAGACAAGACTTGGCTTGATGGACCAGTTGCAAGCATGAAGGGCAAGTCAGAGGCTTTGGAGCGATGGACCGCGTGGCGGTGAAGCTTGAGCAAGACTTGGCGCCGATGGACGAAGGCAACGGTGAAAAGCAAGTGAAGTCAAGATCGATGAACTAATATGATCACGTGATGATATGAAGTGGATCATATCATTGTTGATTGTGTTAGTACATGTGTTGCATCGATATTGGAGGAGATGGAATGGAATGCGCAAGGCAAAGGTATAACCTAGGGCATTTCATTTCACCGGTCATAGGTGTGTAGAGAAGTTTGTGACCGGGTTTAGGATAGATGGCCATACTATCAAGAGGGGCAAACATGTTTGCATATCGGTCATCTAGTGCCACTCGAGTGATCTAACTTTGCATCGTCGCTAGGATTGAGTGGCGTGGCAAGTTGAGTGGCTAATCCTTTGAAAAATGATTGTGAAAATGCTAACACACATACACATAGTGGTGTACACTTGGTGGTGTTGGCACATTTATAAAGGAGATGAAGTTGGAGTTGATGTGGATCAACTCGGCGATGGAACGGAGGTGAGAACGGTTTGAAACTCCACCAGCGCACTAGACAGAAAAGATAGGGTCTCATAGAGTGCACCGAATGCTGGTCATGTGGTGATCAGACGGTGGGTTCCAGCGTCCGGTCAGCGATGGCAGACAACGTGTAGGCGTCGGTCATCCACCAGACGCTGGCGCTGGAAGTGACCGGATGCTAACTGTGTGCGTCCGGTCAGGGTGACGTATGGTGATGTAGGCAGAGCAGAGAAGCTAGAAGTGACCGGACGCTGGTGCTGCGTCCGATCGCGACTGACCAGACACGTCCGGTCATGTTCGGTACCTTACTGGAAACAACAGGACACTGGGGTTGCTGCGTCCGATCAGTTCAAGCTAGAGCGTCCGGTCATCAGATGACCGTTGAGATCGGATGAACATCATTTGAAGAAGGGGACACATGGCGTGCATCGCACGATCGGACGCTGAGGTCTAGCGTCCGGTCGATCGGACTAGAGCGTCCGGTCGTCCCGACTTTTGCCCAGTAAAGGGGTAACGGCTCTATTTATACGTGGGGTTATAAATAGAGGCCATGGTCGGCCTTGGGCCATAAGCTGAGCACACTAGAGCCTTGGTGGCTTATGTAGTAGTGCTTGGGAGCCCTCCTTCTCACATATACTTGATAGTGATCATTCGATTGTGTGAGAGAGCGATTCTAGTGCGATTGCATCATGAGGTTGCATCGAGTGGCACTAGGTGATTGAGTTGCAACCGGTGGTGCTTGTTACTCTTGGAGGTTGCCACCTCCTAGATGGCTTGGTGGTGGTCTCCGTCGAAGTCCACAAGAAGCTTGTGCGGTGCTCTGGAGAAGAGCTTTGTGAGGGGCATTGTGCTCGCCCCGCAGGACCCATGAAGAGCAACTCTAGTTGAGCATGTCATTGAGCTACCCTCACTTTTGGGGTAGGTTCTTGCGGTGCCCGACGTGCGGGCTTGGCGGGTGATGCCAATTAGCCACCGAACCACCAAGTGAGCGGTCGACACAACGGGGACGTAGCGTGTTGGCAAACACGTGAACCTTGGGAGAAAAATCACCGTGTCAACCTTGTTCTTCCCATTGGTTTGCATCCTCGTTACACAAGCTTGTAATTACTTTCATATACATTGTGCTTGTGTAGTTGCTCTTATAATTAGTTAGCTTGTGTAGCTTACTAGTTACCTTCTCGCTTGTGTAGCATAGAAGTAGCTCCCTTGCGTGGCTAATTTGGTTTTGTGTAACCTTGTTAGTCACTTTGCTTAGTTTGTGTAGCTAAGTATTTGCGCTCTCTAATTTAGCATTGGTTGCCTTGTTATTGAGCATTGCTAGTGAGCTTAGTTAGCTTTGTGCTTTTGCTTACTAGCATGTGTAGGAGCTCCCTTGTTGCTTAAAGTACTAGTGGCATAGGTTTGTGTGACCTTGCTCCTAGAATTGGTTATGTGAGCTCTAGCTAGCCCGGCATCTTTGTTGCTTAATTAGTATCTTTGGAAGGTGCTAGAGAACATAGATAGAGGGGTGTAGTCTTGGCTAGACCGATAGTTCTAATTCCGCACTTATTTCGGTTAGCCGACGTGATTAATTTTAGAAAGGACTATTTACCCCCCCCTCTAGTCTGCCATCTTGACCCTACACAGCGGCAGCGCGCCGGCTCCGCCATCGACGCCGAGCAAGCACCGTCGCCAATCTCACTTGCCACCACATAATCACCGCCTCCAGTTAGCCCACAGCTCTGCCGTCACCTCACCTAGCTCGTCCAGCATGCCATTAGGCCAGTGAACCGAGGTAGTGGTCACATTTAGCTTTCCGCCGCCGTCCGGACCTCGCCGGAGTGGCGCTCGTCGTGGCCAGCACTGCACTGCTATCCTTTTCCTTCCCTAGCTTTCGTCTTGTCTTCTCCGTCACTCACCGGTGCTTGTGTGATGATGTTACCATCTCCGCTGGTCCGATCAGGCCGAAACGTGGCCGCGCGTCGCCGTGCGCCATGGCTGTGCCACCGAGCTCCGTGGTCGGGGTGCTTAGGGGTTGGTAGAGAGTGAGGTTAGGGTACCAATCGACGCGGGAGGTCGAGGCGGTCACGTTGGTGCCGTCATCGTCGCCGAAGACGCCGCCATCGGCAAGCTCCACCGGTCCCCGTCGAGCGAACCGCCGTGCTCTGTTTTTCATATCGCTGACATGTGGACCAGCTGACATGTGGACCCCGCCTGTCAGTCACTATGAATTGAAAGCCAATTCAATTATTTACAGTTTTGATGCTATTTTGTAAAATCTATATCTAGAGTTTGGTAGCTCCAAATTGGGTGGTTCCAATTTTGTTAGGATCATAGTGAAGTGTAGTATTTAAGAAAAATATAACATGAACACTTGTAGTGGAAGTTTTGGATGAATTAAATTGAAACTTGAAATGTGTTTTTAAATGCATGCAAACTTGTTTAAATTATATCTTGAGTTCCTGTGCTCCACAAATTATGAAATTTTGTTGGTGAGCTCTTCTTGATGAGTAGAAGATCTGGTAAAAATTTGAGAGTCATTACATATATGGTTTTTGAGTTATAGATTTTCCTTTTATCATTGAATGATCCTTGTGTGAATTTTAGTAATTTATCTATGACTCCAATGACCATAAAATTTATTGGAGAGTGTCCTAGTACCTTAAGGATGCTAGGAAAAATATAAAATCTATTGCTTGACACTTTTCACCAGGGTTTCCTAATTATGTCATTTTAAGCCTTTATGTCTTGTCATTTTTGTGTAGGATGTTATACTTGCTCAAATGATATGAACTTTTTATAGTAGTCTACTTGGATCATGTAGTACCTACTGTAATTTTTGTAGATTAAATGGTGTAGTTTTCATATATGTTTACCATTTCTCCTAATTAATTAAATAAACTAAGAAAGGCATTAAAAGAAATGAATTGGTGGTGAACACTTTGCTTTTTCTGGTGTTCTTGTGATATGTGTGATAAGTGAGTAAAGTTGGTTTTGTCCAATTAATTGTTTGCAACATAAGTTAATAAATATTTTCTTGTATTATGTCTTTCTGGACAGTTCTCAGGACTTTACAAAGTTCCCCATGATATTTTGGTTTGCTGGGAATGTGGTGAATACAAAAGTTGTAGATAACTTATGTATCTAACTCCTGTCAAAATTTGGGGGCATTTGGCTAGTAGTTTAGGAGCTACAGTCGTTCAAAGTTTGATCATAGTTTTGCTTGCTCTCTGTCTTGTTGGACCTGATTATGTGGTTCTGTAAATTCAACTTAGTAAAGTTTGGAATCATGCCTTGAGGTCTGAAAATGAATTGTAGGCAATTTCATAAGCTTTCCAAATTGTCTTGTTGCCTATCATTTTAATTTGTAGATCTCTAGTTATGGTCAGTTTACTGTACCACTATATAAGTTCCTGTTTTTCTAAAATACGAATGATTGTGTGTGTGCTCAGTTGCGATGTTCTTGTTGATTGTTTAGGTGCTAGACTAACTTGAGAACATGCTTAGGTGCAGGTGCTAGGTCCTTAACTGAAGATGAGCAATTGTACATTAGGTTGTATAAATGTGGTAAGTTAAAGTATTTTGAATAGAGCTTAAGTCAGAAAATGCGGACTGCAGTAAGCATGTGCATTCCCCGAGCATTTCTAACTTCGTTCATATGCATCCATGATATTTATCTTGCACATACATGCAATATGTGTACCGGAGGGAGTGACGCTTCTGGAGTTCGAGGGAGCGAGCCAGGAGGAGGAGCCCGAGGTGCAGGAAATCGACGAAGCAGCCGCCGAGGAGGAGTTGCCCAAGTGCCCTGACCACCAACCGTCCTCTTTCCTGAAAGGCAAGCCCCAGAGCATATTAAGTCTCCTATGTTTTTACAAATATCTTGAGTATCTCTTATTGTTGATGATGCATTAAGTATAGGAATTGGTTGGAACCAATTGTTGCATTATATATCTATCCTTGTCCAGGTATCGCACTTGAATCCTATTTAAGTTCAGGAACAGGTTAAATGCTTAGCCATGCTTAGTGCGGTAGAAGTCAGGTGATTCCCTATCACCTGCGAGCTTTAGGATGAGGTGGATCACGATTGGCTATATTTGCTATCATAGAAAAGAACCATGTTAATAATGAATTAAGACCGGGCGGAGTCTTGTGTAGGGTTGGACATAGTGACTCCGTCTATGTCGTTTAAGGACCGATACGTTGTACGTCCTCATGTCATGTTGAACGCAGCCTAACACTTAGCTGGCCGGATAACTCGTTTCGACCGCGAAGCCTAGTAGCTCGACTCAGGCCAGGAACGCGAGTAGTGGCGTGCATTCTGGAGGTAGTAAGGATGTGCGGAGAGCCATTGGCATAAGTCCAAGGCGGGTTAGAGTCCTGAGCAACCTTGGTAGAGTGATTCTCTGAGAATGCCGATCTGTTCGGACTCGCGACTCCTGAATTGTGCCAAAGGTGACTTGTTTGCGACCCTGACGGGGGAAGCAGGGTTTGTGTTTAGGAATACCCCTCCAGCTGGATAGGAATCGATTCGAATCGCCGTCTCTCCCGGATAGTGAGAACTTGACTGAGCAGCGGCAACGTAGATTCAATTAATTTAACGATATGGTTAAATGGATGATGATGAGAATGTTGCCACGATTTATACCTACTATGGTTATTAATGTTTGCATCTTAATCAAATGATTGCTTAGTACAGGAGCTAATATAGATGACATGTTAATGGCTAAAAGTCACTGCTAGTTCAGGTTAAGAGTTGATCATTATTACTCATGCTTTTCCGCAAAAAAAAAGTGTCAGCCAGATCCACTAAATTAAGCTATGCATGATCCTTGGTGTCATTTGTTTTGGTTTCCGACGGGTAAGTCTAGCTGAGTACATTCTTGTACTCAGGGTTTATTCCCTCTTGATGCAGATGACCTTCTATATCAGGGCTTCTGTAAGTATTGTCACCACCCGACGGGTGACGAAGACTAGATCACGGGCATGATCTCTGTTTCTCTTATCCGAATGCTTTTGCGGGTTGTGATCAGCAAACTGGTATTTGTATTTGAACTCGGGTGTGTAAGTTAAACTATTTGCTTCCGCATACTTTACAAGACTTGTTTTGTAATAACGATGACTCTGAGGTGTTGTAACCTAATTGCAAACCGTTTGTGAAATATTGTAACGTATGATATGTTATGTTGAATTACTGTGATCTTGATTGTATGCAAGTTGGTTTAAAATCCTTCGTGGTTTCAGTTGACTACCGGATTTATATAGGCTCAAGTGCAAGAATTTGATCGTTTCGGCGATTGTTTTTGTACTTGTGCTCTTATAAATTGGTCGGTTCTGTGACACGCAGGCACCGTGTGCTTGCCCTGCTGCCCTGGAGACTGAGGCGTTGAGTCGTCGCCACTCGCCACCTGCGTGGGCCATGGGCCTGGACTGGAGTCCAGTCCGAACCGCCCCTCCACCTTCACCTACCCCAGAGCCCTCCGCCGCCGCCGCCGCCTGTGTCTGCCTAGATTCCTCCATCACCGCCTCTGCTGCTGGCAAAAGCAAGGTTCAGGGTTCAAGGTGCTACGAAAATTGTACTCAAAACAGTTGCTTTTAGAAAGAGTAATTTCAGGTTTCACCCGTTTGGTTAACGTTTTACTTTTTGGTAGCAAAAACACCTTCTACAAACTGAACCAAACGCAATCTTACTTAGTAGAATGAAAGGCCGCAGGCACACGTGTTATGCCAATCTTGCACCTCACTTTGTGCTAACAGACCGCAAAGCGTCTGTGGTCACTTTATTAATCTCGAGATCTGTTACATAAGTCTTTTAAAAATACTTATAGAGATAGTGTGTGGCCGTTGTGTTTATAGGAGTGAATTTGCATATATGTATGTAAGCATCCATGTCTTTCTTATTATTTGTAAACTAAGAAAGAAATGTGCTGTATTGCCTTGTAGTTGTATGCCTAACACACGGTTTCATGTGGTTGTAACATCACTAATGTCGATCGGGACGATAGTAAGATTGCACCATATTGTCCTGTAAGACCGATCTCAATAGCAAGTTTCATCTCACGGTTATGAAAAATGCCATGTCGACTTTACATGTTTAGGTTGATAAATGAAACAACCACTCTCAGGACCCGATCTGTAGGTGAAATATGGCACCCGTGAGTTCGATATTGCACCGCACCCATAGGTGTCATTGCCATCCCTAATCCTCGAAGAGACTCACAGGGATGGTTCTCCATCCCCATATTTCCACTCAGTTTTCCATACATGCACGTAGATATCTTTAGAATTTGTGATGTATTTTGTTGTGAAGTTTTGTATATTTTCCACATATTTGTGCTATTAATAATAGTCTATATGCATCTGTTGCAGTTTATCAATTGTGCACCGTGTGCTAAAATTATCGCTTACTTTTATATTTATTTGATTATCATCTATGAGGGTGTTCGGCTGGCTGGTGGCTGGCCAGCCCACTCACGAAACCACTGTTCACGTGAACAGTGTTTCCAGCCAGAACAGTATTTTCTCTTACAACAATCAGTCGGAATAGTATTTTGGCTTATTTTTTTAGTCCTGCCGAACAGGCTCTATATTCCATGATGTATCAATGCGGCCATGCGGAGCAGAGATCTACGCGAAGATTATTCCTTGCTTGGGATGAGGATGGAGATTAAGGCCCCATTTGACTCAGCTGCTTCCGACGCTGGCTCCGCGCTAGTGTTAGAGAAACCACGTATCGTGGATTCTCTCGACTTTATATTTATTTTGTCAGAAAAGAGAAAAATGACGAGACACAGAAACGTCAAACACGCCCTAAATCTCTCACGTGACTTTCGTATCTTTAAAGAATGAGATTAGGAAAACTGAGGCTGTGTTTACTTCCAAAAACTTTTCCAAAAAGTACTACACTAGTCATCACATCGAATCTTGCGATACGTGCAGGGAGCATTAAATGTAGACGAAAAAAAACTAATTGCACAGTTTGGTTAGAAATCGCGAGACGAACGTTTTGAGCCTAATTAGTCCATGATTGAACACTAATTGCCAAATAAAAATGAAAGTGCTACAGTAGCCAAATTCCCAAAATTCACGAACTAAACACAGCCTGAACTAGTACATGGTCCCACCCAAACAAATCAATCACCTCGGCCTAATACCACAGCTAGCAGGCCACTAGGACTAGAGTAGTAGTACTAGTGACTAGTGAGTAGGGATGAAAACGGATCGGATACGGACGGATATCACCGATATTACATTTGTTTTTATATTTCTGTCCGGATTCGGATTCGAATACGGATAGTGTCAATTATGTCGGATAGGATACGATTGGATATCGACATCATAAATATGCGATTTGAGTATTCGGATACGATATGGATACGGATGCGGTATCGGATGTTGGATATCCGAACTCGGATACAGACAGATCTCAACCCCTCTAAACGGATTCGGTTTCGAATACGGTCGGAAAATATCCGTACCGTTTTCATGAGGCACAAGTGTGGGAGCCATCACTCCTCGCTAGCTGCAGCCTGAAGCCGATGGGCCATGGCCGCTGCCCCGACAAAAAAGGCACGAGGCCGACCACGAAGAGCTGAAGGTTCAAGATCGGCAGTAACCAGTAACTGTGGAAACCACGCGCGCAAAGGGCAAGCCGCAAGCAAAAGATTCGTGTCTAAGGCTATCCGCACTCGTCGACCTCCTTTTCCATCTCTTAAAAGGAATATTCTATCCTAGTCATCAAGATTCTCTACTCTATACCTATTTCTCCCGCACCCGTGTTATCTCTATCACATACTCTATACCAACTACTCCATATTTTATTCCCCTCCCTCCCCATTTCTCTCTCTCCCCAACTCTCTCTCTCTCTATCTGCTACAGTACATTTAGCGTGTAAACAGTGAGCCTCTGGAAGTAGCGCTCCACCGGCCGGCCACTACGTGCGCGCACGCGATACAGGCGCGCGGTGCGGGCACGCGCGTATGCCACCGCCTGTGCTGGCCGGTTTGGCGGTCCGTGGTGCGGATAGCCTAAGGCCCTCCAAAATGGAGGGTGATGCCCAAAACTGTTGAAGGTCCACATGAGAGAAGTTGGCATCGATCACTGTTTTGACTCCAGTCGTGGGGCCCACAGAGAAAATAGAAAAAGATGAAAAAGCAAAAGCTAGAACCGGTTCCGTACATGTGCTGGTTCAGCATGTGTGTCAATCTCTCTCCTCCCTCTTCTTATTCTATTTAGTTAGCACCGCTGCTTATACTTGCGTCGCTCCCATTTTTACTGGCATTGGCATCGCCTGCTACGATGACAGAAGCGGTGCCTCAAATTTCTCTCTCCGTTTGAAGCACCACTCCAGCGATACACTGCGGAGGGCCTAACCTGCCCCGAAACTCTGTGGTCAGCAGCAGCGGTCGTGCCGTACATACGGATGTACACCGTGTGCCGTGAGCCCGTGACCATGGTTGGGTCAAAAGTTAAAACCATGGTCTCCCCGATTGGAGACGTTGGCGCTCGGCGGAAGGACCCAAATCGATTGGAGGCTCACGGTCATGGGGCCGTCGTGTGGTTTCTTTGTTTCTCCTTATTCTTTCTTCTTCCTTGAACAGCATTGCTCACCACTGCTGTCATCTCCAGCCAGCGACGTCTTCACCACTCGCCACAATATCCATTTTCTCTCCTACAAGTCCAATACATAGTTTCTCTCTCCCTTCCTGTTCTTTCTATCTCTTGAGCCGCGCTACTCCCTTAGTGTCTCCACCGCCCCCGCCATCGCCTCCGCCCTAACCGGAAATAGAAGAGAACAAAAACACAACCTTCACCTCACTGTCGGCTCTGTCCACCGGATGTCCTTTGTGCTCGTTCAGTGGCGCCCTTCCGCCTCACTCGCTCATCGCCCACAGAACCACTATAGTCGCTGGGGGTGACCGTTGTCACTAGCCCCCTCCCCCCTTCTAAGGTCACTAGGCATGAAGACCTTAGAAAATCTAATACCGTGACCCCAAATTCCCAACGCCACACCATTGTAGCCTCGTCCATCTACCCTGGCCTCCTCCTCGCAACGTGAGCTTCTAGCAGGAATCGATCCATTCTAGATGCCCTGCCCCAACTATTTCCCTTCCGCAATATGCCTACGACGCACCATGCAAAACACATGGTCATTCGTCGGATTCTTCTTTTTTATTTTTAACCTATTTTTAATTGTGTTTTTATAAATAATTGATAAAAACTGATCTGACCAGTTTGGTCGTGCCATGCCAGCCCGTGTGGCACAACCAAATCATGCTGTCATGAAACATGCATTGGCATTTGGTAGTCATGGACTCTAATTGTAAACTGTAATAAATGGATGTGTAATGTATGACTGAGCAAAACCATAACAGGACATGGAAGATATGCAGTTACTTCATAAATGGTGCTTTATATTTGTTGGTATGACTGTATGATATGCCTGATCTTAAATGCTGATGATGTGGTGACAGTGATATACATCAATGTTTTTGCTTAGATCTTAGCATTACCATCTAATTATAAAGTTGATCGATATAGTGGCGAAGCTAGAGCAAATTAGAAAAGGGGTACGCTCACCTTATGGGTGTATAGACATGTGACATAGAAGATGCATATATGGTAGAATTTTAGGTACAACTTCGCCCCTCGATGGATACCGTGTACTATACTACCTACAAGTGTTGAGATTACTACTGTGTTTTCTCAACACGATAAACTTACCTTTCTTGAAATAAAGCCAGTTTGATCTATTAGGGCTAATTGTTAGCTGGCTAATGACTAAACCTAAGTGCTAATTAGTTAATAGTTAGTTGGCTCAAGTTAATTCTGTGTTGTTTTGATACAAGAGCCAATAGAGAAGATAATAAAATTGGTAGAATCATACTAAAAGTCAATTTTGTCCTTGGAATTGTTCCACTCCCTACTTGTGCCATTTTGGAGCCATTAGAGGGGTATGCTTGGTCTCTTCGCCATTGGTTGTTGTTTTTATCCTAAATTGGTTGGGTCTTGCCAACTAGTGAGGGTTAGAGCTAATTGTTAGTCCTCTATTTGGAGAGGTAGTGCTAAATATTATTTAGGGTAATAATTTGCCCTATGTATCAAACAAGGCCTAAGTATGAGCATTCACGGGTAGTTTTGTAGTTTGTTTAGGGCATGGGAACTTGCATGATCCATTCATCTTCTCTAAGTGATATATGGTGCATCTTCGAGAACTAGTCCATGGAAGACCTATGGCCTGTTTCACAAAGCTCTCATAGCAACTTCTGGCAAATGGTTTTCAACAGAGAAATATTCTATATTAGTTCATTGAAATGATTCTCTGAAATAAACTAGGATGTTGTAAGCTAATTAGCTCCTTACGAGTACATGGCTCATAAGTATCATCATGGAAGACAAAAATGACCCCTCCCGGATGGGGGTGGGCTGAGCTGACTAGTCAGAGGTGATATCTACTCGGGGGTCCCTCATCTATTTGATGATATACAAGACATATAGATCGATATATATGTAACTGATTAGTCGGATCTTGTTTGCCTATCAAGACACAATCTACTTCTAATCCTACACCGAGCTACATAAGGCAAGTAAGGAGCTCCCAGGTGGGCACCCTAGACATATCCATTAAGAGGCTCTTAGACCCCTATTAATCCTTGAACTCATTTGCATACCGGCACAATACAGTCACCATCATACACTAGACGTAGAGCGCCATCTAATTGAATCAGCAAATCTAGGTCCTATGTGCAAACCTCTAGGTCTGCTGCGCATAACTATAGTCACAACCGGTGGTACAAACACCATCTCCTGATTCACTCGAAGTACAAAATCACTTTATAAATAGAGTTTATCTTAGGGAGTCATGGAGAATCATTTGTATTAGATAATGACTTTCCATGGACAATCAGTGGAGAAGCTCTACCAAAGCGAGCCTTTCATGGAAAAGCTCAAAGTTTTTTTTGTAACTTGTTACAAATTCAAACTAACTATTATACTGATTCTAATTTACTCAGAATCAAAACTCTTTATTCTTTCGAGAAGTGCTCGGAAGTCGGAATCAAAACTCTAAAAAGATAATTCTAGTCGCGACCGTACTTTTGCCATACTTCCTCGAATTACACGATAGATTACCACTAGACAACAATGCAACTTTACCACATATATATTGTTAAGATATATGTCCGTGCGTTGCACCGGGATCATAAATTTTTGGACTAAACCTCATTATTACTCGGACGCAGACACGTGAGCTCCGAGAATTTCGTATTAGATGGACACATGGATCCGATCAGTGTATTGAAACCAAGTAGGATGCGGACGTGTGAGCTCCGAGCGGAGAATGATTCGTATCGGACGTGGATACATGAGCAAGAGCGAGATTTGATATCACCGGATAGATGATTACTTTAGAGTCTTTTTAGGTGTAGAAGATTAAAAACAAAATCAAAACGATTTATTTAGATCCCAGAAGTTTCGTTCAAAAATTTAGATCCCAGAAGAAAGAAAAAGGAAAGAGAAAAGAGAGAGAAAACGCTGCCACTTCCATCCTCTCCCTCGAAATAAAACAAATCAATCATCGAACATTTGACCGGTCAGACGTCCGTGGAGCCGGCGAACTACACGACCCGGACGACAGCAGCCGATGCCACGGCAGGCGCCGGCCGCCCGCGCCCCATGGTGAACCCGCGCGTGCCGTCGGGCATTCTCGGCCCCTGCGCTGCGTGCCGGGGGCTCGCCGCGAGGCTTTCCAGATGCCCGGGCGCGCCAGTAGCGTGAGCGGAGGAGTGCGGCGTCTGCGGCGGCCTGCCCCGCCCTCTGCCCCATGGCTTCTTGGCGCCGACGTGCTGGTGCTGGTCCTCCTCCTGCTGCTGCTGCCAAGGCGAGTGCATGCGATCGCGCACATCGGTTAGTGGCAGATATGGTCAGGCAGGGACATTACAGAATGTGCGAGGGCGTGGCGTTTCCGCTTACGATGTGGTCAGGAAAGTGCGCCGCCGTCGGGGAGTCGGACGACGAGACCTGCGAACGCGGCGAGCGCTCCTCGTCGGAGGCGGCGAGGTGGTCCAAGTCCGGCCGCTTCAGCCGTGTTGCCGCCTTGGGCTGTGGTGAGTTGAATGGGCGCCGGCATGTCAGTTCAGTGATCAGCTCTGAAATGGGAGTAGAGCTGATGAACAAGGAACGAGCTTCAGTTACCGATCGTCGCAGCACGGGGCGCACACGGAGGCCCTTCCTCCAGTTTCTTTCGTCGTTCAACTTGTCCACCTGACAAGCACAAAAACAGATTCCAATGGCACAAATGAGCAACGAACCGGAGCTGGAAGTAAAACTTCAAGGTTCCATGTCTGGAAACTGGAATTGACTTACTGCTCTGTCGGCTTGGTGTGAGGTCTCGTACTCTATAAGAGCATGCAGCTGTGTCAGAACAGAATAGACAGAACAATTGTCAGATGATGAGATAAAAAGAAAACTGATTTGAAAAACAAAGAAGAGAAATCAAACCCCGGCCCCGGATCAGTATCAAGTACCTTGTTACTGACTAGTGTGTTTGCGTCGGACTTGGGTGATCTTGCAGAGCTGGGTTCTTTCGGATGGCAGATTCTGATGTTTTTCACACTGCAAACTTGTTGTGTGGTGCACACGGTTAAGAGACACTAAAAATAATATATATACAACAAACTGCATGTGGATCGAAGGGGGTTGTGTGTTCTGTTCTGACCTGTCAATGATGCCAAAGATCTTCTCGAGGCTATTTCTAGTGGAATCGTGCGGCAAATTCTCGGCGATGACCATCCGACACTGCATGAGTCAGCAAGGTTTGGTCTTAGTCGGAGGCAGATGAAGCTAACTGTTTCCATTTCAGTAGCTAAAACCTTGTCCTGCTCGGAAGTACTGACCTGCAGCTCTTCTTTGTGTCTCTCGGTGAATGGCTGAGCCCGTCGCACTTTCTTGCCGTCATCGCTGACAACCTGAAGAAAGTATTTCATGATATGATACATGGCTACCACTTGTTTTTTCTCGACCGTGCCATGAGGCACGTTTTTCATTAAGAAGAGGTAGAGTTACAAAAGCGCTACAAATGACGAGAAAGAAGGAGCGGTAATCGGCTGTTACCGCAAACAGACCCACTCAGAAACGCAAGAGAAGAGAAGCAAAAGGTCAAACACAAAGCAAGGAGCAAAGGTAGCAGCACTGGCTTACGAGCTTTTCTGAGGTCCGGAGAGCTGTAACCAGCAGTTGGTTTGTTACCCCCATAGCCTTGATCTTCTTCCAGGATGAGATGACAGATAAAGGAACTGGCCAAACCGTTGAACACACATTTAGTTTTCATTTCATCAGTCCATTATTGGTGTTGTTGGCCCTGTATTTTAGGGACACATGATTTATTTATTTATTTATGTTCCATGTGTGCTAATATATTCATATATAGGATTGAAGAGATAATAACTGTTCTCCACTCACCATAGCCCTCAGGATCCTTGTTCATGATCTTCGTCAAGAAATCATTCGCAACCAAATTAGTGTCACTGAACTGGTACTCAACCTGCACAAGGCCAGAACAATGTAACTGAAGGCCAGCCACTCCAAAAATCAAGAAACAGCATGATCTACACAGATCCGAAAAACACTAGAATAGTCTGACAAGTTACTACTGAAAACATCACTAAGTCATAAATGGCCGCGTCGAAAATTCAGGATGAGAATTCAAAGATCATGTAGCTCCCTGATCTGTTGGCGCGGAGATCACCTACACCGTACTCTCAGCATTTTCAGTTTCAGAAATCTATAGTCCTACACTACTGTATCGGTGATTCGGTATCGAACGATGTATAATGTGCATCAAGGACAAGGAGATCATCTATGGTTTCCGAACCTGCTTGATAATCTTCTGTGCGATGTCGGCCGGACTCGCGCCCTTGGGGTAGCCACTGACGCCGGTAGCTCCAGCGATCTCGCCATGTCCAAAGTCCGGCAGGAAGGACGACGTGGGGTCCGGCTCGGCAAAGAAGTTCCAGTCCGCGCCCACCCTGCCGCCGCCGCTGGAAAGCTGCAGGAACGGACAGTAGTAGCCGGCGGCCGCCGTCGGTGGCACCGGCACGAACTCCCGCGCGTGCACGTTGAGCCTGAACGGCATGGAGCAGCCACTGCTGCCGGCCGACGACGACGCCTTGCTGGAGCTCTCGCAGCCGTCCTCTGCCATTGTTGCCTCTTCCGTCGACGACTGATGCATTAGTGTGTGTGTCTTGCGATCTGAATTGTCTTTGCGATCGAGTGTGGGGCTGTCTCCGTGTGTAAAGCATATGTCGTATTTGACCACTTCTTTACTCAGGGCAATATTCTGTGAGGCGGGAGTGTTTCTAGCGTAGTTTTTTTTTTAATTATTATTAAAAGAAAAGTGACATGAGCTCTGCCTTCCGTTAAAGTAGGGGAGTGTACTAGACTTTTTTGCGGGAGTGTGTGTGTGTGGTGCTTCAACCGTTACATGAAGAGGGAGGTTTTGACCGTTGGCCAAATAACGGCCCTGTTAATTTGCAAGCATGGCAAATTTTTACACCGAATTTTCTAGCGCATAAAAATGCCTCAGAAAGCTACACCTAAACAAATTTTGTTTGGGTAAGAAAAAATAGCAAACCTAAAAACATCGCCATGTTCGCTTGATTGATAAGCCATGGCTGAAAGTACTATTGGTTGATTTATTGTGAGAAAAAAATACTGTTCGTTGGCTGAAAAAATACGGCTTATAAGCCAAACGAACAGGGCGTATAGTTAGCACAAACATTGGCTTGCATGAAAAGTTATCTCTTAATCTAGAGCTAATCTCGTGCACACACTCTATGGGTATGTTTGAGACTGCTATGTTCTATGTTTTTCAGTTCCACTCCATGTTTTTTTACCTAAACAGATATAGCTCAACAAACTTTGCTTTAGAAAAAAGTGGAGTTGTGAGGGAACCTAAAGAGGTGCTCCGATCCCTCCAGGTTTTTGTGGAGCTACTTTACGGGGTAGAGTTTATGAAGCAGTCCCAAATATATCCTTAGATCACGTGAGATTGTCATGTGAGTTATTCATATTATGATTTATTATCCTACATATTAATACTATTATACTGTGGAGGGTGCCGTTATGAAAAATAATAAACGATTCACTCAATACAGGGAGCACGTAGTTTTATGGAAACTGAGGATTCATGCCCATGTTTTAAACTGTGACATGTATATAGCTTTTAAACAATGCATCGTTTTAGGTAAAAAAAGATGAAAAGTATACCAATGATTTCAAAACCATTAACCCTAACAAATCTAAGGCTTTGTTTGGCTGCATACAAATCCACCCTAATCCACGCACCTCAATCCCGTGGATTGGGGTGGATTTGTGTGCAGCTAAACAAGCCCTAAAGATACATCCTCTCTACTTCACCACATTTTCTTTTGCACAATTAGCCATTTGCGGCTATTATCCTGCAATTTAAAAGTATAAACTTTGTCCTAATAACAAATCTAAAGATACACCATCTATTATTCTATTTTATCACATTTTCTTTTGAAAATTGAGCTCTCATCTTAGAAAAGCTTGTTTTTTGCAAGATTTTTTTGACTGTGCCACCACTATCTTGGAATTTAAAAAGTATAAAACTGATTTTAAGGTTCATTGTTAACAATAACAAAGAACACTCCATGAGTCCAGGTGTTTGTGAAGTGTCTGGCTGCAGGTGTAATCAGAGATAATTTGGAACAAAAAGAGGATACACCTGGATCTGCATGCAAAACAAACATAAGTTAGAGCATGACTGCATGACAAGCATTGGATCCAAGTTAGTTCAATCAAATGGACCGAAGGGAGTTAGCCATGGATTGAAGGGCACACACTTCGGACCAACTTACCGGCAACTTTCTTGGGTGTGCCATCTTGAATGTCCAAGTCACAGTGGTGGCGAATCGGAAAGCAGAGGCTGTGACACATAAGTTGCGCGTCTAGACAAAGTCAGACGGCCTGGACTTGCATGCCAAACTTGCTCAACTGCCTTACCAAGCATGCATCCGCCAACAGGGAGCTAATCTGAGATGCACCATATATAGAAAGTTGACACATCCAAAGACCAGACGATCTTGTGTAGACCGGCTTGCCTCACTTCCACAACCTTTATGTGCTCCATATTGTCACATTTGAGGTAGACACGCACGCACACGCTTACTTTTGAATCTCTCCTATTAGTCGTGTTGAGCTTGTCCTGAGATTCTAAAGTCATCTTTGAAGCTTGGTAAAGCTCGTGTATCATTTCACTAGTAGAGAATAGACTTTCGGTTCAGCAAATTAGCCTCGGCTATTAATCCCGAGTCTAAGTTTTTTGGGCTGCAGATGACCTTTAGTGCCGGTTGGTAAGATCAACTCGAACTAAAGGGTCTACATTAGTCCCAGTTGGTATTACCAACCCGGAATAAAGAGCTTTGATTTTTAGTCCCAGTTGGTGTTACGAACCTGAACTAAAGGTCCTCCAATGGACTAGTTCAAAAGGAAAGCATCTCATCCAAGATCACATGTGCTGTGTAGATGGGGTAGAAAGGTACGCGCAAGGTAATACACGAGGTTTTAGGTTTGAATCCTACGAGGGCACCACCAACCGAGGCAGCATTTGCTGTTGGTAATAGTACAGTTAGGCGTCTCTACTCTCATGCTAATAGAGTTCCACCGGAGGCAGCTACTTCTTTTACCATGCGGTTCCATCACTTGGGCCTTGTTTAGATTGAAAAAAATTTCAACCCGATGAATAGTAGCGCTTTCGTCTTATTTGGTAAATATTGTCCAATTGTGGACCAACTAAGCTCAAAAGATTCATCTCGTGATTTCCAACTAAACTGTGCAATTAGTTATTTTTTTACCTACATTTAATGCTCCATGCAAACGGCTAAAAATTGATGTGACGGAGAGAGAGTGAAAAAACTTGAAATTTTGAGTGTATCTAAACAAGGCCTCGCCTTTTCTCTCTCCCATCTGTTTTTCCTTCTCTGCTTTTTCTTGTGAACCACACGCTCTCTCTCTCTCCTAAGCTACGGCAGCCTGCAGAAGAACTATGGTCTGCGAGCCACCACTTTATCTTCGGTGGCATCCAAGACTAGGTGGCCTGACCAGCTGAGTCACCGCGTTAGGCACACCTGAGGCACAGGTGTGTGAGGCATTATTTATTTTAAGGCTTAATCTTTAGCCTGCGTTTAAATTAATTGGGACTAAATAGATAAACCTTTAGTCCTGGATTATTAGTCTCAGTTGGGAAACCGAAGCTAAAGGTCTTTCTCAACCGGGATTAAAGCCACGTTGTGTACCCGTATTTACTACTCCTCTGATAATACTTTTTAGTATTTCAATCAAGGACTCTCCTTTATTTATCTTGATCAAAGTTTTACTTCTTGCTTTACTTTACTTTACTCATTTTCGTTGCTTACGAGGTTCTCACTGTAGGCTAGTTGATTTGGACCCTTGCTATCCACCACTAGATTAAAAGGAGCCTTTATTTATATCTTGATCGGTGAAAGAGTTATGTGCTTAGTTAAAGCCTTAAAGGTGTATTGCTTAGAATCCACCACTATATCAAGTTAGTGTATCTTAGGCCTGTTTGTTTGGGTTTTTGGAAGCTTTTGGACCTCAGCTTTTGAATCTTTCAAAAGTCAAAAGGTTCCTAGAAGCCAAAAGCCAGAAGCTCATTATTGAGTTTCTGGGCTTTTGGCTATGCGAGCCGTTTGACTCTTAAAAAGTCCAAAAACTAGTGGTATAAAAGTTGACAAAAGCCCAAAACAAACGGACTAGTATCGTTGTCCTCCGAACTCGCTACCTCACTCAAGTTATCTTCTGGATCTCCTTTTGTGTCAACCCCTTTATGTAATTTTTATCTTACCCCTCTATAGTGCCTGTGTAGTTCCCAAAATTTTGCAAAAATTTTCAAGATTCCCCGTCACATCGAATCTTTGGACGCATGCATGAAGCATTAAATATAAATAAAAAATAAAACTAATTACACAGTTTAGACGAAATTCACGAGACGAATCTTTTAAGCCTAATTAGACTATGATTGGACACTAATTGCCAAATAACAACGAAAGAGCTACAATACTATTTCCCAAAAAAATTCGCCAACTAAACACTACCATAGTTTGGATGGTATTATATATATAAATTAGTGACGATTTTTCCTTTTATCTCTGAATATTCTTTACTTACTTTCCGTGGAAAATTTCAGTACTCTAGAATATTCACTAATGAAATGCTATAGTAATATTCTGTACATTGTGAAATCATTAACTTTCTTGTTATGGTGTATAAGAAATGCCAAACCGAGCATAGAGGGGCACAAGCGTGGAGATGGCTAGGGTTAAGGGTACTAGGCATGATCTTGTGAGGCATTGTCATAGGACAATTTGCTAGGCTCTAGCCCTGAGGACTATTGTGGGCTAGGGTGGGCTATATGCCAATGCAATGCTGATGTTAGGTGGTGGGTTTTTTTGCTCTAAAAATAACTGGAAGATGCTAAAAAATATTTTGGTTTTTGTTTTTATTATATTAGACTTTTATACCAATTTTGTTTCTATTATTTTAGTTATTATTTACCATTTCTGCTTAGGATAAACAAAAATGATTTCAGAAAATATTGTTTTCCCTTTCTAGCCCTAACCACTACAATATGTATGACTCAACAAACAATTGTCACCCTTTGCCTTCCTTGCAGTTTGCTCACCAGTTCAGGTGTGATCTAAAATAGAAAAAAATTCTCCTCACGTCCTTTAACTATTAGGATATTTGCACTCCTCAAACTTTTGGAACCGGGTGTTTTTAATACTTGGTTGTTTTTAGGCTATGTTTGATTTAGCTTGTGGGAAGTGCTTCTTCTGCTAAAAAGTAGAACGCCAACGAGAAAGAACTAGATGTTGTTTTTTCAAAAACAATTACTTTCACGTAGCATAATTTTCGCAGCACCTTGGACCTTGTTTTTCCTTTAGCTTCCTGCTTTTTCAAATGCGTAGAAATAGAGAAACGTTTTACAACTGTAACTGTTTTAATATGAAAGATAAAAAGAAAAGATAAGTTTTATAGTTGTTTTTAAAAGACATCTTATAATTTTTTACAGCAAATAACCCCCGTTAGTTTTTTCACAGCTCACGGTTTACCAGATAATCTCCATCCTGTGAGTCTCCGTGGCTCCGTCTCTTCCTCTCTTTCTGGACGGAAAATAGTTTGGTTCTCCAGCAGTTAAGCTAGGCCGAAATCAATGCTGCTGGACAGCTCGACGAGTGACTTTTGCCACACTGCCGGGGCGGCGCATGTGCGCAAAGCCCGGAGCCCGGCGGCCTTCTTCCCCCACGCCATCCGGCACTGCCACCGGCTGCTCCCCCAAAGCCCGAGGCCTCTTCACCAATGCCGGCCCCGCCGGCCGCACCGCCGGCGCCACCGGCCGCTCCCTGGCGCCGGCACGCTCCGGCGGCGGCCTCCTCCACTCCCAAAACCGTCCTGCTCCTCCTCCCGATCCTCCTGCTGCTCCTCTTCGTGCTCTCCAAAGCGCCGGATCTAACTTTCTCCACCACCACCTCCTCCCGCGCCGCCACGGCCGCTGCCTCCTCTTCCAGCCACCTTCCAGGCGACCTCCGCTCCTTTGACTGCTACGCCTCGCCGCAGGCTTTCCCGGTCGTGGCCAACCTTGTGGAGGGCGTGCCCTACCCCTTCCTCTACTCGCTCGCCGACATGGGCACCCTCCCCGACCACCCCCACAAGAACATCGCTCGCCTTCTCAAGGGCAAGCGCTTCCGCAAGCCCGACATCTCCGGGACCATCCAGGAGCTGCTCGGCGGGGAGGTGGGGAGGGGGGAACCTTCCGGTGGTTTGGTGGTGGACGTGGGGGCCAATGTCGGCATGGCATCATTCGCGGCCGCCGTGATGGGGTTCCGGGTGCTGGCAATCTGGCATTCGAGCCCGTGTTCGAGAACCTGCAGCGGATCTGCGACGGGGTGTACCTCAACCGGGTGCAGGACCGCGTTGTGGTGTATCACGCGGCAGCTTCTGATCGAGTTGGGACTATTACGATGCACCAGGTACTGGTTCTGATCATAGTTTGATTTTCTTTAACCGATTAATTCATCGTTGCAACTTTGTGTATCACTGTTATAGTTGCTAAATGCAGCCATTTAGAATTGGAAAGTGCTATGTTCTTTTACCTTCTTATCAATCAACGAACATTTTTTGCATACTGGTCTCTATGTATGGCACTTTGACCATGTTATTAGCAGAACAAGCTCGCATGGATGTCATTGTAATTAGTGTTCGGAATTGTAACCAAGCCCCCCCATGGGTTCTATACCCGATTCATAACTAGAAAGCTTCTCTGGCCCTTCACTAACCGTGGCTAAAAGTCCTGAAATCCAAAATACCAAAATAGGAATAAGGTTTGCTATTATTAGAAATGTCCAAAAAATATCATATCCGTGAAGCAGAAACATAAGGGTATGTACAATCTGTGAACGCTTAAATGGGGCTCTTAAAGAAAGAGAATAATCAAACAATTGTGTAAGAGCCTTAACCTACAATGGAAAAAGCTAAACCTACATGCTAATGTGCTTATCCATCCTTAAAACCGTCACTTTTTAAACTATAAAATCACCAAGCGCCGGCTGCTTATTTGAGCGTCAATGTCACTGCTAAGCGCCTGGCCACATGTACACGGTGGCAAAACAATAAAATAAAATGCAGAACCTCTGATTAGCGTCACCGCCGCCCCAAGCGCCGGCGTTGTACCTGGTGTAAATGTACTCCCATTAATGTGGAATAGGCGGAACTGATTTAGTCAATTCAATTTGACATTGTCAATTTATCCAGAACTTCTCTTTTCCTCGGTGAAGCAAGAATCTGTTTTGCTCAAACCAAAGGCAAGGAGCGCTTAATTTAGCCTTTGGTTCTTTTGTGATATGTCTTCCTTAAGGAACAAGCTTACATGGAAAATCAGTATTACTTGTCCAATCTCATACTGATAAACTTTAATATTGTTAAAGCAACACAATGAACTTTTCATTATAGGATTACTATTTTTCGCAGAAATTTATAGCCTTGTATATTTTTTTGAACATTCATGTACAACCATGATTGATTGATTGCCACTATCACATATCTGAAATTAGGCAAGACATAAGTGCATAAACAAAATCTGCATGCATGTAAGACATTACAGTTTGGCAATTATTCTGATCCTTAGTTTTACAAGAGATATTTACATAATCTAGAAATCTCAAATTGTTTTCTATGTGTCTGTGCTTCTGTTTTGCCTTTGTCCACTACTTATTGCATATTCTGGTAATCTAGGTGATTGGTCGACTTGACAACAGTGCTATATCTGCAATTGGTGCAAAGTTAGCATTCAAGTCTAATGCAGAAATTGCTGTTGAAGTTTCCACAATTCCACTGGATGAAGTTGTTCCAGATACTGAGAGAGTTCTTATGATCAAAGTTGATGTTCAAGGCTGGGAGTACCACGTACTGAGAGGTGCATCAAAATTGCTTTCAAGGAGGAAAGGTGAAGCTCCCTACCTTATATATGAAGAAGATGAACACCTGCTGCAGGCTAGCAACAGCAGTGCACAGGAGATAAGGGCATTTCTCACTAGTGTTGGTAACAATCACTGTACAAGGCATGGAAATGATGCTCACTGTACAAAGGAATAGACAAATTTGTTTCTGACTGTTGCTCTTATGCTCCTAAGCTTGGGTTGTATATGAACTGCGAAGAATCAATTGAGTTCTGGCAGTTTTGCCCCTTTGTTACTTAGCAAGGCCAGATGTTTAGACATGTCATGTGCCCAATAGTTGTGTTGCATCGAGTTCCATGGTATCCCTTTGCTTTAACTTTTAGGTTAGTTTGTTGGTTGCTGGACCTTTTGTTATTACTGCCTCTGGTAGGGAAAAGATGCCGTTCCTACTGGAGTTAGCAATTGAGTTAACTGACCATTTGCTGTCAGAAGCGACGTCTTTACCTGACCGGAGGGAGTGTATGTTATAGATACTTGGTATAAGTAACATCAATATTTGTGCATGCGCTGGGCATCTTGAATCTTAATGACATTTCCAGATACTAGTGCAGTTTTTTATTCTGATCTTGGAATGTATGCTTAGTACTGAATATCATTACATATATGCTTCAGTTTATCCTGTGTTCTGAGAAGCATCTAGGATTTTTTTTTGTTGTTGAACAGCCAAATTAATTTATTTTAACTCAGTTTTTGGGTTACCTTGCATATTTCCTTTCAGTTGTAGTTTACCTACTTAAGTTTTTAACATGGTTACTTCGAATGAGATTTGACATAACTTTTAACTGTAATGCTAAGATCTTACAAACAAGAGATATTTGGTTAAAAAATAACAAGCTGAAGCTAATTCTACCATTTTCGGAAGTACTGTGATAGTTTCGCTAGTAGTACTTTGGAGTTAAATTAATATTGTTTCCATATAGAATTCTTTGGAAAACAAATTTCCTTTCCGAAAATTAACGTTACATCAACATCTATCCATATTGGATCATAGGTTTCAGATTGAAAATACACTATCTTCCTCTTTCCAATCTCTACAAAATTTCACCATCTATTTCAATCCAAGGGATGTGTGCAATCTTTGGCCAGTCAACTCCATATTCTTTTCTGAGCCTTTCCTTGAGCAGTGGGTGACAGAGTGCAACTTCAATCTTCCTAACTGATAGAGGCAGTGGTTCCTCTGTCAGTGATTCCAACGCAGGGCAGTTCCATAAGACCAACTTATCCAGGGATTGCATGCTGGACAGAGTGGAAGGAAGTGATCGCAGAGTGTTGCAACCAGATATACATAAGCTCTGGAGTGACTTTAGCTGTAGGAGGATATCATCATCGTCTGCACTGAAGGAGGTTATCTCTGAGCAATCTTGGATGTCTAGGCTCTCAATGAGCTCAAGCCTATCTTCTAAAAGAGAACACCTTAGTATTGTCATTTGATCAGTGATAATGCTTCTAAGTGACCTAAACCTTGCAATTATTTCTGTGTTCATTTGTGCAGATAATCTGGCAAGTAACAAGGGGCAATTGAATATGCAAAGAGATGAGACACTGGACCTGCGTGCCGACTTTACATCATGGTGGTATGGCACCCAATACCCTTTCCCTGCAATTGTTATCTCTGTAAGGTTAGGAGGTACTGGAGGCAGCGCTTTGAGCTTATTGCAGTCCTTGATCACAACGTTCTGTAGATTCCTCATTGTCTGGTCACTCCATAACCACTCATTGAGTTCTGGCATGTCATCAAGCACCAGCTCTTCTAGTGACTGGAATGTCTCCATTTGGCTGCCACTGCCATATGCCTCTGGGCCTATCTGCCTCAACATTTTCAAACGCTGCAACCAGATTATTCGGATGGAGGGAAGCTGACCAAGTGGTGGAAGCTGCTCCCATGCATTGCAGCCACTTAGGAAAATAAGCTCAAGATTGCTTAGCCATTCGTTCTCAAGCCAATTAGGGGATTTGACTCCCATCCAACCCACGATGTCTAGTCTCTTTAGATTTTCGTGCGGTTGGAGAGCTTCTAGCACATCCTCTTCCCTATTTCCATTTACCTCATCTCGATCAGATGCCCACATTAACTGCAGCACAGAGAGCTGGCGTTTCTTGCAAAGCATGGCTTCCTTTGCCTCATTTGGAGCATCAATATTCTCAAGGTTTCTGATCTGTAGGGATCCTTGGAGTTCTAGTAGGTACCCAAGCTGAACTATACTTTGTGTTCTCTCTCTGGTAACCTTGAAAGTTGGCAACCTCTGAAGGTATTTCAGCCTGCCAATGTCTGTTATGGCTGAAATAATCTGATTAGCTGCTGTGAGATGTCGTAGATTGACCAAGTTGTTCATTCTGGAAGGCAATTTTCCAAGCCTGCAACCTGATAAATTCAGAACCTGTAGGTGGTAGAGTTTGCACAAGAATTCTGGTACTGTGACGATGGTAGTAGATGAGATATTTAGGTATCGGAGATGCACACAATTTGATATGCTATCAGGAAGTCTGTCCATCATGCACAGGGATAAATCCAACACACGGAGGCTTCTTATGTTATTGAGAGCCACTGGAGGGATGGAATCATTGATTGGAGCCACTGTTCTGCTAGGGAGGAAAATGAGAGTGCGTAGATTCTTGTATGGGATTGTGTCATCAAGTGCTGAAAGGCTATCTAGATGTACGGATAGATGGCGTACTGACGATGGGATTCTTGTCCATTCATCACCTCCTATTCTGAAGCATTCTTCAGCTGCAACTGATTTTGCAAGCTCATAAATTACAGGTGGTATCACATAATAGCTTACAAATTCTTTCTTCTGTATCGTGAAGAATGACTTATTACGTAGATCATTTATGTATTCTTTCCCAATGTCCTCCAATCTCCTGCAACCATCTGGGTGCACAAAACCTTGTGCTAACCACAGCAGAATCAGCTGCTCCGCTTCAAATTCCCAGTTTCTGGGGAAGATGCTGCAATATGCAAAGCATTGTTTCAGGTGTGGTGGCAGATTGTCATAGCTTGTTCGTAGAATTGGCATGATTTCCTCCCATACTGCATTTCTTTGCAAGACTTGTTTCCACTCCTCTACACTGTGTTTACATTTCAGGTGTCCAGCTACCACCTTTGCGGCAAGAGGAAGACCACTGAGTGTCTCAGCAATTTTCCTTCCAATGTTCTCCAATTTTGAGTTGATGGTATGTTCTGTCTCATCAAACACAGAAGTCTTTACTAGGGACCAACAGTCATTAACTTGCAAGGTCTCCAAACTAATTATATAGGATGATTGCAGCATCTCTGCTACTATACTTGACCGAGTTGTCAGAAGTATCTTGCTCCCATTTGCTCTGTCCTTTAGAGGGGCTAGCAGCTTCTGCCAGTTCTCTTGTTCTATTGCTATTGTTCTGTTGTCATTGTTCCAAACATCATCTAAGACAAGGAGGAACCGTTTTGAAGCAAGCCTTGCCTTCAGTGCGGCTTGAAGTCTATTGAAATTTGTTATGCCACCATGCCTAAACCGACTGCTGGAAGCTGACTCCAGCATTTCTTTTGTGATCCTCAACTCGTCCAAGAGACAAGTAACACAGATCCACATTCTCACATCAAAGTTCTCTGTTATTCTAGCGTTGCTGTACACATGCTGTGCTAGAGCAGTCTTACCTATGCCACCTACCCCAACAATAGAGACAACAGAGACTGGGATCTCGACCTGAGAACTTATCAGAGCGGTTACCAGCTGTTGGGCTTCGAATTCCCGACCGATGAGTTTCCCGTGGGGTATTGAGCTTGTCATGATGTTGTGATTGCTGCTTCTGATGTTCCTGGGTAGGCTGACTACTTCACTAACTCCATTTGTAACCTGCTCAATACGCTCCAATAGATTTACCATCTTATTCTTTATCCTTGTTGATCTATCCCAACATGGTTCCAGGCTAGAAGGGGTACCTTGGTTGTGAAACCGGGAGAGCATGAAGGCGCTGATTGGGCTACTGCTGCTCTCGTTTGCACTTGATTCTTCCATTTCATGATGGAGACGGTTGTACTCAAGCTTGTCTAGGAGATCCTCTGCATGATACATGACATCTCGGAGCTCTCGCATCCAAGGAAGAGAGCTGTAGGAGAGTGTCGGCACCAGCTCAGCACCATGGAGAAGTGACTGCGTGCGAAGCAAAGCAACACGAAGCCTGTCCAGCTCATGCTCGATGCCACAGTCGGCCGCCCATCGCCGGAGCTGGTAGGACAGGTACTTGTCGAAGATAACTTGGATGAACCAACCACCTACAGCCAAGTAGCTGGAGATATCCATATTGGCAATTAGTACGGAGCTGCGGACGCCCGACAGAGGCGCGGACGGAGCTGCGGACACCGGCGAGGGGCGCGGACGGAGCTGCGGACGCCGGCGAGGGAGATCCAGAGGCAGGCCGGCGGCGGCTGCGAGAGAGAGCAGCGGGAGCAGAGAGAGCAGCGGCTGCGAGAGAGAGAAGCGGGAGCTGGAAATGCGGCTGCAACTCCCACTAGGTCACTCACTCACTCCTCTTCTTCTTACCCTAATGGGCTAGTAGCCAGGTGGGCCGAATTCTTTAGCCGGGCCAAATTCTCCCTCCCCCGAACTAGTCGTCCGGTTAGTCTGATCGGACGACTAATCGTGATTAGTTGCAACTTATCGGACGATAAGTTTTCTAATCGGTCTAAACTAATCGAGGGCCCTTATCGAGCACCTGGTTACGATAAGGATGACTAATCACGATTGATTAGTCGTCCGATCTGAAAACATTGGCAATTACTGAGCTTGCTATCCATTCTTAAGACCAATAGTCTCATATATGCTGCTAGATACCAGGTCGAAGTCTTCCAAAAGTCTTTGAAGAAACTTCTACACCATATGTTAATGGGCTACCTTTATAATTTGAAAGGGACACATTTGTCAGCTTTAATCATTTGTTGGTTCCTTTATGAACCTCAATGCACCCTTTTCAACTGACCTACATTATCGGTGGTTAGAGACTTAAATTTCTAAGTTCTAGACTTTGTTTGGATCTCATGTAAGGCTCTGTACCTAGAAAGCATAGATAGAGCGTCTATATTTTCAACGTCCTTTGGCTGGATTCGTAGATTACAGTTTGTACTGAGTTTTGGTGTGAAGAATAAGCAAAGATGTTTTTGGTCGTCACATCAGTTTCCAGGAGATTCCAATCAACTCTGGGTTAGCTAGGCCCATTTGGGGCCACCCATCATTTTGTTCTTAGAGATCCTGCTACTTTTGTTTAACCAAATACACAGGCTGGTTTAGATGTTGGAGAGCGCACAGGTTCAAGGAGGGTTGATATTTAGTCTCCATATGTTATCTGGTCTTGTTAAGCCCTTGGTCATAGCTGGATTGGTTCTGTCTTCAGTTCTGAAACTTCGATCGCTAAATGCTGGCAGGCTGCCTCTGTAACGCTTGTAGATCCATCAATGAACAGAGGAAACACAAGAGAGGTTTTCTCTTTTTGTGAGCATAATAGTAATAACTAGTTGAATACCCTGTGCGTTGCTGGGGGATTTTAGGACACCCATTTTGAAGTTGATTATGCTGAAGGATCAAACTATGAACAGCCTGTTCGGCAGCCTGTAACTGCCTGTATCTGGCTTGGTTTATCAGCCAACCAACAATGTTTTTCTCTCACACCAAACCATTTAGCAGTACTTCAGCCCATGGCTTATAAGCCAATCCAGCCGAAACGAACAGGCTGGAAGTTGCAGCCAATTTTATAACACTGCAAATAAGGCATGGTTTGGTATGCTTGTATATAAGATATGCTTAAATATCAAAGTCGATGTACATATAAATACCCTGTTCATTTGGCTTATAAGCCGTACTTTTTCAGCCAACGAACAATATTTTTCTCTTACAACAAATTAGCCAACAGTACTTTCAGACATGGCTTATCAGCCAAGCGAACAGGACAAAAGAAGTTCAAGCTGATGAAACACGTAAAAAGAGGAAGCACAATATGGGAGGCAAGTGATTTTTGACTTTTTATTGACTCTTTTGGATAAGTGAAGTTTCTGCAAATAAAAAAAAGATAACAAGTGTGAGCAAAGTAGGTGTGTCAAACATAGATAAGTGGAAAGAAAAAATTTTGTTTAATATTTTTAGTACCTATGTTTCATTGGTTGCAAGTAGATCTTTTGAATTTGTTATGGATTGTCCAGCATCGTGATCTACATTACTGTAGGAATAACAGGATGTTAGGAATGCCTGTGAAAAAAAAGGGTTATTTTGATCACGCCATTATAATTTTTCGAGTTCGGAGATACGCATTACAAATCGTCTATTTGAAGAACTGCCATTATAATTCTATCTCCTCCTCGTCTATGTCATTTTCTACACCTCAAACGTATATGGGCCCACTGCTAGACATGTATTTGTACACGAACGCGTAGAAGAACCGTACCGGCCCACTGGACGCGCACGGCAGCTTCCGCGACGCCCTGGTCGCGCTCGTCGCGCTGCGCAGGGAGCGGCTCCGGCTGGCGTTGGCCGCGCGCACGGGACGTCCCGCGGGTCGCGTCCTCGGCGTGCGCCATGGTCGCCAAGACACCGCCCGCCAACCTCCCCATAGACGCGGCGGCCATCGCCGCCGCCGCCGTCGACGCGGCCGCGGTGGTCTTCTCCGGCCATGCCTTCGTCGACCGGGATGGCCGTCTTCTCCGAGGCAGGACACCGCCGAAGGCCACGGCGCCACATCCGAGAGGACATGGTGCGGATTAGCCGGTCTGGAATTGGGTCGTCGGAGCTAACCTGCGACTGCATGATGCGACGGATGGATCCTCGTGGTTTCTCAGTGTCTGATGCTGGAGGCACATGTATGTAATCGATCTGCTTGGAGAACGAACCAGATAATTATGATGGTGAAAGCAATGCAAAGGAAGGATAGAGCCAAAAGAATAGCCAACCCGAATTTTGTTAAAATTGGAGGATTTCGAAATGCAGGGTCATGTGTTCATTCGTTGTGCATGCATATGCATATGGAATCGCAGAACGAACTTGTTATTGCCGGACACGTCCGTCGTCACGATGAGGAAGGCAGCGGCGCGGCCACGGCGACGGCGGCCTGTGGTCCCCGCGGCCGAGCAACGCGCCCCCGACGCCTGCCTGCCTCCAATGCAAGAGCCAACCAACCTGCGTGTCTGCTTGCTATTCTCGCACGTACGACTCCTGGCGCACGGGAATACAGGATCTAGCCAGGTTCTAGGATCAGATGAGTCGTTTCCCGCGCTCATGCTCGCATCCCGCCATGGAGGCAGCCGCTCACGCTCCTTCGACTCTCCGGCCGCGACCCTCCAAGATGTTGTCCAATCGCCGCCACGGGCGACATGCAGCGCCATGCCGGCCGCTTTGCATTGGGCGAGCGCCCTGGCCACGCCTCGCTGGGCAGCCATGGCGGTCTCTCCCCCGCAGGTGTTGCCGCTGCCGCGAGGCTCGATCCTGGGGCATCGGGGCGCAACCGAGTCTGCAGGAGGCGACATGGCCGCCAAGGCCGAGGCGAGTGTAACAGAACCGACCAAATCATAAGAACGTAAGTACAAAAACAATCACCGAAGCGATCAAATTCCTGTACTTAAGCTCCCATAATCCCGGTAGTCCGGAAATCACGAAGGATTTCAACCAACTCTCGACATACAAACCAAGATCGTAATGATTCAACACAACACATCATCTGTTACAACATTTCATAAGTAGCATTCGGATTACATCCATCAGAGTTCAAATAAATATTACAAACCAAGTTTGAGTGTGCGGAAGCAACATAGTTTAGTACAAAACATCATAGTTTTCAAATACATTGCCAAGATCAGAGTCATGTCCCACAAAAGCATTAACAGATACGAGAACTAGTAGAGACCGTGCCCCACGGTCTAGTCTTCATCCCCAGCAGGGAGAAGGCAGTACTTGCAGCAACCAAAGTAGAACTGGTCATCTGCAACAGGTGGGAAATAAACCCTGAGTACGAGAAGGTACTCAGCTAGACTTACCCGACGAAAATTAGAAATAAAGACACCAAGGATCATGCAAGGCTTTTCAGGTGGGCTAGCTTGACACAGTTGCATAAAAGAGCTTAAGATTATAGTAACCCATTTAAACTTAGCATCAAGCTTATCATTATTTACCTGTCCGCTAGATTAGCACCTGTACTAGAGCACTCACTTATTAGGAGCAAACAATATTAACCATAGCAGGTATAATAAGGCTGTCATCATCATATCATCATTTCGAACCATTAAGATATTAAGTGTATCTACATTGGAGATAAGCCCGTCAAGTTCTCACTAACCGGGAGAGACGGCGATTCGAATCGAATTACAACTCAGCTGAGGGGGTATTCCTAACTCTCACCCTGGCATACTTTGCAAGGGTAGCCGTGGGTCACCTTTGGAACATCTCAGGAACCAAATTCGCGGGTTCGATCAGCGCCAGCACTCTCAGGGATTACCCTTCTGCCAGGACGACCAGGACTTTTAAATCACCTGCCCTTGGACTCACGCCTACGGCTCCCTTCCGAGGCGCACTTTATACTTATCGACTCCCGGCCTGAGGTGAGCTACTCGGCTTCGTGGTCGGTCTCCAGACCCGGCCAACTAAGAGAGAGGCATGCGTTCAACATGAACAGGAAAGGCTCCAAGATCCAGTCCTTAATCGACACAGACGGAGTCACTGCAAACCGGCAAGCCTCCGTCCGGTCTTCATTTCAATTTAAGACTGGTTCTTTTCCACGATAGCAAATATAGCCAACCGTGCCACATGTATCTTCCTATATCTCGCAGGTGACAGGAAATCACCCGACTTCTACCGAGTTTAAGCAGGGCTAAGCACTACTCGAGCCTGAGCTACATAGGGTTCAGGGTGACAATATCTGGACAAGGAATGGGTAACCAATGCAGCAAGTGTTTGCATCCAACACCTAAACTTAATGCAACAATATATGTAATAATAATACTGTAACTGCAGTTCGGAAAATAGGAGGCTTAATATGCTCCGGGGCTTGCCTTTCACAAAGTTGCAAGGACGGTGGTCAGGGCACTCAACGGCGACCTCGTCTGGCACTTCTCCTGAAGGCTGCTCCTCCTGAATTTCCGGTGTCGGCTGCTGCTGCTCGTTCAGTTCCTCGAATTCCAGCAGGGTCACTCCTTCCGGTACACCTATTGCATGCCGATGCAAAAGATAAATACCATGGATGCATAAGGTATGACATGATGCTCATGAAGAATGGATCGTAGTAAGTGTTTACGAAGGTATTACTGGACACTCGTTTACCGAGTACTTCGCTCTATTCAAATCACTTTAAGCATGTATCCAACTTAACTTAAATAACAAGAGCAACTTACCTAGCTTGCATAACCTAAGATAAAGATGCTCATCTTCAGTTAAAGGCCTAACACCTAGGAACAGTACCATGAACTTAGGATAGTAAAGACATACTTAAAATAACAGTTAAAGCTTCATATGCAACAAGTAGCAACTTAAATCTATCATAACCCGAGTTCTATAACTCCAAATGACGTACAAGAGGACATTCTGGAAAGCTTATGAAATTCTCTACAATTTATTTGTAAACATCAAAGCATGATTCTAAAGTTAACCAACTCCAATTTCAGTAGACCTAGAATCTGTCCCGCAATGACAGGGTTGCTAACTTAATTATTTAATGATGGTGCAAAAGCCTAATTTGACCAAACCAAGTTAACCAACTTGTTTTTCATACCTAAGCAACATCAGAAAGTACAGTGCTAACTTCTAAATAAATTCTTTAATATCCTTTTCTAATTTATCTAGTTAATTAGGTGATTAAAGCAATATATAGTAAACCTGTTCAGAAAAATCTACAAAAATTACAGTAGCTATTTCATGCTTCACATAGACTACTATAAAAATTTCAAAGCCATTGAGTAAGTAGAACAGTTTACACAAAAATGATAAGGCATACTAGCTTAAAATGGCATAATTAAGAAATCCTAATGAAAAGTGTCAAGCAACAGATTTCACATTTTTCCTAGCATCATTATAGCATAATAATAGTACCCATAAAATTTCACCTTCACTGGATCTATAGAAAAATTATGAAAATTCACACAAGATCCACCTATTAATAAAAGGAAATTCTATAACTTAAAAACTACACATGCACTAGCTCTGAAATTTTTACCAGAGCTTCTAATAAACCTAAATAGAGGACCCACAAAATTTCATAATTTTTGGACCACAGAAACTCAAGATAAAATTCAAACAAGTTTGCATGCTCCTAAAAACACATTTCAAAGTCCTATTTAAATCATCAAAAATTTCTAAAACAAGTGCCCATATAATATTTTTGTTAAATACTAGACATGATCAGGAACCCAACAAAATTAGAACCATAGCATTTGGATCTATATACTAGGAGCTACATATTTTTCAAGATGTACATAAATCTGTGGAATAAATAAACGAAATAAAATGGGAAAACAACACTCAGCCCTACACGGGCCAGCCCAAGAACGGCGGCCCAAGACTACGGCGCTGGCGCGGCCCAACGCGACGCGGCCCACGCTGGGCTCCCGCCTCAGCCGCGGCGGCTGACAAGAAGGGCCCGCGCGTCAGCGAGAGGAGCAGGGGAGGCGGCCTCGGCGACGGTGGAACTCGCCGACGGCGAACCCTCCGGTGAATCGAACAGCACCGGCGTGCTTCCCAAGTCCCCGCGTTTCGATTTCCCTACAAAGCCAAAGCTCTAGGGGTCCCTAAGCGCTCCGACCACGGCGCACGGCGAATCGGCCATGGCGCACGGCGGCGCTCGGCCGTGTCCCGGCGCGGCTGGACCGGCACTGGTGATGGCATCTACACCCAAGCAGCTACTCGTGATGGAGAAGGCTAAACGTGAGCTAAGAGTGGAGGAGGGGAACGGTGCCGTGCTGGCCACGGTGAGGTCACCGGCGCGGCCATGGCTGCGGTGGGAAGAACGGCGAATACGCCCTTACCAAAGCACGATCGACCTGGCTGAGGGGTGGGGGTGGCAGAGGAGATCACGGCGAGGCTACAGGCGGACGGGGCAACGCGTTTTTGCCAAGACGCGGGCGCTAGGCGAGAGCGAAGCTCCGGCGACAATGGCGGGCGGCTCGGTGCTGCGCTGCGGGAGGCGAAGAAATGTGAACTGGAGTGGTGAAGGCGTCGACAGGCGCTGGCTTGAAGTGGAGGGCAACGGCAGCGGCGTCAGGCCAGCCTCGGCGCGTGGCCAGCGTGACAGCAAGCCGGCGACGAGTGGCGGACACGCGGCGTCGAGTCTCTGCGTCGGTCGGCCACATCGTTACTGAAGGTTTTCTGAAAACCGCGATTCAGTTAACCCTTGTCCCGACTGACAGAGCATGTTCGACGATAAATATCTCCTAAACCGTGGCGAGTTAGTGGAAGACATGAACATAAAAGCTATAGACTTATCTTCCCTCTACAATTTCTTTTCAATGATCCCCACCTAAAACTTCATGGATCAGAAGTTACATGAAGCTAAAGTCGGCCTGATGCAACTGGAAAACACTATGACTTAGAATATTTTTCTAAGTGTTGAAAACAGCATGTATCACAGACTTGTGGGCCATGTTTGACCATGTTCCACACATTTTCATGACTTGGCTAGAAAACAACTTTTGTTCCTTGATAAATTAGCCACAACTTTTGTAAAGAGTGCACAGCCATGCAAAGTCTCTAAGTTGCACTTTTCAAACAGTCAAACAATGAGACTCCTATGGTCAATTCTAGTCAAACTTGCACTTAAGGGCATTTTGGTCATTTTGATCTACATGAACAATGTTCCAACAAGTAAACTAAATGTAGTTAAGGTATATTAGACCATGATCAACCACTTTACAAACTTGTTATACCACTTCTAATGATCACATGGAATAAGACAATTAAAATAAACAATTCAATCATATGTTGCAATGAAATGTTTCATATGTTTCATGGCTTGGTTGTTATTTTACACTTGTCATATTTCTACCATGTTGCCATGTTTCAAGGTATGAGAAATTTATGTTGCATTCATAGGTTGCAATACTATCATTCATGAGCACTCAACTACGAAACACATACAATTTCAAATGTTGCATACGTATGTTTCAATGATAATGACATGGTGATATAGATAATGCACATGATTATGAAATGACATGCAATTAGTGGAAGCCAAACACCTAGGGTGTTACAGCCCTCCCCCCTTAGAAAAATCTCGTCCCGAGATTTGGAAAGCGTACCATTTAGTATAGAAAGTTGGATGATTTTCCTTTAAATAATCTTCCCGCTCCCAAGTTGCATCCCGTTCACTATGGTTACTCCAAACTACCTTGTATAACTTAACCACTCGTGTACGAGTCACTCTTTCTTGAGTATCCAGAACTTGCACGGGCTTTTCCTCATAAGAAAGATCAGATTTCAAGTTGACTTTCCTTGTTGCTATTCTTTCTTCGGGAATACGAAGACACTTCTTCAGCTGGGACACATGGAATACCGGGAATATAGCGCCCATTTCACGGGGTAAGTCGAGTTTATAGGCTACTCTTCCACTTTTCTCGATAATGCGGTAAGGTCCAACGTATCGAGGCTCAAGCTTCCTTTTAATTCCAAAACGCTTGACTCCTTTCATAGGGGATACCTTCAAATAAACATGATCACCTACTTCAAACTCAATAGGTTTCCTTCTCTTATCAGCATAGCTCTTTTGTCTAGCCTGAGCGGCAGTCATATTCTTTTGTATAGTCCGGACTTGCTCTTCGGCTTCTTTTACAAAGTCAATACCATAGAATCTTCTTTCCCCGGGTTCTACCCAGTTCAAAGGAGTTCTACACTTTCGGCCATAAAGAGCTTCAAAAGGAGCCATTTTGATACTCTCTTGATAACTGTTGTTATAAGAGAATTCAGCGAGAGGTAACCAGTCTTCCCAAGAGCCTTTGCAAGAGATAAGACAAGCTCTAAGCATGTCCTCAAGAATTTGATTAACACGCTCAGTCTGTCCTGATGTTTGCGGATGATAGGCAGAACTGCGGATTAGATGAGTGCCAAGATTCTGATGTAAGCACTCCCAAAAGCGAGCCGTGAACTGAGGTCCTCTATCAGAAACAATGGATTTGGGTACACCATGGAGACGTACTACTTGTTGAAAATAGATCTCAGCATAATTGTGAGGATGATAGGTAGACTTGACCGGAATAAAGTGAGCAGATTTAGTTAGACGATCTACGATAACCCAGATGGAATCACAACCCTTTTTGGTAGTGGGTAATCCAACAATAAAATCCATACTAATTTCTTCCCACTTCCAGCCAGGAATAGATAGTGGCTGCAATAGTCCGGGCCTTATGTGAATAGCCTTGACTCTGCAACAGTTATCACACCTTGCCACATAAGCTGCGATTTCTTTCTTCATCTTGGTCCACCAATAATACAACTTGAGATCTTGATACATTTTACTGCTACCAGGATGGATGGACAATTTTGAAGAATGGGCTTCCTCCATAATTTGATTTCTAAGTTCTTTATCTTTGGGTACCACCAACCTATCATTAAACCAGAGAATTCCCTTGTCATCGACTTTAAAGTGCTTGGTCTCTTTCTCTTTCATTTTCCTTTTGATATGAAACACACCCACATCAGTCTTCTGGAGTTCGATAATTCGACCTCTAAGAGAGCAATCCACAGTGATATTGTGGAGTACTATAGGATGAAGGAGGTGTGACAGATGAAAGTCTTCACTAACTAAGGAATTGCAATGGGCCTTTCTGCTTAAAGCATCAGCAACAACATTTGCCTTACCAGGATGGTAGTGCACTTGAAGGTTGTAGTCCTTGATCAATTCTAACCATCATCGTTGACGCATGTTCAACTCAGGTTGAGTAAAGATGTACTTGAGGCTCTTATGGTCAGTATAGATGTTGCACACATTACCCAGCAAGTAATGTCTCCAAATCTTCAGGGCATGAACAACTGCGGCTAGTTCTAAGTCATGGGTAGGATAGTTGACTTCATGCTTTCGAAGCTGACGCGAAGCATAAGCAATTACTCGGCCCTCCTGCATAAGAACACACCCCAAACCGGTGCCACATGCGTCACAGAAGACATCAAAAGGCTTCTCGATATCAGGTTGTGCCAATACAGGAGCAGAGGTGAGTAAGGTCCGCAAAGTGTGGAAAGCCTCTTCACACTTCGGAGTCCACACAAACTTCTCATCCTTTTGCAGTAGTCGAGTCATGGGCTTGGCGATTTTTGAGAAATCCGGGATAAAGCGACGATAATAGCCAGCCAGACCCAGAAAGCTTCGGACTTCTGTGACCGTAGTAGGTGCCTTCCACTCAAGGACTTCTTGCACCTTAGTAGGGTCAACCGAAATTCCATCACCAGATAACACATGACCCAGAAAAGGTATCTTGTTCAACCAGAACTCGCACTTGCTGAACTTAGCATAAAGCTGGTTGTCTCGTAACCGAGTTAAAACAATTCTCAGATGTTCAGCATGCTCTTCTTCATTCTGAGAATATACCAGAATATCATCAATGAACACGACGACAAATTTGTCCAATTCCGGCATGAATACAGAATTCATCAGGTACATAAAGTGTGCCGGAGCATTTGTCAACCCAAATGACATGACGAGGTATTCGAACAAGCCATATCGAGTAGAGAAAGCTGTCTTAGGTATATCTTCAGGACGAATTTTGATCTGATGGTAGCCAGACCTCAAATCGATCTTGGAGAATACCTTAGCTTTAGAGAGCTGATCAAACAGAATATCGATGCGAGGAAGAGGGTACTTGTTCTTGATAGTAACAGCATTTAGGGGACGATAATCCACACACATGCGTAGAGACTCGTCCTTCTTCTTCACAAATATAGCTGGACAACCCCAAGGAGAAGAACTAGGCCGAATCAATCCTTTCTTCAATAGCTCATTCAACTGACTCTTCAGCTCAGCCAACTCATTGGGCGGCATTCGATAAGGCCTTCGAGAAATGGGAGCCGTACCCGGAATGAGTTCTATTTTGAATTCTACATCGCGGTCCGGAGGTAATCCAGGCAAGTCATCAGGAAAGACATCTGGAAACTCACAGACAACCGGTAGATCCTTAATGGCCTTGGCTAGGGTAGCATTGGCTGTATTGTGAATAGAGATATCACGAGGTAACTGCACGAGAAAACCTTTCTTATCCACAGGATCCCTCAACATTACTACACGGGTTGACGTGTCGATCAACACTCCATTCCCGCTCATCCACTTCATTCCTAGGATGACATCGATTCCTACCCCCGGTAGAACTACAAGATCCGTACGGAACTCTCGATCCCCAATCTCAAGCTTTACATCTTTAACTACTCGGTTAGTCAGGATGTTATTTCCAGCAGCACTAATACAATACCCACCCTTGACAATTGTAATCACATTCATATTATGCTCAGATGCAAAAGTAGAACTCACAAAGGAGTGCGAAGCACCCGAATCAAAGAGCACAACTGCAGGGTGATCATTAACAAGAAACTTACCAGCGGTGACCACTTCACCAGCAGGAATTTCCTCCACTGTAGTATAGTGAACACGCCCCTGACGGACGTTTCCTTGAGCATTCTTGGGAGGATGGGGACATCTGTTTGCCCAATGACCAGGTTGGTTACAGTTCCAGCATGGCCTGTTTGATGGTGGAACATTGGAGCTACTCTGCCCAGATGTATTCTTCGGCAAGGAAATGGTATACCCCTTGCGGAAACCGGTTTTAGCTTGGTTCTTCTTCTGCGGTGGGCGGTACCGGACATTAGCATGGGGCGGACGGTATGGGGCCTTAGATACCATTGGAGCCTTGGACTGGGAAGCACCAGCCTCAAAGTTCCTTTTTCGGTTCTTGGAAGCAGCATAAATCTTGTCATTGTTCTCCTGGGTCAGAGTGTCACTGATAAATTCATTGAAGGTGACACACTTGCAGTTGCCCATTGACTTCATCAGTTTTGGGGAAAGTCCCCTCTTGAAACTAGCTATTCTTTTGGCGTCAGTATCGACGAACTCAGGAGCATATCTTGCCAGGTTGTTGAATGCCTGGAGGTACTCATTGAGACTCTTATTGCCTTGGGTGAGCTTCATAAACTCAGTATGCTTGATGGCCATGAGACCAGGAGGAATAAAGTGTCCCCTGAAGGCTGCCTGGAACTGGTTCCAGACGATCTCAACGTTAGCAGGGAAGGTGGTCCTGTGATGGGTCCACCAAATACCTGCAGGGCCTTGGAGCTGGTGTCCTGCATACGTAGCCTTCAGGCTTTCGGTCAAACGGAGCAATCCAAATCGTTGCTCTATCGTGCTCAACCATTCATCCGCTTGTAAGGGTTCTTCTGCCTCACGAAAGACAGGAGGCTTTGTGTCCATGAAGTCCTTAAAAGTGCTATACTGGTTCGGCTCAGGTCCCTGGCGGACATGCCGATCCTCACGGTTAGCCATCTGGCGCATAGCCTCAGCTAGCATGCGCTGACTTTCCACAACAGTCTGCATTAGCTCAGCTGGTGTGGGTGGTGGCGGAGGTGGTTGTTCCTCATTTCCCATGCCACGACCGCGACGAAGGTTATGAGCCATCTGCAAAATGTATAGCCAATGAGCACTGACGATGTGGAAATTTTTTTGCAGATGAAATGTATAATTATGCCGAACTGACTCCAATGGAGAAAATGAATTCGTACTATCAACAGAGGCACAATCATCCATCACAATCACACAACTCATCAAGTGCATCAATTGACACATTAATGCGATGAACTTAACCAACAACGAGATCCATAGACCGCAAGGGCGAAATTCATCAAAAGCTCTCATACGTGGAGCATAATACGTTCGATAGGTTACACCCAAGCCATAGTGGTTTCAACTTACATCAAAGGTAACATAGGGTTCGAGATTACATCCCAACGATTAACTTGTCCATGCATGAGGGTTAACAAAAGACTAGATCTAGCGCATTAGCTAAGTAGTAAGCTAAACTACGCATCGTCCTCGGAGTCGGTGTCGAAGATTTCTCCTCCATCTTCATCACTAGGAGGCTCTAACTCCTCATCTTCCTCCTCATCAGGTGGAGCGTCCTCAGGTCCATTGACTTCCATGTCATCATCACCTTCGGCCATGATGACGCCAGATCCCATCTCATTTTCATCCTCAGGTGGCAGGATAGGGTGAAGTTGGTTGTGCAGTAGGTGAACCTCCTCATGGAGATTGTCATTGTACTCTTCTGCAGCCGCCAACTGCTGCTCTAGCTCCACCTGCCTCGCCCTCAACACATTCTCCTCGTGCCAGGCTTCATTCCGTTGGTTCAGCATGTGAACCAACATACGCTCACAGTTACGATGAGCAATTGTCAACCTCTGAACCTCAAGGGTTTCTTGGTCCCTCTCTTGCGTGACTTGCTCCAAACGCTGCTGAACTGCAGTCCTTTCAGCAGTCACCTGGGCCAGCTCTGCCCTTAGCCTTTCCGCCTCAGTAGGCTCAGGACGGGGCTCACGAGGAGCTAAACGGTGACGAGGCGCCCTACCTCCAGCGGACTTGCGAGCAGTGCGTTTCGTGCGCGCCATCTGTAGCAAAAGTTACAACGTAAGGGGAGAATCATTTAAGGGACGCGAAATTTAATTATTCGGGACCATCAATTTTAAAGGAGGGAGTAATGCAAGAAATGCCATGTATGCTTGAACATGATGCATGCACGATCCGTACGTCCTCACAAACCTAGAAAAATTTAAAGGCTAGCGAAATATACGGTGGCATACATACGTTCTCTCGTATACGGTAGCTAGTCGATCTACAACGATACGTTGTTAGTGTACCTGCAGAAGATTTCATTTCAGCCCAATACTTTCCCCAAAAAGCATAGAAAACAAACAGTAAACTAAATACTTTCATACATACATCCCCTGATGTATATACTCTAGTATCACAGCTACCCGTCAGAGATACCCACAATTAAGTACTCTCATAAATACATGATTAAACACGTAAGTATGCGAGCAACCACAACTACTCTCCCCTAGACCGACGATTGGACGGTCATGCTCTCACAACTCACACTTACCAGAGCGTAGAGGTATTTTGATCCATACATTACCACCCAAGCGGATGGCATCCATACAATAGCACGCCGTATGGACGACGAAATAGAAACAAGCAGGAACCCCCAAGTTAGTACTTTAATAAGCCACCTAAGAGTCCTTATTTGGGCATAAGGGATATGACCACTGGCAATACTTAGTATTTAATTTAGGATTTTCACAAATACTTTTGTTTTAAATACACAAATGACGTGTTTAGTGTCAAATCTTGCTCTGATGCCAGCTGTAACAGAACCGACCAAATCATAAGAACGTAAGTACAAAAACAATCACCGAAGCGATCAAATTCCTGTACTTAAGCTCCCATAATCCCGGTAGTCCGGAAATCACGAAGGATTTCAACCAACTCTCGACATACAAACCAAGATCGTAATGATTCAACACAACACATCATCTGTTACAACATTTCATAAGTAGCATTCGGATTACATCCATCAGAGTTCAAATAAATATTACAAACCAAGTTTGAGTGTGCGGAAGCAACATAGTTTAGTACAAAACATCATAGTTTTCAAATACATTGCCAAGATCAGAGTCATGTCCCACAAAAGCATTAACAGATACGAGAACTAGTAGAGACCGTGCCCCACGGTCTAGTCTTCATCCCCAGCAGGGAGAAGGCAGTACTTGCAGCAACCAAAGTAGAACTGGTCATCTGCAACAGGTGGGAAATAAACCCTGAGTACGAGAAGGTACTCAGCTAGACTTACCCGACGAAAATTAGAAATAAAGACACCAAGGATCATGCAAGGCTTTTCAGGTGGGCTAGCTTGACACAGTTGCATAAAAGAGCTTAAGATTATAGTAACCCATTTAAACTTAGCATCAAGCTTATCATTATTTACCTGTCCGCTAGATTAGCACCTGTACTAGAGCACTCACTTATTAGGAGCAAACAATATTAACCATAGCAGGTATAATAAGGCTGTCATCATCATATCATCATTTCGAACCATTAAGATATTAAGTGTATCTACATTGGAGATAAGCCCGTCAAGTTCTCACTAACCGGGAGAGACGGCGATTCGAATCGAATTACAACTCAGCTGAGGGGGTATTCCTAACTCTCACCCTGGCATACTTTGCAAGGGTAGCCGTGGGTCACCTTTGGAACATCTCAGGAACCAAATTCGCGGGTTCGATCAGCGCCAGCACTCTCAGGGATTACCCTTCTGCCAGGACGACCAGGACTTTTAAATCACCTGCCCTTGGACTCACGCCTACGGCTCCCTTCCGAGGCGCACTTTATACTTATCGACTCCCGGCCTGAGGTGAGCTACTCGGCTTCGTGGTCGGTCTCCAGACCCGGCCAACTAAGAGAGAGGCATGCGTTCAACATGAACAGGAAAGGCTCCAAGATCCAGTCCTTAATCGACACAGACGGAGTCACTGCAAACCGGCAAGCCTCCGTCCGGTCTTCATTTCAATTTAAGACTGGTTCTTTTCCACGATAGCAAATATAGCCAACCGTGCCACATGTATCTTCCTATATCTCGCAGGTGACAGGAAATCACCCGACTTCTACCGAGTTTAAGCAGGGCTAAGCACTACTCGAGCCTGAGCTACATAGGGTTCAGGGTGACAATATCTGGACAAGGAATGGGTAACCAATGCAGCAAGTGTTTGCATCCAACACCTAAACTTAATGCAACAATATATGTAATAATAATACTGTAACTGCAGTTCGGAAAATAGGAGGCTTAATATGCTCCGGGGCTTGCCTTTCACAAAGTTGCAAGGACGGTGGTCAGGGCACTCAACGGCGACCTCGTCTGGCACTTCTCCTGAAGGCTGCTCCTCCTGAATTTCCGGTGTCGGCTGCTGCTGCTCGTTCAGTTCCTCGAATTCCAGCAGGGTCACTCCTTCCGGTACACCTATTGCATGCCGATGCAAAAGATAAATACCATGGATGCATAAGGTATGACATGATGCTCATGAAGAATGGATCGTAGTAAGTGTTTACGAAGGTATTACTGGACACTCGTTTACCGAGTACTTCGCTCTATTCAAATCACTTTAAGCATGTATCCAACTTAACTTAAATAACAAGAGCAACTTACCTAGCTTGCATAACCTAAGATAAAGATGCTCATCTTCAGTTAAAGGCCTAACACCTAGGAACAGTACCATGAACTTAGGATAGTAAAGACATACTTAAAATAACAGTTAAAGCTTCATATGCAACAAGTAGCAACTTAAATCTATCATAACCCGAGTTCTATAACTCCAAATGACGTACAAGAGGACATTCTGGAAAGCTTATGAAATTCTCTACAATTTATTTGTAAACATCAAAGCATGATTCTAAAGTTGACCAACTCCAATTTCAGTAGACCTAGAATCTGTCCCGCAATGACAGGGTTGCTAACTTAATTATTTAATGATGGTGCAAAAGCCTAATTTGACCAAACCAAGTTAACCAACTTGTTTTTCATACCTAAGCAACATCAGAAAGTACAGTGCTAACTTCTAAATAAATTCTTTAATATCCTTTTCTAATTTATCTAGTTAATTAGGTGATTAAAGCAATATATAGTAAACCTGTTCAGAAAAATCTACAAAAATTACAGTAGCTATTTCATGCTTCACATAGACTACTATAAAAATTTCAAAGCCATTGAGTAAGTAGAACAGTTTACACAAAAATGATAAGGCATACTAGCTTAAAATGGCATAATTAAGAAATCCTAATGAAAAGTGTCAAGCAACAGATTTCACATTTTTCCTAGCATCATTATAGCATAATAATAGTACCCATAAAATTTCACCTTCACTGGATCTATAGAAAAATTATGAAAATTCACACAAGATCCACCTATTAATAAAAGGAAATTCTATAACTTAAAAACTACACATGCACTAGCTCTGAAATTTTTACCAGAGCTTCTAATAAACCTAAATAGAGGACCCACAAAATTTCATAATTTTTGGACCACAGAAACTCAAGATAAAATTCAAACAAGTTTGCATGCTCCTAAAAACACATTTCAAAGTCCTATTTAAATCATCAAAAATTTCTAAAACAAGTGCCCATATAATATTTTTGTTAAATACTAGACATGATCAGGAACCCAACAAAATTAGAACCATAGCATTTGGATCTATATACTAGGAGCTACATATTTTTCAAGATGTACATAAATCTGTGGAATAAATAAACGAAATAAAATGGGAAAACAACACTCAGCCCTACACGGGCCAGCCCAAGAACGGCGGCCCAAGACTACGGCGCTGGCGCGGCCCAACGCGACGCGGCCCACGCTGGGCTCCCGCCTCAGCCGCGGCGGCTGACAAGAAGGGCCCGCGCGTCAGCGAGAGGAGCAGGGGAGGCGGCCTCGGCGACGGTGGAACTCGCCGACGGCGAACCCTCCGGTGAATCGAACAGCACCGGCGTGCTTCCCAAGTCCCCGCGTTTCGATTTCCCTACAAAGCCAAAGCTCTAGGGGTCCCTAAGCGCTCCGACCACGGCGCACGGCGAATCGGCCATGGCGCACGGCGGCGCTCGGCCGTGTCCCGGCGCGGCTGGACCGGCACTGGTGATGGCATCTACACCCAAGCAGCTACTCGTGATGGAGAAGGCTAAACGTGAGCTAAGAGTGGAGGAGGGGAACGGTGCCGTGCTGGCCACGGTGAGGTCACCGGCGCGGCCATGGCTGCGGTGGGAAGAACGGCGAATACGCCCTTACCAAAGCACGATCGACCTGGCTGAGGGGTGGGGGTGGCAGAGGAGATCACGGCGAGGCTACAGGCGGACGGGGCAACGCGTTTTTGCCAAGACGCGGGCGCTAGGCGAGAGCGAAGCTCCGGCGACAATGGCGGGCGGCTCGGTGCTGCGCTGCGGGAGGCGAAGAAATGTGAACTGGAGTGGTGAAGGCGTCGACAGGCGCTGGCTTGAAGTGGAGGGCAACGGCAGCGGCGTCAGGCCAGCCTCGGCGCGTGGCCAGCGTGACAGCAAGCCGGCGACGAGTGGCGGACACGCGGCGTCGAGTCTCTGCGTCGGTCGGCCACATCGTTACTGAAGGTTTTCTGAAAACCGCGATTCAGTTAACCCTTGTCCCGACTGACAGAGCATGTTCGACGATAAATATCTCCTAAACCGTGGCGAGTTAGTGGAAGACATGAACATAAAAGCTATAGACTTATCTTCCCTCTACAATTTCTTTTCAATGATCCCCACCTAAAACTTCATGGATCAGAAGTTACATGAAGCTAAAGTCGGCCTGATGCAACTGGAAAACACTATGACTTAGAATATTTTTCTAAGTGTTGAAAACAGCATGTATCACAGACTTGTGGGCCATGTTTGACCATGTTCCACACATTTTCATGACTTGGCTAGAAAACAACTTTTGTTCCTTGATAAATTAGCCACAACTTTTGTAAAGAGTGCACAGCCATGCAAAGTCTCTAAGTTGCACTTTTCAAACAGTCAAACAATGAGACTCCTATGGTCAATTCTAGTCAAACTTGCACTTAAGGGCATTTTGGTCATTTTGATCTACATGAACAATGTTCCAACAAGTAAACTAAATGTAGTTAAGGTGTATTAGACCATGATCAACCACTTTACAAACTTGTTATACCACTTCTAATGATCACATGGAATAAGACAATTAAAATAAACAATTCAATCATATGTTGCAATGAAATGTTTCATATGTTTCATGGCTTGGTTGTTATTTTACACTTGTCATATTTCTACCATGTTGCCATGTTTCAAGGTATGAGAAATTTATGTTGCATTCATAGGTTGCAATACTATCATTCATGAGCACTCAACTACGAAACACATACAATTTCAAATGTTGCATACGTATGTTTCAATGATAATGACATGGTGATATAGATAATGCACATGATTATGAAATGACATGCAATTAGTGGAAGCCAAACACCTAGGGTGTTACAGCGAGCACCTGCTGCAGCGGCGGCATGCCTACGCCTCGGCGCCGCGCGAGTGAGCGCCGTCACTTCGACTTCGCTCCGCCTCATGTCCAGTGGGCATATACGCGTTTGTGTACGTATACATGCTGACAATGGGGCGCCGTGGCCTTCGGGACGGCCAATCCGCACCATGTCCTCTCGGATGTGGCGCCTTGGCCTTTGGTGGTGTCCTACCTCGGAGAAGACCACCATGCCGGTCGACGAAGGCATGGCCGGAGAAGACCGCCGCGGAGGCCGACGTCGCGGCCGCATCGACGGCGGCGGCGGCGATGGCCGCCGCGTCTGCGGGGAGGTTGGCGGGCGGTGTCTTGGCGGCCATGGCGCACGTCGAGGACTTGACCCGCGGGACGTCCCGCGCGCGCGGCCAACGCCAGCCGGAGCCGCTCCCTGCGCAGCGCGGCGAGCGCGACCAGGGCGTCGCGGAAGCTGCCATGCGCGTCCAGTGGGCCGGTACGGTTCTTCTATGCGTTCATGTGCAAATACATGCCTAGCAGTGGGCCCATATACATTTGAGGTGTAGAAAATGGCATAGACGGAGGGGAGATAGAATTATAATGGCAGTTCTCCGAATAGACGATTTGTAATAACGTATCTCCGAACTCGAAAAATTACAATGGCGTACATCAAAATAACCCAAAAAAAATGAATGAGAGGAATGTTAGCACTTACTAGTACATTATTTGTTGACGTTTTGGATCATCATCCGAAGCCGGACCATGTGTTTCGCTGAATTGGATATAGTAGTATCAATATCAGGGAAATGGAATGGTTAAAAAAATTGCATTCAGAGCTTTTTTTATAGGAATGCTTGAACAGTTCTGTACCTATATGATCAAAATCTAAAGTTCTCTTGGCAGTAGAGCTTGGTGTTGTGTTCAGTACATGTCCTTTTTTTTAAAAAAAATGGCTAAAAGTACATCGAATCCTATTATGGGTTTTGGTGCCCCCTCTCCCCAATTATTCAAATGATGAACATTGCGACTGCTGGATGTATTGGAAGAAGATTGATCTCTCTGTATTAGTTTTTACTTTATCTTGAGTTCTTGACTACATATATGAATGTCGCAAGCAGAGTCTCTGTTCGCTTGAGCTTATAAGTTAAAATCAACCCTACTTTTTTAGTTATGGAACAATGTTTTTCTCTCACACCAAATCAGTCCTACAAATAAGCCGTAGTAGCAATAAGTCCTGCCGAACAGAGCCAATGCTAAGTCCATATATATTTAAGAACATCTGACAAAAATACAAAATCATAGACTCCATACACAAAACATTTGACACTTAACATATACTATAGGAGAGTTATATACAAATAATAATCAAATATGACCAAGGTATAAACCCTTCTCTTGTCGATCGGTATAAACCGACCTGACCGACGCTAGACTGCTAGAGTCGTGCGTCGTGTCGTCCCCTTGGCGCGGCGCCCACCTCTGACCTAGCCACTGGAGATGCTGCTGCTGCTCCAGAGCTGAACCAAAACCCCGGGAAATCAGGCAGGCAGGCCGCCGGAGGAAATGGAGCAGCTGGTGGGAGTTCACCACCACCACCACTCGCTCTCCCCTCGGGCTCCTCGCACCCCGACCCGCCCGCAGACGCAGCCGCACCCGCTCCTCCACCACCTCCCCCCGTCCAACAGGCTCCGGGATCTCCACTCCCAGATTCGCATTCACCCCGCGGCCAGCAGGGTCCTCCGCGCCACCCCGCCCTTCTTCCTCATCCTCCTCGCCGCCGTCTACCTCCTCGCCTCCGTCACCATCTTCTCCGCCCCCACGCCGCTGCTCCGCCTCCGCTCCGCCTCTCCCAGGCCGCTGCTCCTCCCGATGCCCGCGCCGCCGCCGCCCCCTGCGCCGGAGCTCTTTGATCTAGACGGCGGGAGCGTTCGGGTCCGCCTCACCAATGTCGGCGCCGCCGTCACCTCGCTCCTCGTCCCGGACAAGAACGGTGCGGCTTCTCTTTGGTACCCACCTTCTGTTTGCTTGTGCTGTAGAGCGGCTGTGAGTTTCTTGGTTCACGATGCTCTGCTCGTTTTGCTCCCAGGGGTTCTCGCTGATGTGGTGCTCGGATTCGACTCGCTGGATCCGTACCTGGTGAGTTCTTGATGCATGCGTTTCATTTGGAACCGTTAATTAGCGCATTGCCTCATTTCTCGGAGATCTCTGCGGGAGTAGAGTTAGGAGTCTGAAGGGAGATATTTTATTGGTTTCTGACTTTTGAAAGTCAACTTGTGCGTGCAAGCGCTGCATATTGGTAGCTTGTGTGTGAATGTATCTGCGTATGTGCTGGGGCCCCTTCTTTTTTCTGGTTCGTTGGTTACTCAATTATGGCGTGTGTTTTGTAATATTGTACTACTATATAGAAGAAGATGAGGCAGTAATTTTTAAATAATTTATTTTCCTGCGAAAGTGCAGCAAAATTTATTGATTCATGTCTATAGAAACTTTGAATACTGTTATTAACTACAGTATTATGATGCCATCTCTAAAATATTTTTGCCAGTAATAAAAGCTTTTAACCTTGTATATGTAAGCTCTATCTTTAATATCTCTTACATTAAGGCATTACTCTCATCTTTTCTTGGTAACTTGGAGCATCCATTGTTTGGTTCAGTACGGACTTTAACAACTGTGCTGCCATGCCAAACTACATTGAGCGCTCAAAAGTATGAAGTGAAGTTGAAGTGTAAAAATAAACTTAAAATATGATGCCTCATTTGATTTAGTTTCGCCTGAGTGTTGCTTATAAGTTACAGCGCTAATACTGCATAACAGTTTAATGATTTTGCCTCTGACATCATTGTGGTCTTGATAAGTTTTACCTCCTAGGGTCTGAATTCTGAACACTAGTGCCATTTGTTACATTTCACATATAGTTTTAACTCATAGCATTTAATTGGGAAATAACATTGAAATAAATTCAACACTCAGCCCCAATGCTTTCAAGGCGTCGCTTTGTCATTGCTTAATCGCCAAGGCGCTCCACGTGGGACGCCACAGCAGAACACTCGCCTTAGATTCGTATGGCGTCCGCCTTATGACCGTGGCGTCCAGAAATCGTCGCTTTGGCGTCTGATTCACTCCAAATCGTGCGTGGCGGGCGCCATACACGGGCCCGATTCTGGGCGGCAAACAGGAGTGCGCAGAGAGAGCTGGCGCGCGGGAGAAATTGGCACGCGCGCAGAGAGAGACGTGCGGGAGAAATACAGCGCAGAGAGAGGAGCGCGCGGGAGATCTTGAAGGGGATACGGCGGCGGCTGTCGATCTGAGAGCACTGACCAGAGAGGAAGGGGAAGCAGAGGGGCGGAGGGAAGAGCAGAGCAGAGCAGCGCATCAGGAGGAGAGGGAAGCAGAGCAGCCACTCGTGCGGTCGTGCGGAGGTGGAATAGCAGTGGGGAGCGGCGGCGCTGATGGGGGTCGGGAACTCGGGATAGGGACCTCGATGAAGCCACACCCAGGAGGGGAAGGAGCACATGGGCTGCCTAGTGGGCTGGGCGAGCCCACTTCTTACTTGGCTCCTTTCTTTTTCTTTTTTTCCTTTCCTTTTTTCTTCGTCTACTGCTCTAAGCTGCTGTTTTTATTTTTTAATTAATTTGTTAAGGCGTCGCCTCTCCTCAAGCTTTAGTCGCTTAAGCGTAAGGCGGTAGTCAGTCGCCTCGCCTCGCCTTACCGCCTTGAAAACATTGCTCAGCCCCACACTTAATTTGTTTCAATATTGTTCATTACTGTAGCTTGCAGCATGAGTTTTATTTCAGTGAACTGTTTAGTTGTCTTGCATGTTTTCCTATTTCTAAAATCTTTCCTTCTTGTGTACGAGTGTAACTTCACGCTAATGGCAGCATGAAATGGTGTTCCAGCACTTACTTTAGAAACAACAGGTGGAAGATTGTGGCTGTGTGCCTCTGCCACAAACTTCACCTTTTTTCAGCTTGAATCACATTTTGCCAAACTGCATTATGTTGGCCAGCTGGCACCGCTAGCCAAGAGTCAGCATTTAGTATACCTGGTATAGAAGTAAATGCTTTTTCATTGCTTGATGATAGGATCCAGGAATTAGTATGGGTGCTGAATTCTAAAGTTTGGTTGACATCCTTTTCTACCACTGAACCACCTTAGAAGTTAGACCTACTCTGTTTGGTTTACAAATGCTTACCTTTTGGATAAGAGTTAGTCAAACTTTCAAAACTTTGACTATCAATATGTTTAAAACTATTTTGCTTGGAAATGTGAAAAATCATATATGTATATATTGTCTTAAAAATACTTACATATTCTCATAAATTTATTGGATTCTATAAATATATCAAAATACAAAATAGTGGTCCAAGGTACACATCAAAGACTATGTAATGTCCAAAATGGCCAAGTATTTTTTGACTCGAGGGAGTACTTTGCAAGTGCACTGTCCATTAATATTAACCTTTTTTGTTTTTATCTTACTTTTCAAATGCTGTAACTTCAGTTTTTCATTTGCAAACTAACTCATATTACTTTTAAGTGTTGTAGTCTTAATTTTATGGATATCTAGATTACTGTGTGGTGCTGTGTTCCTTGACTCCTAATTAATAACAAAATTGAAGCAATACATTACATCTCTTTGAGCAGTTCGCTTAAATTGCATGCTGACCACCCGCTATCCACATGTCATGGCTGGCGTGCCCATGATGGGATAAACCACAGAAAAGATGGTTGGGTGGAGTCGGCTTTGTTGGAGATGAGGTCTAGATCAAACTGTCAAAGATGAGAGCAAAGTTTTGCTAGGCGCTAGGCGAAATCTAGGCGATGACCCTTAGCCTAGCGACTAGTCCAGCCTAGGCTAGCCTAGGCGATGCTAGGCGTTTTTCTAGGCGTTTTGCCAATTTATATTTATATATCAATATATAATATATACATTTATAGCACAAATCATGAATAATTTAGATAAAAAATAGGGAAGGACCAGTAGACATACCTTAGGTCCTTTGTCCTTAGTTGCAGTTGATACACTACTGATCACTGAATTTCCTGCAGCAGTGCTGCAATAGAAGTGGACAACACTTTTAGATGCAATTGGGTATCAGTACAAGTGATACAAAAAATAGGAAATAGCAAGTTAGGTACTTATCTAAGGTCTGAGCCTTCTCCCATCCATTATCAACAAGAACCCCATACTCCCATCCCACATCATCTGAATTCCTTCTCAAGACAGTTGCTCCCTCTGTTCCACTTGCAGTTTCAGATTGACCCTCTGTTCCCGTCATCTGAGTTCAAGCCATCAATCAACAAATTACAAACATATACATGCAATCGCCAATCAGTCAACAAATTCATATATATATATATATATATATATATATATATATATATATATATATATATATATATATATATATATATACATGCAGATGCAGTCAACAATTTCACAGATTCATCATAGTAGATACATGGAATCATTCAACAATTTCATATTTCAGAAACAGAGGAGAGGAGAGCAGGGAAAAGGAACAACTGCAGGGAAAGGAAACAGAGGAGACCGGCTGTATATATTTGCAAACAGACAAAGCAGGGGAAGGAAACAGAGGAGCAGGGGAGGAGGACATACAGACCTTGGGAGGAGACCGGCGGGGAGGAGCTTCTGGCGACGAAGACGAAGAGACCGGCGAGGAGGAGCACGACCCGCGGGGATGAGCTCGTCGAGGAGGAAGGAGACCGGCGGGGAGCAGCGTCGCCAGCGGGTCTTGCCAGGCGGGGAGGAGGCTCGCCGGCGGGATCTGCTTCCAGGCGAGCAGCGCAGCCGGCGGGACCTGCTTCCCGCGGGGAGGAGCACGACCCGCGGGGATGAGCTCGTCGAGGAGGAAGGAGACCGGCGGGTCTTGCCAGGCGGGGAGGAGGCTCGCCGGCGGGATCTGCTTCCAGGCGAGCAGCGCAGCCGGCGGGACCTGCTTCCCGGCGGAGGTCGAGGTCGAGGCGAGTACGACTTTCTCTCCCCTTCTCCCCCTTATCCTTCTCCAGTGCAGCAGCGCGCGGCTTTTTCTTGCGCCTGGAGCTCTGCGCGCGCGCTCGCCCGCAGAGCCATTCTTTCGCGCGCGATGGCCCGCGTCGCCCGCCTAGCTCGATTCCGCGCCGCCTAGGGCTCCTGGGCGCCGCCGAGTCGCCGCCTAGCTCCGCCTAGTCGCTCCGCCCGCCTAGAGGGGCGATTAGCCCCCTAGTCCAGGCGCCAGGCCATAGCCTAGCGACTAGGCGCGCCTAGGCGAGACGTAATCGTCGATTTTCAAAACTTTGGATGAGAGGAATGAACAGTCGAACACAAGAGGGGGGCTACATTGATTGTTTCTTGCTTGCCTTTAATTGATACATCTCCTTTCCTTATATATGGAGTTTCTACTTGACTCGTAAGAAAGAGATCCAATCTAATACTACCAAATCTTATCTCTAACTAACCCTAAACCTGAGGGAGGCAGTGCTACAGGCCTGGCGCTACAATACGTTCCTGCTACAGTGCCGAACTAGCCCAAAGAGCCTGTTCGGTTGGCTGGTTCGTATCGTTGCTGGTTCGTTTATGTGAGAGAGAAGTACTGCTGGCTGGTTCATTGGAACAGTGTCCATGTGAGGGGGCTGGCCAGCCCAGCCAGCCAGCCAGCCCCAGCCGAACAGTTGGCTGCCCATAACATCTCATGCTGCCATTTTACTTATTCTTCCAGTGCACGCAGCCACACACCACCGCATTTAACAAAATGAAGCCCTCCTAACCCTCTTGTTGACAGTTTTAGGTTTCACTGATGTGGTCAGAGAGCATTTTTTAACATATTGTTCTCTCTTTACTAAGAAAGCAATACTCTATTTGTTCCAAATTATAGATCATTTTAGCTTTGTTCTAAGTCAAACTTGTTTAACTTTGACCAATTTTATAGAAAAATACATCAACGTCTAGAATATCAAATTAGTTTCATTAAATTTCCCAAGATCTTGGTAGAGCCTTTATTTGAACTTGTAGATTTTAATATTCTTTTTAAAAACTTGGTCAAAGTTAGACTTAGGACAAGGCCAAAGTGAACTATAATGGAATAGAGGGAGTACCTTTTTTCATCAAGTACTCTGTTGAAAAGTTTTATCAAGGGTGGGCTAGGCACAATGGTTGTCTCCACTTATGTCCTCGAGGTCTTGGGTTCGAATCAGCCTCCTTGCAAAATAAGCAAACACAAGGTTGCCTAGGAATTCCCTTCCCTAGAGGCCTGGAGTCCACCTAATGTGGTAGTTTTCAGTGCTGGGTATGCCCTCTTACTTTGTTTTTTTTTTTGAAAAGTACAGTTTCTGGAATGAAAACTATTTGGAGAACTGATTCTTGTCAGCTGGGATTGTTATTCCGCAGAACTCTTTTGGATCCCCCTAAACTTCAAAATGACCTTCAAAAGCAGCCATAGGTGGTAGGTTATCCAGTTTTATAGTTCAGGGGTTATGCGGATTTTCACGAAAGCATAGTGGGTGTGAAATGGATTTATTCCTCATTTAGGTTTGCATTCCTTTTCTGGTTTGCCCTTATATTTTAATGTACATTTTTCCCTTCAGGGATTAGCTTCACAACTGTGGCTGTTGTTTATCTGCAGTTTGTAAATCGTTATTTACGTATATCTCAGCGATCAAGAATTGCTTTGGTGCTAACAGTTAGAGTCTCTTTGATCAGAATGGAACCTCACCTTACTTTGGCTGCATTGTTGGTCGAGTTGCAAATAGAATCAAGGATGGAAAGTTCACTCTAAATGGGGTGCAGTACAATCTGAGTATCAACAACCCACCTAACACCCTTCATGGTAAGGAAAATCTGTAATGTTATATTGTTATTTAAAAGTTATTTAAACATGCAAATATAAATAATAATGAAAAATGCCTTATAACAACCCTGGTACTAAATGACTTTGACAAATTGGGATGTAACTGCATATGGTATTCATTGTACAACAAAGGCTAATAAATATCCACATTGTGTAGTTTGTACAAAGCTTTCAATGGGGATATTTTGTTATTGCTAAGCTATTAATTGTAGTCATATGATATAAAACTTTCAACGTCCACACTGTAAATTTCCCATTTCTCATTAAATACATTGCTGCTCTCTCATAGGATAAGACAGGTACACACTAATTTTGACTATCACCTATGCATTGATAATATTGCAAGTTACTGTCATGGACTACCCAAGTGGTACAATGATGCCAACAACCAGCAGCCACACTGTCAGGACAGGAGAAAAGGAGTTTGGGATGAGATTGATATTAATGTGTGCTTGTGTGAGCTGAGGGAGTTAAGCATGATCTGGCTTCTATGGTGGAAAAACCTGGTCTTGTGGTGGCCTGCAGCAGCAAGCCACTCTCAAAACTGGCTTCATGGGTGAAATGATCTTGCATTAAACTTGGTTTAGTGGACCCAAAGACAAATAGTATTGTGGGGAGCAAAATACTGTTTCCTCAATACTTCCTTTCCCTTGCTGAATGAAAATAACTGCTGGCTGCTCTTTATAGATCTAGGCATGGACTTAACAAGTGCACTCTAGAATTTTTCAATACCAAATCAGTGAGCTAATTAATGAACAAAACCAGTCATTAAACATCAAATATCGTAAACAAATAACTAATAGGATATAGGTAATCAAAGTATACAGGGAGACTTATCTCGGAAGCCACCATGTGCTACAATACCCTTACCCCCGACTTATGCACATCAGCACATGACAACTGAACCCACTAAGGGGTTGGGACACAAGGAGTAAGTGAGTAACAGTTACCCTTAGGGCCAGTTGAGGTAAGGTAAGGGGTTGCCATTGCCATTTCTTTAGACAAACAGTACAAATGAATCAATCTAGTTACAACTCAACTGCACAGTTTGAACCTCCTTTACATGATACTGAACACTTGCTGGACAAGATGTTTTTGACCAAAAGAAGGCTGGGGGAAAACAAGTGGTTGCGCTGCTGCAGTTGAGACTCAGTGACCACAACAGCCTTGGTGCTGGCATGCTCTGTTTTCTCGGTGCCTGCTACTGAACTATATAGTCAGTTAGATGTATGTTATTATCCAGTCTCTTATTTTGGTATATCTATTGTATTAGGGACACCTAACATCCAATACAGAATCACAGATGCATGTTTGCACATAGAAAGAAGAGATCTACATCACTTCAATTATTTGTGCTTCTGTTCCATTAACTAATCTAGGGGCAATACCATATTCAGGTGGATTTAAAGGGTTTGACAAAACTGTATGGGAAGTCGCCGAATGTAACAAAGGGGACAAGCCCTCAATTACCTTCAAGTATTATAGTAGAGATGGAGAGGAAGGTACTGTGACAATTACCTTCTATGAAAAATAACTGTATATACATGCCTTATTTCAATGAATACTAATGCTGTGAAAAACAGGTTACCCAGGTGATGTTTCTGTTACTGTCAGATATTCACTTCTTCCAAGTGCAACACTGAAGCTTGAGATGGAAGCCATACCATTGAACAAGGCCACACCCATCAGTTTAGCACAGCACACCTATTGGAACCTGGCAGGCCATGACTCAGGAGATGTGCTTTCACATTCGGTCCAGATATGGGGCTCTCAGATAACTCCAGTAGATCAAACCTCAATACCTACAGGCGAGTTCATGCCAGTAAGTGGCACTCCCTTTGATTTTCTGACTGGGAACAGAATTGGAAGCAGAATTGATCAGGTCCCTGGTGGTTATGATCATAATTACATGCTTGACTCCAGTGAAGTGAGGTCAGGTCTGCGACATGTGGCAAAAGTGGTAGACCTGTCTAGTTCGAGGGCCCTAGACATTTGGGCTGATGCACCTGGAGTGCAGTTCTACACTGGAAATTTTCTTCATGGCATCGTGGGCAAAGGAGGTGCGGTCTATGGAAAGCATGCTGGCCTCTGCCTCGAGACGCAAGGTTTCCCGAATGCTGTTAATCAACCTAATTTCCCCTCAGTTGTCTTTCACCCTGGTGAGAAGTACAGGCATGTGATGCTGTTTGAATTCTCTACCGAGTGATGTAGCGCATGTAGATATACAGCATTTTTCTTGTGTTTTCTGCTTGTCAGTAGTTAAAAACTATGGTGCAGCAGTTGTTGAATTGATTCTTGATAGGGCTGAATATATAGCAGAATGTAGCAAAATTAGTAGGAAAGAAACAAATTCGACATGAAGTAGTAGGTTACAAGGTCCGCATCTCATGTGAACCTGTTACTTGTGAGTTCAGTATAGTTCATTCAGGATTAGCAATTCTTGCATGAGTTAGGTTAACATCACATTTTCTGTTGAGAAAAACTGAATGCAAACATGATTTATTCGAATATTTTAAAACCACATGGAAAAGGAAAGTATGTTGAAAGATTAAGTTATACATGTTGTGTCTAATTGCCTTCGATATGGGACAGTACGTTCTTTCTTCAGAGTTATAACCATGAATCATGGTTGAACTGTTTCGTAGCTGGTATTCAACCTCATATTGGTTTGTAGATCCTTATTGTATTAAGCACTCCATAATGCACAGGGACATATGTCCATGCACCTCATATTTAGAACTCAGTCCATACTCCATACACCTTTCATGCCAACTATTGCGCAATGTAGATGGCCATACGCCTGTTGTATCGCGTCTTGAAAAAAATAATAGGCTTTTTATGGAAATAACTATAAGTTCTATTTTCAGTTTGTAACCTGTTGACTGAGAAAACTTCAGAAGGCTGCACATGTAGTGAAATATTTGTTTGAATTTTTTTGTGGCACCCATCCACTTCGGGAAACAGCATCTATCTATAATGATAAATCCAAGTAAAATGAATGTTGAACTGTATTCTTTTGCTAGATTTATATTTAGGCCTGGTTTAGTTCTAGGGTGTAAAGTTTTAGGGTGTCATATGGGGGTGTCGCTTGGGATGTTTGGATACTAATAAAAAGATAAATTATAGAATCCGTCAGTAAATCGCGAGATGAATTTATTAAACCTAATTAATCCGTCATTAGCACATGTATTACTGTAGCACCACATTGTCAAATCGTGGCCTAATTAGGCTTAAAAGATTTGTCTCGTAAAGTAGTTGCAATCTGTACAGTTAGTTATTTTTTAATCTATATTTAATACTCTATGCATGTGTTCAAACATTTGATAGGATATGACCTGCTTTTGATCCGAAGTTGTTAGATCTGATTCTGAAGCAACAGACAGGTGCAGCGCTGCAGCTAAATTTCAGTGGATGCAGCAATTCGCAGTGCGAGAGATTCCTTTGTTGGAGGAACCCGGGGCACTGTCTGTTGTTTGATGCATTGTACAGTTATTCTCAGAATGTGTTTTTAAAATCTGATAAATGTATCTTTCATCAAGCCGAAATCTACGTGTGGCGTTAATGTTTTTTTTTGGAGCTAAATATTTTTAATGGTTAGAAGTTTCACCGGAAATAACGAGTATTTGACTATCTGTGATGCAAGAGACCATTTTCATGGTTACGGAGAGCCAACGCTGCTGCTTCAAAAAATCAAGCAAGAAATCACATTATCCAAATGCAGGGTTGGTTAGACCATCTCCAACAATGGGACGCAAACGCAAAATGCGTACTGCATAGTGTTTTGGGTAGCCAAAATCATCCTCCAACGAAGAATCGAAACCAGATACCCATTCTGAGTGCTCGGTGAGTCGGAAGGCATTTCTGCCTCTTCGAAGAGAGAAGACGCAAACATCCAGTGGGGGCCCCATTGGAGCCGCAGTGGCGCAGCGCCCTCCCCCGCGCTGCGGCCCACCTCCCCGCCGGCGCGCGCGGCAAGCTTGCCCCAGCGCGACGAGCCTTGCCCCGGCGCGCGGCCCGCCTCCACCTCGGCCACACCATCCTCCTCACCTCCGCCATCTCTCTCCTCCGCACGGGATCGAGCGCGGGTCGCGTTGCCCTGCTCCGGGCGCAGCCCTGCCCCAGCGCAGCGGCCTGCCTCCACCTCGGCGCGGCGGCCCACCACCACCTCCGCACGTTGCCCTACTCCGGTGCGGCAAGGAGGGAGGCGGGGGTGCGCGGATCTGGGCCCGCCGCCGCTCACCCCTGGCCGGCGAGGCGAGCTGGCCCCAGAGCGGCCGCCCAGACCTGGCGCGCCGAGCCCTCCCCGGCGTGGCGTCCTGCCTCCCCGCCACCGCGAGCCTCCCCGGCGCGACAGTCTCCTCCACCTCCGCGCGACAGGCCGCCTCCCATTTGGGGCTTGCTGCTCGGCGCCTCCGTTGGAGAGCTCAAGTTATGCGTACCTCACTTTTTTACTGTGCGTTACCTAAACTGTCAAATGCGTCGCACGTTTGGGTTCCGTGGTTGGAGTCCGTCTTGATGGAAGAAAGCAGTGCATCCTCCGTCCGTCCTCCCTGTAGTGGAGAATGCAATGGAACAAGAGCAATACATTCAAAGTGAGAACCAAATTGGGCTCGGATTGTGAATCAATACAGTTCTGTCAATGGATAGCAAAATAGATAGGAGTCTGAAACACAGACAATCAAATCAAACTACATAATATGGATACGAGTCAAACCAGTCATAACATAAATACTTTTCTGATTTTCTCATCTACTGCACCTAATATTGGCACAGATTTCTCCGGATCTGAATCTGATACAGAATAATAACGCAGCATATCATCCCTCTAATCAGCTAGTCCAGCTGAGGCAGAGCGTCCCCGTCGTCGCCCAGAGGCCGGTAGCGGACCCTGGGGTGCCGCTCCCTCCGGCCGCTGCCGGGGTCCTCGGCGACCTCCGCCGACGAGCACATCCTCGGCAAGAAGGACCCACCATTGCCTGCCACGGCACCCTTCTTCTTCCTGGGCTTCTTGGCGTTGCTCCGGGGGCTGCCGCCGCCGCCGCTGGCTGCAACGACCTTGCTGCTGCTCTTCTTGCCGTGGCCGCCGGCGACCTCCATGCTGCGGAAGTACTCGACCTCCCGGAGCACCAGCGAGCCCACCGTGCCCTGCGCGCCGACCTCCACCGGCGCCGCCATGCCGAGGCAGCCGCAGCAGCAATGCTCGTCGGCAGGCACAGTACAGTGCTTGTGGGATGGCTCGCTGGGATTCAATATATGCGGCGCGACGCGGACAGAGGAAGGTCTGGCCACAAAGCAGATCATGAGGTGGCAGATGAGTTCTTTTGGGCGCTCGCGCATGGAGTGCAGTGCAGATGGCGTGGACGCTACTTCAGTACCCGACGAGATCGCACGCGCATGCTGTCCAAATTTCATCCAAGTGGTTGGTCCTCCCGTGGATGGATGCATTCGTTGGAGACAAGCAAACCAATGGTCCACATGGATGGATGAATATATGGCTAATGGAGGGCGTCTTGTGATGATCGTCCTGAGACTGAGAGTGAGAGTGGCGCCGTACGTCAGGACCGCGTGTTGGTGGCCAATGGAGGCCAGGCGCGTGCTTCCATGAGTCACCTGCGAGTACAGCGTATACACATATCTGACTACGCCGCACCACCCTCAATCCACGTCTACATGTATTTCGCGGACGGACATGGAGATGGAAGAGTACAATACTGCTGCGTAAGCAAGTGATCGTGCACACAAAGATTATTAATACTAGCATATCTTCACCCATTTATTTCATTAACGTACACGCCGTACACGACCATAAACAGAGGTTTACCAATACCACACACGCCATGAAACAACCCAAAAACTAGCTAGTAAACTATATAAGCACGCAGTGTAAGATCATTGACACTAACATATATACTTCACCGACTTTCACAGGATATATATGCATGCATGATCACATAAATAATATATCTTCGTGCCTGAATATTTTTTTACTCAATTCTACCATTATTCGGCCAAGCATCCGAAGAGAAGTAAAGAACTGCATAGCGGCCGTTTCTAGCACACGACAAACTTTGAAGATCCGCTCCTTGTTTTCTTTGTGCCGTTTTAACAGTGCCCACTGACGAAAGCCAGTTGCGTTGCCTTGACCTGAAGCAGACTGTGCAGGAATATAGTATAATATATAGAGCCGCTCCATCAGACTCCAGACTACGGTGATGACTAAACAGACGCATAAAGATGCACTGGCAAACGAGGCTGAGCTTGTAAGAAGAGTGGCTCAGCTAGTGTGAGACTTGTAGTGGATTCCTTGAGCTTGAGTGCACGAACGCCAGGAGGCTTGGTCCATGTGAACCCTTG